>NW_022681453.1:178404568-178719568 GCF_009764315.1 Trachypithecus francoisi | reverse complement strand
TCCATCCTCTCTTATAAGTGGGAAAGAAGAACTTCCTTTGCTTTGTTGATAATTCTATCCCAAATGCCTTAGGCTACTTATTGTTGCAATTTTTTTTTTTTTTTTTTTTTTGAGATGGAGTCTTGCTCTGTTGCCCAGGCTGGAGTGCAGTGGCACGATCTCGGCTGACTGCAAGCTCCGTCTCACGGGTTCATGCCATTCTCCTGCCTCAGTCTCCCGAGTAGCTGGGACTACAGGTGCCCACCACCATGCCTGGCTAATTTTTTGTATTTTTTTTTAGTAGAGACGGGGTTTCACTGTGTTGACCAGGATGGTCTCGATCTCCTGAACTCGTAATCCACCCGCTTCAGCCTCCCAAAGTGCGGGGATTATAGGCGTGAGCCACAGCGCTCGGCCTTTTTGTTGCATTCTTAATGACCTACCTGTAATAAGCAGCCTTGGGTCTCTGATTCTCAACACATGCAATTCTCCCTTTTGAGTACAGTGATTCCCACATGCGCATGCATAACAAAATTATTTGTGGAGTTTTATGAAAATTTATCATCCTGGACTTCATCCTAAAACTATAGTGTTAGAATTTCCTGAGCTGCTTCTGATATTCAGCCATGATTTATAATCATTGGTCTAGAAAGCCCAATCTACTCTCCTGTCTTTGTCCACCACCATCGTTTATCCATTTAATTATAATTTATTAACTTTCGACTATGTATCATGCACTGTGCTAGGAACTGGGGATAAGATAATAACTAGAACTAGGTCCATTTGGGCATCCTAAACTTCTCTTGGTGTATAGCCATACTACCCTGAATGCACCTGATCTTGTCTGAGCTTATCTTGGAGGTCACTGCCTCTATAAACTCCTTACCAGACACTTTTACTACCATGAGCTTTAATTTTCCTTTCCCTCTGCCCATAATTAGGGATCTTATTCTTGATTCTTCCCCAATAACTAGGATTCACCTTGGCACAAAATTTGCTGCATTGCACTGAAATGATTTAAAATTCTGTTTATTCTCCTCTACTCTGAATTCTCCAAGTACAGCAATTGTATTCATTATTATGATATTTTTGGTAATGTTAAAAGGAAAAAAGGGAGTGATGGAGAAAAAGGAGGAAGGGAAATAGGAAAGCACATTTACTATTGTGAATGTCCATGACATCATCCTTAAACTTGGCCCTTTGCAGAAAGCTTTAATTCAGATAGAAAGGAAACGAAAATAAATATTATGTGTTTGCAGGTTGGGCCCTCTCATATTTCTCTTAGCAGTCTTAGACATATTATCATATCCGTTTTGAAGATAAGTAACCAGAGATTCAAAAAGATTAAGTGTCTTCCTCAAGGTGTCACTTACTTCTTAGTAAATGGAGGATCTGGGGTTTGAACCCAAGGCTCCCGATGAGAAAAAGGCCGAGTTTTTACTGACCTTTCACATTCAGACTGCTGCAGTATATGTCTGTTTGTAGACTTTCACCTCCACTGAAACTTCTCAAAGGCAGAAATAACATTTGTTTCATCATTTCCAGTATAAGAGTCAGTGTTTAACAAAGTTACCATCAGGAGAGGAATGAATTCTTCAAGGGACTGTTCATCTGTTTCTTTTGATTTTGGGCATTAAAGATCTCGGTAGTCCTGCTAGAAATTTTCCATCAAGGTTATTCTCCAAGTTCTTGTGGATGACTTTGAAATTTAAATTTTCCCATCATCTTCCAGAATGAAGGCTGAGGTTAAAAAGGCATATTTCATTTTTTCTCCTTTTCCCCATGGCCTTCAATGTCTTTTTTTTCTCACCATTATCCTTTCCCTCATCTGTGATGTATCTGAAAAATGTTTTACTTATATCTTCAGCTGGCTCTCCTCTTCCCATTTCTCTGTTCTTTACGCTTCTAAAGCTGTGTCTTCCCTGTGGAACTCATGCCAAATGTAATTATCCTGCACTGTTTGGGAAAGGCTTAGATTCGTTTCATAGTTTGTTTCTTTAGCCTTAATAAGTACAGACACTTATTAGCTGGCCACAATTTCATTCTTCCCTCTGTGGGTTGCATTTCTTTGCTCACTAATGTGTACATCATAGATTGCTCTAATTACACACTGTTGCCTTTTCTTTTCATCTCAGAGCTTGAAAATTAGTACGGGGCTGGGACCCTGATAGAAATGTCTAGAATGGTTTCTTCACACACATTTGGGGATGCTACAGGGACAGAGTAAATTTAGCTTCAATGTGTGTGTTTGTATGTGTGGTTGGCTGCACTGAATGTTCAGTTTGTCTGATTCTGAGGTTAAGAACACAACAGCTAGTGTTTAAGGAAAACATGTCTCAAGAACCCCAGCCTTGCAAAGTCAAAACTATAAATTCAAATGAACTAATTAAATGTTCAGTAAACACTAAAGTAATTTTGCCATTTATCTCATGTCTCCTAATGATCTAACTCTGAAATTAACAATCTTTGTGTTTCTGGTAAAAAAAAGCTGGAACTGTTTTTTACTTGATAATAAATTTCGTTTATTTGAATCTACTATAGTAATTATTTGCACCAGTTTGTGTATGGAGAAACATACAAAGTTTATTATAATTAGAGTTATTTTTGAAATTCTTTTAATGAGTGAAAACTCAAAATACACTGTGTTCTCCTATGCTTGTAACTCAAAGTGTAGTCTTGGGTCCAGCAGCCTTGGAGCCAGAATCTCAGGACATAGCTATCCACCATAGCCCAGACCTACGGAATTATAATTTGCACTTTTAACAAGATCTCCTGGTAATCTTGTACACATTAAAAGTTGAGAAACATTGTTTATTATCATGGATCCCTCCAAAATACCTTGCTTTGAAATATATGGATAGTTCAACCAAACTGCTATAAGAAGAAAAATAAAAAAGGTAGTTAGGTAGCATGGATGTAAAACCAACCATAGAAAGAATTCAAGTTCTGAACAGAGTTTCTCAGCCAATTTGCTTTGTTCTTGTAAGGGGTACTTCTTAAGGATATTAACTATATTATCACATGTTTCTGTTGCACAGTATTTCTACTGGCTAAAACTTACTTCAAAGAGGATTATAGGGTTGAGGGACAGAACACCACCACTCAAAAGGAGGTAGTCATTAGAACCAATTTCAGTATTTCAAGAAGTGAGGATAAAGTCATGTAAAGATGGAAACTTTTACTACCAAATATTTAGATTTCCAGCTTACATATTTCATGTATTTTACTGTATGGATAATGATTTCCTTCTCCTTTGTAAGGAAACATCAGAAATACATCGGATGCAGTCTTTTATTCTCCTTTAAGAGCTGCTCTGAGTGATTAGTTTGCCATATTAATTTTGTCCTTTTCAAGTTGGTGGTGTTTTGAGCATGTCAACTGCGTTGGCAATGACTAAACAGTGGCCAAAAAAGGTAAAGGATAACTTGCTTATGAATAGCAGTGTGCCATACTGGGTCTTCCTACTTATTTCCTTATTTCTGAAATAGAATTTACAAAACAAAGACAACCAAAAAATCCCACAAATTTAGCAGTATTGTAAATGACCAGAAAATATTTATCAGCACATTAAAAAAAAAAATTCAAGCTCTCTGCTCATGACCCTGAGTAATAGCACAAAGGTGAGATACACCAAAAGAATCGTCACTAAAATTTACCAGGTGATTGGACAGAATGCAATAGATGGAAGGCATCTCTCATTGGAAACCTCTTAATCATCTTGTTCTTCCTTCCGATTTGCAGGCAGTTATTTCTGATTGAAAGAAGTCAGTGTGTGGAGTTGGATAAACAACTCAGTAAATGTGGTAGAAGTGTTTAATTGATACTTCTGTTGTATCCTTGTCAGGTGACTTTATTCCAAGTAGTTATTCTTTCTATATTGATTTAAGGAGGGACACTGTTAAGCTCACATGCATGGAAAATACTAGTGAGAAAATGTTGTAACCAGTTGAATAAATTTGTAATAGTTGGGAAATAGAATTTAAAAACATGGCCATGTAGCTCACTTTCATCCTTTAAGGTTATTTTAAAAAAACGGCCATGTAGGAGCAAAAAGGTAATACTTTCTACTGTCCTTCATGAGGCTTATGACTAATACTCCTATAATAAAAGACAGATTAGTAAGAGAACTACCAAAAAATTATTTAACAAAATTTTACATGAAACAAACTTTCAGGAATGACTTAAAGACTCAGGGAAAACTGTGTATATTTATGCTTTGGTGGTATAAAGAATGCACAGTTTTGTAGAAAGAAATGTGATTGTATAGAAACAATGTGATCTATTAGTTATGACCGAGGGGGGAAATTCAGCAAGGCCTGTTTATTCAGATTCTTCTTGGCTTCTTGGTGTAGCATTTCTTTCCCTCCCCAACCGAGCTCTGTGGCAGGACCCCTTTGGAACTAGGGTATTATGACCTATTTTGAGGCAAGGTTGGTCAGAAAATTCCTGTATTAGTCCATTTTCATACTGCTATAAAGAACTGCCTGAGACTGGGTAGTTTATAAAGGAAAGAGGTTTAATTGATTCACAGTTCAGCATGCCTGGGGAACCCTCAGAAAACTCGCAATTGATGGTGGAAAGCAAAGGGGAAGCAAGAAACCTTCTTCACAAGGTGGCAGGAAGAAGAAGAACCCAGTGAGGAAGAAAAGCACCTTATAAAATCATCAGGTTTTGTGAGAACTCACTGCGTATCACGAGAATAGCATGGGGTAAAACACCCCTATGATTCAATTACCTCCACCTGGTCTCTCCCTTAACACAGGGGAATTATGGTAATTATGGGGATGACAATTCAAGATGAGATTTGGGTGGGGACAGAAAGCCTAACCATATCAATTCCTTTACAACCATGCTTCACACAGAACGACAGGAAAAATCAGAGTGGAGCTTCTTGCTTCTGAGACCCCTACCAGTCTCCTTTAGGTCAAAATACTTAGTTGTAATGTTTTCTGAGACACAGCAGTTGCCAATTCTTTGATACTCCTCCCATTCAATGATCAGGTCTGTGTTTCTGAGTGGACTTGTGACTCTTGTAATCAATAGAATACATTAGAAGCAATGCTGTATGACTTTTAAACTTAGTCTGAAACAATGAATCTACTTCCACCTTGTTCTTGGAGCACTGAACAGATCTGTAAGAGGTTCAACTACCCTGAGGCTGCCACACTGTTAGGAAGCTGTGTCACACAGTTAAGCCAACATGTAGGTAGCCTGGTCATCAGCCTGGTCTTTAAATCCGCCCAGCTCAGGCCCTTCAAGTCTTCCCAGTTGAGGTCCCAGGCAACCTAAAACAGAGACGAGCCATTTCTGTTGTTCCCTCCCTGAATTCCTGACCAATATGATAAATGAGCGTAATAAAATGGTTGTTTTGAGCCACTGATTTTAAGGTGAATTGCCTCACAGCAATAGTAATGAAAATAACCTCTCTCTGTGTCTCTATCCATTTCCCCAAGGTCCAGAGTTCTATGATATAAATTATTTTTCAAAGCAATAGCTGAAAATATGTAGAATATTTTCTATGAATTGTACCTTAAATTGTATCCAATCTGGATTTCCTCCAAACTGAGTAATTTCCACAGAGCCATATTTTCATACTACTTATATTATTAATTCATGATTTTCTTTCAATTCTCTTGATTATTTTAGCCTTATTTTAAGTGATAGTGGCCATGATGGAATCTTGATGCTAAGTTCTATTTTTCTAAAATGATGAATATTCATAAATATAAGAAACATACTTATCAGTATATCATCAAATAACATGTTGTATACTAATAGTGTAACATGTATCCCAGTTTTGAAAATAATGATCTGATACGAACCTTCTGTAGGACAGACAACTCCATCTGATATAGACGAATTATGCTCTGGGCTCTTTCCATTTCTAAGATCAAAGAATAAAAAGCATTCTACTGTTCTGCCAACTTCTTCTTGTTTTGACTGTTTCTCCAAAAGCACTTATTGTCTTTTATACTTTGTGCAAAATTATGCATTTTATTTATTTTATACTTTGTGCAAACTTATGCATTTTATTCATTTTATTTTTATACCTTGCCCTCCTCAAATACAATAAAGTTTACTTCCAATAGTAACTACTCCCTTAACTGTTGACTTTGGTTTTCACAAACTTCTTCCTGTTGAAACCTATTAAAAAGGAAATAAGGCAGAAGGGATGCCTGGAACACATGCCTGTATGTATGAATAATGTAGTGGATATATCATATCAAAAAATGATGTTGTAGGCTGGGCGCGATGGCTCACGCCTGTAATCCCAGCACTTTGGGAGGCCGAGGAGGGCGGGTCACGAGGTCAGGAGATCAAGGCCATCCTAACATGGTGAAACCCTGTCTCTACTAAAAATACAAAAAATTAGCCAGGCATGCTGGCGGGCGCCTGTAGTCCTCGGGAGGCTGAGACAGGAAAATGGCATGAACCCGGGAGGTGGAGCTTGCCGTGAGCTGAGATGGCGCCACTGCACTCCAGCCTAGGTGACAGAACCAGACTCCATCACAAAAAAAGAAAAGAAAAGAAAAAAAAAAAAAGATGTTGTAGTATAGGGCTACTCAAACTGTGGTATTGAGGCAGGTGCCAGCCAGTGGGTGAAACGTTTATTACTGTCCTATGGGAAGATAACAAAATTTGAGAATCGGCATTTTTAAACTTTATAATTTAATGTCAGTTGAATCTAATAATAGTTAAAAATAGGGAGCTTAAATTGTGTGTCTGTTTAATTTCATCTAGCAACTTTTTGTTGTGTTTTACAAAAGTATTGGTTTGTGACAGACTAGAAGTTAAAGCAAAAATAAATGATTATCACAGATCGTTTGAGAAGCACTTGTATAGAAAAACTAAATAGAATATAAAATCTTATTTTAAAAAGGACTCAGTAAATTGTAAGAGTATCATCTCAATTTTTCAATGATATAATTTATAGATATTCTGGGAAAAAAGTGGAAAGAAGCATATTCACTAACATAACCAATATTCTAGCGTTAATTGTTGCTGTGTGGTGGGACATGACCAAAAATGCGTATCATAACCAGTAAGTTATTTAAAAAGAAAATGAAAATATTTGTTTTCCTACTGATTGTCTTACTCTTTTTGCTCTGCCCCAAACTCTATCAGAATTTCAGCACTTGAAAAAATGAACACCACTGTCTCTCAACAACTTTTACCAATTGCTTTTGACTGAATTAATTTTATAAGACAGCTTTCAATTAAATCCAACATTGCTGGAACATAATGTTTTAAAACATTTAGACAAAGCATAATGAGACTTTAAAACAGAGCTAGAAACACGTTTTGTCATGGCTTGATCCTAGATTACCTACATTTCTGCTTAACAGATGCAATAAAGCATAGTTACTGCTAAAATGCTCTTGTCTGCTTTCAGTAATAACCAAAGTGATTCTCATAGATCAAATGGGCTCATTAGATACTGAGACATGGAAACACACTCACATAATTGGTATTCCACTTTGTAACCATTATCTACATGATGTAATGTTGCTAAAGAAATAAGGGGGGCCGGGCGCGGTGGCTCAAGCCTGTAATCCCAGCACTTTGGGAGGCCGAGACGGGCGGATCACGAGGTCAGGAGATCGAGACCATCCTGGCTAACACGGTGAAACCCCGTCTCTACTAAAAAATACACAAAAAACTAGCCGGGCGAGGTGGCGGGCGCCTGTAGTCCCAGCTACTCGGGAGGCTGAGGCAGGAGAATGGCGTGAACCCGGGAGGCGGAGCTTGCAGTGAGCCGAGATCGCGCCACTGCACTCCAGCCCGGGCGACAGAGCGAGACTCTGTCTCAAAAAAAAAAAAAAAAAAAAAAAAGAAGGGGATTTGAAGCCAAATTTGAAGTTTGAGTTTGAATGACAATTCTTTCGTTGCTCCTACCTCCACGGTTGTTTCAAGAATCAGATATTAATTATGTTAAGAGTCTTAATAAATACTTTATTATTTGATATGTAGGGTTTAAAGTGATCTATAAGATTTTGCTTATGACATTATAAATGGACTTACATAGAGGTAACTAATCTCCTGAATCTACTATTCCATTACATAAAGGCCAGCTTGTGGTTGAGGTATATGGATGCCATTGCTAGTTTAGGAATATGTTTCTGACAAAAATAAGATTTTCCTCTTAAAGTCACTAATCATCCTACTTGCAGTTTGGCTCTACACCAACCCATCATAGCCATATTCAATGATATTGCTCTATCTCTTCTTAAAACTCACTTCTCTCTTATTTTCTGTAATACTGTGTTCCTCCATCTAGCTATAAACAATTTTTTCTCAGCATCTTTTATTGGTTCCTTCTACTTTATCAAGACTTTCTTTGAATTATCACTCTTTTTCTTTGGCCCAATTTTATGTTCACTATTCCCTCTCTCCCTGAGCCATCTTATTAACTTTCATGATATTAGCTACCAGCTATAACCTAATGACTTACACTTTTCTGACTTCAATCTTGATTTCTTTTCAAACTTTGACTTATGTATACAACTGAAAGTTAAATCATCTCATGTAAATGTTTCACCAAGAGTTCCAACTCAAAATGTCTCATACTGACCTCGTTAACTTCTGCCACAAAAGCTGTTTCTCTTCCACTAATTCTGTCTCATTTTTTGAACCATTATATCCTCAATTACTCTAATCAGAACCTAGGGAATCTCTTCCAGTGGTTCCCCATTTTCTAAACTCTATAACCATTCAACTACTGAATACTTCTAACTTAATATCTCTACTTATCACCTTGTATTGCATAAAAAGCAACCTGAAAATCTCAGTGGCCGGCCACTGTAGGCATTTGTTCTCATTTGTATGGTTCTAGGGGGTGACTGTGGTTTTGCTGATTTAGGCCAGACCTATCAGGGATGCTCTGCTTCAGACTGTGAGGCAGCTGGGTTTGGCCTCAGACCAAGTGTGAGACTGAGGTGTATTCCCATCCTCCTGGAAGTAGAAGCTACCTAAAGTATGTTTTGTAGTGATAAATTCAAGACTGTTAATTGCACACTCACATTTCAAACCTCTGTTTATAATGAGTCTACTCATATCCCATTGTCCAAATAAAATAGTTAAGCCCAAAGACAAGGGGTGGAAAATACACTCTGCCTCTAGTGCAAGGGACAGTGTTACAAGGCAAATGCTGTGGGTGTGTAATTCCAAAACAGGGAGAGAACAAAGAATTAGAGACTTAGGACCCAATCTACCACAATATCTTAAGTATTTCTTATCTCTATCCTTTGTCCCCATTCTAAAAGGTATGTTCCCATTTCATTGCTGATTATCTCTGCACAAACTTTGAAGTGTCATCCTCTCTGGTCTCCCACCAACCTAAACCCATCTTCTATAGAGCAGCCAGAGCACTCAACAGAAAACACAATTCAGACAATGTAACTTGCCTCATTATAGTTCTTCAGAGGCTCCCCATTGCTCACTGAATAAAATCCAGGCTCCTCAGCAATGCATACAGTGTTCTCCAGTGCACATTCCTGCCCTTCTCTGCAGACCTATCTCCCCCAACTCCTCCCTTTACTTTGTGCATCAGGATTAATGAAATACAGATAGTTGTCTCTGTGCTGCAGTTTCCACAAGTTTCCACACCCTTCTGCTATTGTTCACGTTGTTCCTTCTCTTGAAACATTCATTTTTCTCCTTACTCACCAGGCAAATTCTTGCTTGTCCTATAAGACCTAGCTCACACCCTGTCTCTGTGGTGAGTCTTGGGATATCCTCAAGCAGGCTAGTGCTCCATTTTAGACCTTACTATGTTTTGTTCAGTGGATTGATCCAAAGTTATTTCTTTTCCAGCATACCCCCAAAAACTCTTTCAGGAGTCTGTGAACATGAGTAGGAAAAAAATATATTGCTTTATTCTTACTAACATCCAACAGAAATTTAACATTTCCTTTAATGACAGTTGTAAACAACAAACCACAGTACTATTTAGAGTGCTTTATCAATAATAGAAATTACAAATCATTTTATATCACACTACAATTTTTGTAGATAATTCAAAATTTCATGTCAGTAAATCTTGTGTATAGCGTTAATAAAGAAGTTCATTTATTACTATATCAATAAATTTAAAATATTTTTTTCAATATAACTTCTGTATTTTATTCCCATGAATTTTGATTCTGTAAAGATTTCTAAAGTATTACCAAATGCCAAAGAGAGCCCTGACACTCAGAAAACCAAGAACCCTGAATAATACTTTTCTGTTGGCAGTTTGAAAATTTCATTGCAAGGAGTACTGGAAAGTTCAAAAGTCTGATGGATATCTGAGTCAAAAATATTCACCTCTTTTTTCTGAAATGTTTTCATTAGTGTTTGTATTGTCTTGTTTGTGTGTGTGTTTATTTGGAAGAGTAACACATTCACAAAATAATGCAAAAGATGTGAAAAGTATATAGTAAAAAAAATTCGTTTGAACACTAGTTCCCCTACCTCCATCCATAAACCAGTGTGATGACTTCCTTGTATCTGTTTCCAGAGACATTCTATCGCTATACAAGCAGATTCTGTGTGTGGGTATGGATATGTATAAACCTAAATGGAAAAACATAAACTATATCAAAACACACATATACACACAGATTTTTGTTTTTTGTAACTCAGCTGATTGGTATACCAGACATTGTTCTTCACATTTTATTTTATTGAATATTCTTTTTTCTTCTTATTTATTTTTCTATAGGTTATTACATGTGGTGTTTGGTTACATGAGTAAGTTCTTTATTGGTGATTTGTGAGATTTTGGTGCACACATCACCCAAGTGCATCCATCCCCCAAGTGTATACTGCACCCCATTTGTAGTCTTTGGTCCCTCGCCACCCTCCCACTCTTCCCTCCAAGTCTCCCAAGTCCATTGTATCATTCTTATGCCTTTGCCTCCTCATAGCTTAGCTCCCACATATCAGTCAGGACATACAATGTTTAGTTTTCCATTCTTGAGTTACTTCACTTAGAGCAATAGTCTTCAATCTCATCCAGGTCACTGCGAGTACTGTTAATTCATTTCTTTTTATGGCTGAGTAGTCAGATACTAACTGTCTCTGATCCATTCTAAATTACTGTTGTATGTCAAAATAAGAACTTCTTGACATTCAACTTCAGTTGTTTTTTTCCCTCATTTAAGGAAAATAAATTTGTAATCAAACTAAGAATTTAAAAATTAAGTATAACTCACCACATACTATCTCAAGTACAATTTTATTGATTGATCGATCAATCCTGAAATCCCCCACAAAAATCTGAGTGTCCTGGCCATTCAATGTAAGTAGCTTAAAGTAAATAACATGAGGCAGTCTTCTGGGTATTGTTAAAGGATGCTACTTTTTTAGTTAAATATTTTAAAGTGCAGCTCCTAAAAAGTGAATTTTCCATCATTACTCAATACTATCATTTATGATATTTTTATTTTTTAATTAATTAAATCCAGAGGTGGTTTATAGTACGCCTATTCTAGGAAATTTAATGTGATGTTTAAAACAGTGCAGTTGAAAATAATATAGTGAGAGTGTTCACAATATAAGTGAAAAAATGACACATACTGTCATAGTATAAGTCTATGCATGTAGGATTGCATATAGAATTACATATAGAAAACAAGAGTTAAAGAAACAAATTTCTCTGTTGTGTAGTTATGACAGGTATTTATTTTCTTCTGTAAGTCAGTTTGCATTTTCCAAATTTTCTATAATCATTGTGAACAATCAGAATAATTAGGAAAAAAATTAAATCAACAAAAATCCAAATTGAGAGAGCCAAAGACATGGAGACAGAAAGGCAATGAACCAGAGAAAAAATAAATAAGGACTTTATAAAATAGCTAAATATAGATGGAAAAAAAAGAAAGCTAATAAGAAACTCATTCAAAACACCGACTTTTCTAGCAGCCAAGACTAGGTGCAATTCACGAAATAAGACATAGGGAAGTATTAAAAGAAGAATAGATATTTCAGCTGTGTACCGCAATAGACAAGCGTCACCCAGGCAACAGTATGTCTAACGCAGACACAAATTCAAGAGCTAGGATTTGTGTGTACAGGGAACCAGGACTCACAATTGCAGACACATTTTCATGTGAGGAATGTACACATGCAGTTCAAGAGGGAGAAGGCAGAGCCTGGGAGGTGAGCACACATTGCCAGCTTCAGCATTTACCTCCTAGCTGTCCTCCAGAGCAGATAGGTAGGAGGAAAGTTGAAGGAGGAGGCAAAAGATCAGAGTTTGCAAACAAAAGAACAGAAGGACAAAAACATCAAGGAGTACTAAAGATGTCATTTTTTTTTTTTTTTAATAAACAATGAATTAAGTAGTAATAGCCCAAAATAGAAGAGATATTTTAGGCATCCTGTAAGACTGGAAAGACTCTTACAATGTTTCAAAATTATAAGAATGTTTCAGAAGAAATACATAGAATGACATTCTTATCCATTCTTTTTAAGTTAAAGACTTCTTTTCCATTCTCCACTGTGGATTAATTCCTGAAAGGATCTAACAGTAATGTCTGCCACCTAGAAAATCAGGTGTCTTCTCTGAGCCTCAGTGTTCCCATCTATATAAAAGAAAAATAAATCCCTGCTTTACTAACCATATGTACTAGAGAATATGAAAGTCACAGACCTATGATGATTTTGGAATTTGTTCACTGCTATAAAAAAGGGTTATTAATTTCTCTTATCATATATCAGTAGCAAAAGGACACAGATGTCTTTTTATTTCTTGCTGCCCTGGGTCCAGCTGATTCAAAGTGGACCTCATACCTAAGCACCTAGCCACCTGCCATACTTTTTGATGTTTCAGAGCAGAACCAGGTTTGCTTTCTTCATAGTTTTTACTCCTTTGCCAGATACTGAAACAATTGTCTTTCTTTGGTTCTCTTCCTCCATAATTAACTGGAATGAAACAAACAAAAAAACAAAAAATAAGTCTTAATCTAATCAGAAGCCCTAAAGAGTGAAAAGATTTAGAGAAGTAGTGTCTGAGAAAAATCCAACTTGCTGTGGGTCAAGCAATAAAATCTTTGTGAACACGACTCCCTATTCACCCTTCAACCAGGGTCTATCTGGTATCTCAAAAAGGTTACCTTTCTAACCCTCTGAAAATGGTTGCTGAGCTAAACCATTGCATATTGATGTAGTTTCCTTGTATTCTTGACTTCAGCAGAATCTTTTAATAAAATAATAGCATTCAAAGTTTGCTGAGCACTTACTGTATGCCAGTTACCCTTATAAATGTTTTACATGTATTTATTTAACTCACAAAAACTCATATGAGACAGATACTATTAGTTTACTTATTTTAGAGTATGAGGAAAACAGGGTTTATAAAGTTAATAATGGAGAGCTGAAAATTAAACACAAGTTGCCTGATTTGAAAGACTGTACGTTTTACTGCTGGGCTCTACCTCTGCTACAGTAGTAGAGAGGGGCTTGGGGGGAGTTATTACCCCCTGGATGCCCCATTTTTATTACACTTAATATTTTTAGGTATATTTCCTGTTTAGAAGTGTAGTAGATCTATTGCTCATGAATATGGATGCCTATGTATAAAGATTGTTAAAGTTTTAATGTTTTGTACTGTACAAAATAAATTTACCTTGGTAAATAACCTAACTGAATATCAGACAAGGGATTTGTCAAAAAATGTGGAGAGTCTTAGAGGAATAAAATGTCTCTGCAGTGTTAGGTGCAAGTAATAGCAGAGTCTAGAGTAGAGAGGTGAAGGAAGTATGCCCCAATTGCTGTTGGAAAAGTCCTCATTAGTCAAAAAAACTTCTGGTTTTTACCTTACTTTTCCTGCCATGACGACTTCCAATGCAGTGGCTAAGTGTAGCAAGAAAACCATCTCAATTCTGATAGGCCCTTTCCTATCAGAATTGTTGGCTACTGTCTTCCTAGACCAGTTCACTCTCGGGGGATCCTGACTTCACCAATGCTGAAGGAAGACAATGGAGAGCTAGAAAACATGGTGCTCTTTGTCCCATCTTTCCTTTTGTTTCGAGGGTCTGGAAAGATCAAAGTACCAGTGGGGAAATCACAAAACGGCTATTACAGGAGTGAAAAGTCTTTCCTTTTGTTGGTTCCTAGTTAGCCTCAGAGTAAAATGTCTTATTTAAGGAAATTTGGTTAGGATTTTGCAATTAAAAACTCACATAATCAAGAATTCTAGTTTCAGCTCAGATATGTACAATGATAGAGAGCTCCATGCTTACAACATTGAAAATGTTGGACAGGCTGCAAATTTGATGACTTTTCCTGAGGCCATCAGAAAACTGAGGTCACAGGGCAACCCACTATAGTAAAATCTGAGAAAAGAGATATCTCCTGAGAAAAACAGGACCTGAGTAAGCATTGGCTTGCTTGCAGCAGTTTCTGTGCGTGTCTTATTGCATGGCAGAGGCACCTGACAGTCATAACTGAAGCATACTCTGAGAATGACCTTATGGTCTAAGAAGCATGTTGCTTTAGAGTTCTGAGTCAAGGAATCAGAAAGTGACCAGCCCTGAAATTCACTCCTTATCTATGAAGGAACCTGTGGCCCAACTCTTGGAACACAGGTGGTCCAAGGAACAGAGGCCCTTTGTTTTTGGGGTAAGTGGAGATTGCTAGGTGAAAGGTGTGATGTGAAAATGCTGTATAAACTGCATGCTTTCTACAAGCAGTAGTGGTCTTCCTATTCAGTCCACTGCCACTGAACCACACCATAGGTAAGTCCCCCTAGTAAACCCTATGTCTCCTTCACTGGCTCTGGTTCTTTGGCCTCTTGGACGTGGTGCCATCCCCGCTGGAGTCAATAGGAGTCCAGCACGGCACTTATGTATTAGCTTCCCATGGCTGTCATAGCAAACTACCACAAGCTAGGTGCCTTAAAACAATAGAAATGTATTTTCTCACAGTTCTTGATTTTCCGGCCAGAATGCTGAAAGCAAGGTGTCCCAGAGCCATGCTTCCTCGGAGATTCTAGGAAAGAGTCTGTTCCACTCCTGTCTTTCAGCTTCTGGCTGCTTCTGGCAATCCTTGGCATCCCTTGGCTTGCAGCTTCATCTCTTCAACTGCTGCCTTAGTTCTCACATGACTGTCTTCCTTCTGTGTGCGTGCGCGCATGTGTGTCCAAGTTTTCCTCTTTTTACAAGGACAACAGTCGTATCGGATTTAGGGCCCACCCTAATCCCTCATCTCATTTTAACTTGATTACCTCTCCAAAGACCTTATTTCCAAATAAGGTCACATTAGCAGCTTCTGGAGGTTACATCTTAGCCATATCTTTTTTGAGTGGGTCTTAGGGGAGATACCATTCAGCCTAGTATGCCATATAAGTTGAGGGTAATATGATTCCCCTAAACATTCTGAATGAGTTGTAAAAGACAGCCTGTGGGCTAGTGTGAGAATGTGGAGCCCAGGGAGTCTGCAAATATAACAGAATATGCTCCCTCTTGCAGGCTTTTCCTCCAAAATCCTACCAGGAAAATTGGAGAGGAATCTCCAGAAAGAGACAAAGAGAATGTGAGAAAGAGAAAGTGTAGCACTTGCTGGAGAAGAGAAGCAAAAGCCTCTGCCCAAAATGCCACCCAGACCCATCTCCCTTGTGAGGGAGAACAGTGACAAAACAACAGCAAAAAGAAAACCCTGATCTTAATCCTTAGGAAGGGAAGAGCGAAACAAAAACCACTGCCTAAGGGCCATTGTTGGAAGCTTTTTGCAGCCACGGAGAGAGAACAGGAAAAAATATATATAAAAAAAGAGAAGCCTCCATGCCTGGGGCAGAGACAGGAATCCATGCTAGGACCAGCACCGCAGCAGGAAGGAGAGACAGAGATCTTGCAAAAGTCAAATCCCTGATACCCAGACTCTGGTGTATCAGAACTTCAAAGAACTCACTCTTCTTACCAAAATATATAAAATATATTAATATTTTAAAATTTGGTATTTTAATATATATGAGTGTTTATATATATACACATATATAAACATATATATACACATACACACACACATATATATATATTTTTGGAAACAGAGTCTCACTCTGTCACACATGCTGGAGTGCAGTGGTGCCATCTTGGCTCACAGCGACCTCCACTGCCCAGACTCAGGTGATTCTCATGCTTCAGCCTCCCAAGTAACTGGGACTACAGTATGTGCCACCACACCCAGGTAATTTTTGTATTTTTGTAAAGACAGGTTTTCGTCATGTTGGCCAGGCTGGTCTCCAACTCCTGAGCTCAAATGATCCACCTCCACTCTGCCTCCCAAAGTTCTGGGATTATAGGCATGAGCCACTGTGCCTGGCCAAAATGCGTATTTTTTTTTTTTTTTTTTTTTTTTTTTTTTAGTAGAGACGGGGTTTCACCATGTTAGCCAGGATGGTCTCGATCTCCTGACCCGTGATCCACCCGTCTCGGCCTCCCAAAGTGCTGGGATTACAGGCTTGAGCCACCGCGCCCAGCCCCAAAATGCGTATTTTAATAGAAAGTCTGCAGAGGGTTCACCAAAGTAGTAGGTTTTATGTTCGTTTTACAAAGGCTTTGATTCCTGCTTGCAGGACCACAATGGTAAAAGGATGTATGTATGGTAATCCCACCACCCCAAATGC
Source organism: Trachypithecus francoisi (assembly GCF_009764315.1). Classification (NCBI taxonomy): domain Eukaryota; kingdom Metazoa; phylum Chordata; class Mammalia; order Primates; family Cercopithecidae; genus Trachypithecus; species Trachypithecus francoisi. The sequence goes on along the minus strand of NW_022681453.1, from coordinate 178,702,983 downwards.
TATGTAAACCCCAAAGCACATACCTGGGAAGTAGCATAAAGAGACCTGGTTGATCACTGACCTGAAAGATTCAGTGTCAGGAAAGAAAGAAAGTGATGACAAAATCTAAGTAAGAAAACCCCAAGCGATTTAAAATTATAATCAGAAGTCAAAGTAGTTGTCATTTTAGTCGGTCGGCGTGGGTTTAATATATTCCATATGCTGTGCTTTTGTGTAAACAATGGTATATTGGCAACTTCTAGCTCTGAGGGGTGTCCCATTGAAGTCTGGAATCAGCTGTCCCATGTCAATTACTATCTGAATAAGCAGACAATAAATGACATGCCGCCAAATCTTAAACGAAGCCTTACAACCAGTCTTTCCTTAGGACTCAGCAATTGCTTTTAAGTATGGTTCACTTGAGCTCAGGAATTCGAGACCAGTCTGGGCAACATGGCGAAACCCCATGTCTACAAAAAATTAGCCAGGCATGGTGATGCATGCTTGTTGTCCCAGCTACTCAGGAGGCTGACATGGAGGATCACCTGAGTCCAGGAGGTAGAGGCTGCAGTGAGCTGAGATTGTATCACTGCCTTCCAGCCTGGACAACAGAGTGAAATCCTGTCTCAAAAAATAATAAAATACAATAAAATGAACATGGTTAATATTCTGTCACGGACATTTAGTTTAGGACTTTTGCTAAGCTATAAGGCATGTTAAACATTGAAGAGATGGTAGAAGTTGATCTCTGACACTGAGGGTCTTTACAATTTGGGTAATATAGCTATGTGTGTAATTTTCAGAGGAATAATAGATATCTTGGGGTTTCAAACACAAGCAAAATTGTTCTCTCTTCATGTATAACACCTATATTCTCATGAAAGGACACCGGCTTACATTTATGTCAAGTAAAATTCAGACAAAAGTCATTCCAGCATTTTAGAGTTCAAGATAGAGTTACCTTTGGAAGAGGGGTTTGCATAATGACTGAAACAGAACATGGGAGAGTGGTATCTTTTTGGTTGCGAATAATATTCTGTTTCTTGGTTATTCTTGTGTGTTCAGCTTATGGACAGCATTGTGTTGATCATTCATGGTATGTTTTTGTTTGTTTATTATCTTACTACATTTTAGCAAAAAGTAAAAGTCAAAACCAAAAACAAACAAGAAACAAATCAACCATAAGACAAGAGGGGTGGGAGATCATGGCAGCAGGCAAAGAGACAGAGCTATGTATATATCTCACAGCCACTATCTTATACTCATTAGACTTGTTTCAGGTGTTTTAGAGGCCAGACCTTATTACGTTTTCTAGTAGAAAGAGTTTGTCTTAGAAATATTTGTTTGATGCAACCTACCTATTGTGTGACTATATTGATACTGTCCACTTATTGGGATAAACATGCCATATCAACTCAAGGTCTAACGAAGATTCTGCCCCTAGTTCTTCAATCTTGTATCAGTTCACAATGTAGAGTAGTCTTCTCAAATTATTAACACCTGCCGCCTTCCATCAATAGCTGCCTTTAGATGATATGCCAATATGTAAGAAGTCCCAAGAAGGTAGAGCGTGTCTGGTGATTGGATGATAATACAGGATTATCATTCAAAATCATGGGTGAATTTAGCTCAACCAGCAGCTATGTTTCTGTGTTCTCTTGTTCTTGTGGCCTGGAAGCTGGTGGTTTCAAGCCTGGCATTTGTGTCCTCCAGAATCTGAGCAGCATTGCAAAGTAGCTAAGTGTTACCTTGGTTCTACCATTTCCTCTTTTCATCTTCTTAGATATTAATCTTGTCTTCAACTCTCAGGAGTTACCCTCACAAAAACATCTTTAAATAGAAACCTCAGAACTAAACAGTTAAAATTATGCATAACATTTGATTGATAATTTTAGAGCATTTACACATGATGTATGTAGTGCCTGTTTTATCATCATAATCATTCTGAGAAATAAAAGGTATGCATTTTGAAACATAACAAAACCTGACATTCAGAAACAAAGAAAAAATGTTTCGCAGATAATATACCTAAAGTCAAAATCCAAGCTCTTTCCACTGCTTGACTGGTATTTTTTTCTAAAATTTTGTTATCTATCTCCAAGAATAAAGTCATAATGGTGAAATACCAGGTAATAGAAAAGTTATTTTGGACAATTAATTCCTTCAAACCCTATGAGTAGATTCAGCATTATTAGGAGAAAAATCATTGGCTTTTGTACCTAGCTGATCCTGTGTGTAGATTTTGTCTGTACCATGAAAACATGGCCAAGTCCTATAACTTTGAAAACTTATGTCCAACTTAGAATGGCATATTCCACTCTCCTTGCTGTCAAAAGAATTAAATGTCCCAGATCACTTAGGAAAAAGATAATAGACACGCTGTGAAGGGGCTGAACTAGGGAATAAGCAGCAGCAAGGGTTAAACATATTGCCCACAAAACTCTCTGATGTTATTTCACACCAAAATGTCATAAACTGGTACTTACTAGAATACAATACCTTACAAACGAGAATGCCTACTCTCTTTTGGCATCATTAAATTATTTATGGAGGGTCCATATGCTAGAAAGTGTTGAATGAATGAGTCAATGAAAAGTGAAAACTATCTATTTGGTAGACAAGTACTTTCCTTCCAGAGTAAATCAGACAAGGCTCAAATACAGAGAAGGTTGAAAGAGCAAGTTATTTCTGGAACAGAAAATGTGAATTTTGTTGAGTTTTGTCACTAAGATGATTAGAATGAGTGTCCGGTGCCCTTCTTCTACAGAAATCACAAATCCCAGCCCAAGTGAGGCAAACTATTAAAAAAAAAAAAAAATTGTTGATTGAAAACAAACAAGTAAGCAAACACACACACAAACAACCGCCTTCCCCATTGGCATGTCCCAAAGTCATTTCAGAAGAAATTTTTGAAGCCAGGGGTTGAGAATTTGAATCTGTTTTTAAAGCGCACTTTAGCCCTGCCTAAGTATAGGTCCATGAGTAGGTTATCCAACTCTCCAAACCTTATCTGGGAAATGGGGAGAATTTTCCAACCCCTACCTGAGAGCACTCTTGTGAAAGTTGTACGAACTCAGGTATGTGAGGGCACGTGGTGCAACTCCTGGCACAGAGTGAGTGTCCAGGTAATGGTGATCCTCTTTCTCTTACAGCCTTATCTCACATTACTGGTTTTGTGTAGGAATAGAGAATCTGGGATTTGGGTTTGGAATCCACTAGAGACTAATACAGCAGCGCCACCTGGTGACCATTTTACCACAATAGTAACCTAACAACGTCCTAAAGATCATGGGTGAGAAAGCTATCTCCCTTTGTTTCTAAAGATTTAAATAAAAATACAGTCTCTTGATATATTAGAGAGACTTTTATCATTATTGTAAGTGTCACTCCTTAAAAAAGTCCAGAAATAATCAAATTCTCAGAGATTAAGTTTGAGTTATATTGTTTTTCATTCTACTGCCTTTGGAAAGCAGCTAAATGTTATCTTCATCAGCATCAATTAAAAAAGGCATAATGGAACATAAACCTTGTTAGAACTATTGAGAATTGACAGTTCACTCAGTTCTTCTTGGAGAAAATAATTAGACAGTAAAAAAAATGCATAGATATGAGGTCAGAAAACCATGATTATTTTATGTACAAGGGTCACCATAATAAATGTAGTGTTTCTTCATTTCCTAGTCTTCATTCTCCTGTGTTCGTTCCTTGTAACCAAGGGTTTTTCAGCAGAAACCTCTAGGTACATTTTAGGAAATTCCAAATGTCTTGCAATTTGAAACAACATTTTTGTGCATATTGGGTGGTGGTGCAGTACTATTATTTTTTAATCTTAAATAAAAAAGAATTTCAGTTCTAAGAAAGCTTTGATAGAACATGGGTGTAGTGTTCTGAATGTTTATGTCTCCTAAAAATTCATACGTTGAAATACCCCTAAGGTGATGGTAAGAAAAAGTGGGGCCTTTTTGACATGATTAGCTCATGAGGACTCTGCCCTCATAAACGGAATTAGTGCCCTTATGGAAAAGGCCTGTGAGAACTTGTTTGGCCCTTCAGCCTTGTGGAGATACATAAAAGCACAATCTATGAGGAACAGGCTCTCACCAGACCCCAAAACTGCTGGTGCCTTGATCTTGGACTTTCCAGCTTCCAAAACTGCGAGCAATGAATTTCTGTTGCTTAGAAATTACCCAACCCAAGGCATTTTGTTATAACAGCCCAAACAGAACAAAGGCATTGGGTAAAACTAAGTTCAAGATCTTTGTTCCTTGCTTATTTTCTTAAAGTATCCAATAAATCCATTCTTCCAGTTGTCTCTAGTTTTCTCTTCTGCCAGTACAGGGTGAACTGATGTTCAGAAAGGGAAAATGTATATGCACAACATATGCTTAGAGCCTGGACACCAGTTGCAGAGCTTTCTCCACACCCTCCCCTGGGTGCATGTATTCTAAAGCAAGAAGGTGCCGTGTGGGAAATCACCTTGATGTAGTGGTAGCTTCCAACTACACTATTATGCAGATTATACTAGAAGTCATAGAACAGAAAGACTCACAGACCAATAAAGATGCTAGAAGCACGGGGCTTATTAAATCAATTTTAAATCCACAGAAAAGAAACAAGGTGAAAGTCATGGGATAGGTTGACTCATTGAGGGTAAAGTGTGAGAGGGGTGGAAGGATCACACTAGCTGAATGTTCTGCAATGTTGGTATATACACTCCTTTTCCCTCTGCCACATCATCCTTCTCCAGTGATGGTGTGTTATACCAGAGTTGGGGTTTGAGCAATGAAAGAGGGGGTCAATGGAACATTCTTACTCTCTCCAGGACAATCAGGGGCAAACCACTGAAATTCACCATTTAGGTTGATGAGCTACTATGGGTACCAGAATGGAAGTCAACAAAGAGTGAGCAAATTAAGACCTAATAAATAGTGAATGCTTAATTTTCTCATATATATCTAGTGCATCACATATAGTGTTTTCTTGGTCTTTCTTTCCCTTTCTATTTTTGTTCACACTCACATGCTCTACTTAGTTTTTCTGTCTTAAGGGTCGGTTTGTTGTTTAACACATCATAGGAATTTCATGTCTCCCTTTGTTTTCCTGTCTTCTACAGTAGAATGGAATATTTTTGAACAACACAGCAAATGACCATTACAGAACAGGATATTATTGGCTGTTAAATATGAGCTCCAAGTTTGCTTGGATGACTCTGGCCCAGAAAAAGAGAGTTTCTTTTTATGTGCTTAGCACAGTCTTCTGTAACTTGAGGAACAGATACTTCTGATTTTGGTTGACCTGGATTTAATCCTTGCAGGGATACAAGCCACAGGTGTCAAATGAAACTGGCCTTCATCCAAGATTCATCAAGTAGTTGGCAGATGTTAGGCATGTTTGGAGATAGGAGTTCTGTGGTCTTTAAATCCCTAAACTTGAGAATGAGGAAGATGGTGGGAGTCCCTGGGAAGACCTAAATGGTCCTCTCTTTCTAAATTCCCCCAAACAAACAGTGCCTTTCTCAGGTCCCCTTGGCATGTATTCAATGTTCCCTCCTCTCTCATTTTTTTGTTAGCTGAGATGATTCTTTAAAAAATTCCAGCACTGTTCCAGATTAAAGGTGAACACCACTCCTTCCTAACAGCCCTCCTCCCCCAACCAGTCTCTGGATGAGTGCAGAAAAACACAACAGCCTACTCAATTGATTTTATTTTCATTTTTTATTGAAAGCTTCATCAAAGAAAACAGAAGTTTAAACCTAACATCCACTGATCTACAGAAAGCCCAAGGGATAGGGGAGATAGTTGCTAATTTGACTGTGGTACAGATGAAGAAATTAAAAATAAAACCAGAAACACCTTAGAATTACAGAAGTTTCCATGACAGAGACAGCAGTACAAAAATGCTCTTAAATAAAGTTCAAAATTGAATGATGTTTCAGAAGTTCCATAAAGTTGAATATGGACTGAAACAAGGGTTTTAAAAGAAGCTGTGTCCCATTTTTTTTAGAAACTGAATATCTCATAGCAGATACTACTACATATATTTTTTTTTAATTAAGATTCCATTTTTTTCTTCTTCTTTTGAAATAAATGGAAGCATTTGTGTCCAGAATAGAGAAAACTTTTTCAAGTGTCTCTTTGAAATAATTTTTACAGTTCCTGAAAAGCAGGGAATAACTCTTTTTTTTTTTTAATATATGAAGAGATAACATATTTGAGGGAGGAGGAAAGAACATCTTTCTCAGTAACCTAGACCAGAGGGTTTGAAACAAAATATAACATTAAAGTTACACTTTGGACATTATTTAAATTTGATATGACCATAAAAATATCCATAGGAGTGTCAAAGTCATTCGGCCTTAATACAGTAATGCAGTCAAAATATAACGAAAACAATGCAATAGTTTTGGTCAAAGATTTAAAAATATGAATATGACTGTGCCAAGAGCTACCATTATACTCTCATTGCAGAAGCTGTGTGGATCCATGCTACTGGTTCAAATTTAGTGGAGTGAAGGAAACAAAAATAACTTTCTTTTGAGGGGAGCCGAATTCTTTGCTATGATTTTTTTCCTGTATATTCTGCAAGAATACAGCCAACACTCAATTATTTGTGGTAAATAGGAAAAGACATTATAGATAATCAAAATTTAGGACATATAATGTACTGACATTAATTTTACCAATGATTTCAAACTCCCTGAAGAAATTAATACTTTATAAGAAATAAAATAATCAATTCTTATTTCCAATTGTTTGTCCCACCCTCAGAGTGACATGCTAATAAAAGGAAACAGAGCCCAAGGCCTGCACATTGAAAAGAAAAAACAAAACACACCCACAAAGTAGATAATTAGCCCTTCAAAAATTGAAAGTGATTGTATTTATGCACAACTCAGAAATTGGGGCAGTAGTAAGAAAAGCTCAAGTATGACTCAGTGGCCTAGTGGTTCTTCCTGCAGATCCAAGCTTGACTGCACCTCTCCTTCAGCTTTAAAGCTTTCTGAGTGGAAGAAAATTTTCTTGATATATTATTTTCCCTCACAAAAATAAACAGAAATGAATATTGAAAGACATTCATCCCTTTTTTGCTACAGAGAGTATCTACATGTTAGAGTATAAAGCCAATGATAAATTAATCTGCACTCTTGTCTCTCACATCATACAAGGTCTTTGGGGTCACTTGGGGATTTGGTGTTTAGTTTTTGTACTTTCCTGAATGCTATGTAATCTGCAAAGGACAGCCATGACCAAGAGCATTTGGGATTAAAGGACCAATTTCATACTTAAGAATGTTTGGTAGGAAATGTTAAACTTGAGTCAGACCCGACTGTCTTCCAATGCCACAGTAGATGTCATTTGTAAAACAAATGGATTCATTAATGAAATCCCATTATCACTTGCCAGAGGAAGGGTAGAGTGTACAGAATCAGTGAGCCTGTTTAAATTCTGTCAATCCCTCAGATGGAAGTGAGAGGCTTTCAGTCCCATAAAGCTCAACATTTTGAAGCATGCCAGCTACAATAACATGAAAGACAAAATCTCTTCCTTTACTTTTTACTGAGGGCAAAGTAATATAGATCAACGTTCTGTGACATGTTTAAGCTTTATTATAGTGCATGATTCTTCAAATGTGCTGAATGTTATACATGTACATAAATATTGTCCCTTTACTTGACTTCAAATCATATAAAAAACATGTATTACTGAAACCCACTTGAGAATTTCTCTCTGCTTATCAGCTCATCTGCAGTGGTTCATGAACTCAAATTAAGAATGAAAATGAATTGCCAAATGTATTTTAATCTCCTATTAACATCATAATCTGTCTAGACAGTCTATTGAAACTTCTCCTCAATCGTGAAGATGACTGCAAGAGTCCTAATTAAATCAAATTTCACTTTTCATTAATAGGGATTTTAGGCCACTGTCAAAAAAAAAAAAAGGTATTTAGCAAATATCCCAATTATTTAAATAAAGAGTTTTTTTTGGAGAAAAAAAAAATTAGTTTTCTGGGGTCATAAATTGAAAGTAGTTTTAAAGCACTTTGCAAAGGGTCCAAAGATGTATTTTTAGGCATAGTAAAATAAAGTGAACTTCCTGCTTTAAACAGCCTTCTTCGGTTGTCAGTCTTATATCTCTAATGGGAGAGATTTTAACAGCATGCAGTTTTTCATGAGAAGGGGGTGGAAGTGAGTCATATGCTTTCAAATGTGACAGATCTGCTAAGGTCACAGGAAGAAGTAATTCAAGTGAAATATGGAGGTTAACGTTCTGAAATGTTGAAATCTACCAAGGAAACAAACTAATCCTGGCAAAACTAGAGTCAGGTAAGGATTTTTTAAAGAGTACTGTGACATTTGCAATATTCAAAACATGTCAGCATTCAAGGACAAACTGTCATCAGCACCTGCCAGTATTACCTTCAGTTGACTTGGGCTCATTATGTTGTCTTTAGAAGACATGGCCACGTATTGGGGAGCTCCCAGTTACCATGCACACTTTGCCTCCCTTGACAACACCTTATCATTATTAAAAGAAAACTCACTCTTGTACTGACCATGACACTAGAATTTAGATGAGATAGTGTTTCTCTCATTTGGATTGTGGCTCTAGTTTGTTTCCTGATGTTTAAGCTAAATCTTGGCATTAAAGTCAAAAGGAAAAATGGAAACATCCAAATAAATGCTTGAAAATCTGGTGGACCAGAATGCATGGAAAATTAACTTCAACTTAAAAAAAAAAATTATAGTCCTAATTAGGATGGGCGACAAAGACTCTATTTCCAAAAAAAAAAAAAAAAAGAAAAAATCACTACAATATATTTATTTTGTTGATTAAATTTGAATTCTGCTGTCTGTATATATTGAAAACTTATTTTGGTTTATTATCACACGATGTAATGCTGCTTACCTGTTGATGCTTTTTTTCTCTCTCCCAGACTTGGCTCTTCAGAACAAGTCTTAGGTAAGACAACAGACAAAGCAGGGCAAATTTGAGTATGTGCCGTTGTTTTCCTTCTATTTTTTTTCTTTTTGGTTTGAAAACATATATTTTATAGAATGGCGTGATATAAACTATCCAAACACAAAACACACATGAACACATCAAATGACAGGTCATTTCCTTTTGAAGAAAGTGGCTTAAAAAATTGATATTGAAATTTCATAGTTGAAAAAAATATTTCTGAATGTACAAATAAAGCAGCAGTTTTGAATAGAAACAGGAAGTTACCTAGGCACATTCATTAGCCACATGGTAGCTACCTCTTAGCCTCATTGTTGATTGTGTAAATGAGACTTTCTTTGTATCACATTAATACATGTTTTTGGTTATTTTTTCACAGAAATGAAAGAAAGTATGTTGGTTTCATATTCAAATGAATTATGCCCAGGATAATCCTTATTTATACAAAGAGTTTAGAGAGTGAAAAAGAGAAACAGAAAATATGGTTCCCATACATGTCTTTTTGTACCCCAAAAAACTTTGGGGCCCACTTTTCAAAGATGAAAACTTAAGTGCCACCTTTATAACGCATGGGAAACTGAAGGATGGAACAAAAGACAGTATAAATCTAGCATTTTCTCTAAAGCATGAAAAACCATAATGGTGGGTGTGACCAGTTGGAATTTCTCTATAACACACACTACATTTTCTTGAATACACGTTGTCTCCAATGTGACCATAAATATATGGAGTCATTCTCTGATTTGAGCTTCCAATTCATGGGGTTGCAAATAAGAGAACCAGAGTTTATATAAATAGTGGAATACTGACAATTTCACATGAGTCAACCTTATTACTCATGTTGACATAATGGGAATATGATTTACCTTTAAAACTTTAGTTTTTAAAAAGCCTACCCTGTTTTATAGTACACTTAAATACATTTCCCTGCTTCTTTTGGACTAAGACAGGCTCCTGTGACTTAGTTTGCGGAAAAGAGTTTCACCTATTTGATTCAAAGGATTCATTCAGAAAGCAATCTAGTGAATGCTTCACCTAACAAAATTCTATTCCATTGTCCTTAATTTCAGGTAAAACTGTAAAGGTTGAACACATATCTCATGAATTAAAAATGTAGATATATTTTACAGGTGGGTCAATTTAATTCATTTTAGACAAAGTTTTGCATCATTCTAAATGTAAGTATTCCTCCTTGGCTTACATGATTGATCATACCTAATTCTTTTGGTTCTTATTGATATAAATCATACTGTTTCTTGATTGTCAACTAGCATTTTAAGGACTTCCCTAAATTCCACTAATAGAATTCTCATTCTTATTGGGCCTACATGCCTCAAAGAATTAAACTGAAAGAAAAAGTTCTTTCGGCAACACCAAGATATGAAAATACAATGAAAAGAGGCAAAAAGAAGATACCCCCTCCCCATTTGCAAAACCAAGGTGATAACAAAGACAGAGGTGAGAAGACAAAACCCAGAGGTGTTGTAATTTAGAGGGAAGACTATTGTTACAAATACAATGATACCTTTCCAGGAGACCACTCACCGTTTCACAGAATATCACCAAGTTTTTTGACAAGTGACCTTTCAGACCAGGTTCAGAAAGTGTCTTTAGCTGAAAATTCATATAAAGAATATTCAACCTGTTAAATAAGCATCTTGGTTTACCAGTGGCCATCAGTACAGGTTTCACTATTCAAGACAGCTAATGAGAAACCAGAAAAGCTCACAGAATTTAAAGCCACTTGGCTCTATCAACCAGTTGATACCCAGAACTGTTCATGCTGAAACTGCTAAACACAGCAGGTACAAGCTTCTGCTATCAATGAATACACATTTAAAGAAAAGAAAGACAACGCCCCCCACCCTCTTTTTTTTGCACTATGTAAAACACCAGTGGAAGGTAGTTTAAACAAACAACAAAGTAAGAACTGGTCCGGCCATGTCGGTCAAATAAATTTTTTTTTGTTTTTTTTTTTTTAAAAGAAAAGAAATGAAAAACAACCTCTATCTTCTGGACTGTAATAGGGTGTCACTTCATCTTTGGTATAAAATAGGCCATCCATAGGCTGAATTTGATCACAACTAGGAAAGACTACAGAAATTGTCAACAATTTCTCTATCTATTGCTTTTTTTTTTGTTTTTTTTTGCACTTTTTGACCATAAGCTCCTATCTACTTTTTTTTTTAATGCTCTTAAGCTAGGTTTTGCAATGTGACAAGCAAAGCTGACTAAAAACTTTGTAAAGCTCATAAAAAAGACTGCAGATAAAAAGCACTAGTGCTTTTGCTAGCGATCACGCTTTGTAAATTAAAAAAATCTGCATTCTGCCCCCCAAACACGCATTATTTCTAATGCAGTTGTTTTTAAACCAACATTAATAACTTTACTGTAAAATGTTTTAGCCTTTTAGAATGATTCATGTCAACATTTAAGACAAAGTTCATGAAAAGTCCCAGCATTTTTCCAATTCTTGCAGTTGCCATGGTTTCTTTTATCAACAAATTTTCTTCAAATGAAGAAAAACATTTTCATTTAAACTGTACAGTTTTTTTTCACCCTAAAAACTCAGTCTTAAACTTCTGTGCCAGTTAAAGCCAGCACAATATTTCAATTCTTTCTTGATTTTTGTTTTTAACAAGACGTTGACAGCTTGCCTCGAGAGCCTTTGACGTCCTTAAAATTAAGGCAATTAAGATTCAAGATAAACCTTACCTAAATATTTCTAAGAAAAAATAAAATAAAAAAAACCCACTAGATTTAAACAAGAAGGGAAAAAGAGAAAGTAGCTTAATTGTTGAGGAAGACAATTCGTTTCCATTTCTATTGCCCGCCTCTTGACATCAGGTTTTCTGTTTAAAAAAAAAAAAAAAAAAAAGTATCTACACCTTCAGGAAAATTCTGAATTCAATTCAAATGTTCATCCACATAAAATATCAACCTTCAATGTTTTGTAGTGTTTTTTTTTTTTCTTTTTTTCCTCTTCTGGAATTTTTTTCTGTAGTTAAAAAAAAAGATCGCAAAAATAAATTGTCAGACCACATGAAGACCATTTGCACAGCACATAAAAACTGTTTTCATTGGGTAAGGTATAAAACTTAAAAAAAAAAAAAATGCATTCCATTGACGTCTGTGCAAACTGGAAGCCAACTTCTTGTTCAACGAAGTTTCTTCATTCAAGGCAAAGATTCAGACGGACATTCTTCAGTCCTGTTTATGGTCTGTGAAAACAATTGAATAAGAGTGGTCATTAAATTAAAGTAACTTTGAAATCACCTTCTGTGCCCTTTTCCAATGAGGCAGCTTTAAAAGATACCAAGCTTTCAACATAACACAGTCACAAAAGCATCATAACATCATGCTGAGTCTATGAGATTGTCAAATTTTGCCACTTTCACTTAAATACAGATTTGGGCCAGAGAGTTTGTTTACATTAAAAATCAAGGTTAATAGTTTACGTTGTAGCTCCTTACAGATCCTTTGAATAATTCTGTTCCTTCAAAACTACTATAGGAATCATCACTAATTCCAGCAACATATACGAGATTCTTTACTCTGCACCCAAAATAACTGAGTTGTATGTTATCTCATGGTATTCATCACGTACATTTACATAAGGCTTATTGCCTGAGGAAATAAGTGAGACAGTTAAGAGGCCAATGCAGTTTTGTTCTCTTTTCCTCTTCCCCTTCTCTTCTTTCTTGTTCATTCCCTCTGTCAAGATTATAAGTTTGTGACAGCAGGAACTATATTTTACTTATACCTTTTGCCTTTTAGGCAGAGTGGTACATACACAATAGGTGTTTAACTAGAAAAATATCAGTTTACTATAAGCCACTTTGCTTAGCTCATTTCGAATAGACTTCTGCTACTGCCCTTTCTACGTTGCAAGGTTAACCTTCCAGCAAGATGACTTTACTCTTAGCTCTTTTGTCCACAGATTAGAAGTTTGTAAAATAACTTTAGAGTTGTGCTATAGAAAGAAGGACCTTTATATTATCTGTAAGTCACATTTAGCTGAAGGCCTTTTTGTTCAGGGTATCGGATGACAGCAAAAAGTTATGCAAGTTCTTCTGATGCACAGTTGCTTAATTTAGTAAGTATGACTGTTATTATGTATAGTTTTACAGATTGTTTACTATACAAGATGCATGACTGAGGGAGTGGGGGCTAAATTTCAGCCCATTGTCTGTTCCCCAAGGTATGTACCCTGGAGGAGAGCTGTAACCCCAGTTCATAGTGTTTTAAACTGTGTAATGTGTAGCTTGAGATGGCCCAGAAAGGACATAGTTTCCTAATTTGCAAAAAGCCATCATATGAGCCAGCTATCGCTATTAGGAACCTGATTAATTTCTTCCTAAAATCATGTGAGGAAAGCTACCAGTTGATATATCGAATATTTAATTTTTATCAATAGGTTAAGTCCCTAAAAATATATTTCTGTGTTATATGAGAAAGTGAGATATCTTTTGAGAAGCAAAGCAATTACAATTTTCATACTGTAGCAACAATAAGAAAAATTTTATTAGTGGTAGTCATGGGAACCATGGTTTATATTTTAACTATCTCTAGTCTTTGCAAACTATAGACTTACTCCATTTATTTCTAAAAATCTTCATTACTATGGGAACAAATTTTTTTTTCTTGGCTATATAGCTGTGAGTTGGGGGGTGGTGGGGGGAGAATCTGTTCTTTGTTCCCCACTCCCATCTTCTACTCTGATATTATTGTGTACTGAACTGAAAATGCCTAAAACACCATGAATCTCTTTAGCAGCTGCTCAGTAAATGATGTCTTATTCAGTGGACTACAGTGCATAGAAGACTTGACCCATCAAACTCAAGTACTTGATTCACTGGTCTCAGAAGCATTGATATTTATGAGCTAGGCTGGAAGTACTTTAGGTTTTATAACTGTACACAAATGCTTCCAATAGCCCTCTCCTGTAATTTGCTTGGTTCTTAAAGTGGCCCCTTTGCCACATGAAAACAAATGATGGCAAATAGATGGTTGTACTTTACAAGTTCATGTTTGCTAGCTGAAGCTTGAAGGAAAAAGGATCTTGCCATTGAATAGAACTGAATTCACTCCTGCCCATCTCCTCTGTCCTGGAATAAATGTGAATGTGCACATTTACATAATACTTATGGATTGCACTGAAATTCATAAAAATAGAAGGGTTCTAATTTTTTTTTTAGGCTGGGATCTTTGGCAACAAGAACATGTTAAGTCGGACATTTTAGAAATAAAATGGGGTACAACTTGAAAACAGGAATTCATGTGAAGAAATAATGAGTATGGAAATCATTTGCAAATTGTAAAACAGTGCACATACAATGTATTATTACAATATATTACAATACATAAAATGTTGTATTATTCACAAGTGTAAAGGACATAATTTGCTCATCATTAATATACTGACAATGTATAGAAATTTGGTATTCATGGCAGTTCAGTTAGCCAGAGAAGATTTGAGGTATAAAAAGAACTTACAATACCAGGGTTGAAATGAGGGCCTTCTAAAGTCAGAGTAAATGTGGTAGAGTAGGAATTTCACTGAATTTAAGAATACAGAGGCATTTTGAATCCTCTCATCACTCCTCCTCCCTCAAAAAAAAAAAAAAAAAAAAGGCACAGTGGATAGATTTGGAACATAACAAACCATAATCTTAGAAATCTGTTTTAGAGCAGGAGGAAGTCTTAGAGATAGCCAAATGAAGCAATATTTTCCAGAATAATTCCTGACAGACTAGCTTCATGTAATGCTGTGTAAAAAGTGGGATTCTGTGATCCCGATTCTGGAAAAAGTCACAGTACATTCCCACTACTGGCTAAATTAAAGAAGTAGTTAGGGTACCCATAAAGAAGAGCATGAATATTTTTAAAAAATTATTCTTGAAATAATATAATCTTTTACATAGGTATCCAAATTACAACATGTAGATGAAACTTTGTGAGATATCTTTAATAATTTAATTTTTCTTTTCTTTTTTTAAATTATACTTTCAGTTCTGGGGTACATGTGCAGAATGTACAGGTTTGTTACATAGGTGTATACATGCCATGGTGATTTGCAGCACCCATCATCTACATCAGGTATTTCTCCTAATGCTATACCTTCCCTAGCCCCCCACCCCCGGACAGGTCCCAGTATGTGATGCTCCCACCCCACAGTGTCCATGTTCTCATTGTTCAACTCCCACTTATGAATGAGAACATGTGGTGTTTGGTTTTCTGTTCTTGTGTTAGTTTGCTGAGAATGACGCTTTCCAGCTTCATCCATGTCCCTCCAAAGGACATGAACTCATCTTTTTCTATGGCTACATAGTATTTCATGGTATATATGTGCCACATTTTGTTTATCCAGTCTATCATTGATGGGCATTTGGGTTGGTTCCAAGTCTTTGCTATTGTGAACAGTGCCACAGTAAACATACCTGTGCATGTGTCTTTATAGCAGCATGATTTATAATCCTTTGGGTATATACCCAGTAATTGGATTGCTGGGTCAAATGGTATTTCTAGTTCTAGATCCTTGAGGGATCACCACACCGTCTTCCACAATGGTTGAACTAATTTACACTCCCACCAACAGTGTAAAAGCATTCCTATTTTTCCACATCCTCTCCAGCATCTGTTGTTTCCTGACTTTTTAATGATCGCCATTCTAACTGGTGTGAGATGGTATCTCATTGTGGTTTTGATTTGCATTTCTCTAATGACGAGTGATGATGAGCTTTTTATGTTTGTTGGCTGCATAAATGTCTTCTTTTGAGAAGCATCTGTTCACATCCTTTGCCCACTTTTTGATGGGGTTGTTTTTTTTCTTGTAAATTTATTCAAGTTCTTTGTAGATTCTGGATATTAGCCCTTTGTCAGATGGATAGATTGCAAACATTTTCTCCCATTCTGTAGGTTGCCTGTTCACCCTGATGATAGTTTCTTGTGCTATGCAGAAGTTCTTTAGTTTAATCAGATCCCATTTGTCTAGTTTGGCTTCTGTTGCCATTGTTTTTGGTGTTTTAATCATGAAGTTTTTGCCCATGCCTATGACCTGATTTTCTCCTAGAGTTTTTATGGTTTTAGGTCTTATGTTTAGGTCTTTAACCCATCTTGAGTTAATTTTTGTATAAGGTGTAAGGAAGGGATCCAGTTTCAATGTTTTGCATATGGTTAGCCAGTTTTCCCAATATCATTTATTAAATAGGGAATCCTTTTCCCATTGCTTGTTTTTATCAGTTTTGTAAAAGATCAGATGATTGTAGATGTGTGGTGTTATTTCTGAGGCCTCTGTTCTGTTCCATTGGTCTATATATCTGTTTTGGAACCAGTACCATGCTATTTTGGTTATGTAGCCTTGTAGTATAGTCTGAAATCAGGTAGCATGATGTCTCCAGCTTTGTTCTTTTTGCTTAGGATTGTCTTGGCTATGTGGGCTCTTTTTTGGTTTCATATGAAATTTAAAGTAGTTTTTTCCAATTCTATGAAGAAAGTCAATGGTAGCTTGATGGGGATAGCATTAAACCTATAAATTACTTTGGACAGTATGGCCATGTTCACATGATTATTTCAATAGATGTAGTAAAGGCCTTCAACAAAGTTCAACAGCCCTTCATGGTAAAAACTCTTAATAAACTAGATATTGATGGAATGTATCTCAAAATAATAAGAGCTATTTATGACACACCCACACCCAATATCATTCTGAATGGGCAAACCTGGAAGCATTTCCTTTGAAAACTGGCACAAGACAAGGATGCCCCCTCTCACTACTCCTATTCAACATAGTATTGGAAGTTCTGGCCAGAGCAATCAGGAAATAGAAATAAATAAAGGGCATTCAATCAGGAAAAGAGGAATTCAAATTCTGTTTGCAGATGACATGATTGTATATTTAGAAAAGTCCATTATCTCAGCCCAAAATCTCCTTAAGCTGTGATAAGCAACTTCAGCAAAGTCTCAGGATACAAAATTAAGGTGCAAAAATCAAAAGCATTCCTATACGCCAGTAACAGACAAACAGAGCCAAACCATGGGTGAATTTCCATTCACAATTGCTACAAAGAGAATAGAATACCTAGGAATACAACTTACAGGAGATGTGAAGGACATCTTCAGGGAGAATTACAAACCACTGCTCAAGGAATAACAGAGGACACAAACAAATGAAAAAACATTCCATGTTCATGGATAGGAAGAATTAATAATTTGATTTTAAAAAATCTTGGAGGCCAGGCATGGTGGCTCATGCCTGTAACCCCAGCACTTTGGGAGGCCAATGCAGGAGGATCGCTTGAGGCCAGGAGTTTGAGATAAGCCTGGCTAACATCACAAAATCCCATCTCTAATAAAAATACAAAAATCAGCTGGGCATGGTGGTGTATGCCTGTAATCCCAGTTACTCAGGAGGCTGAGGCAGGAAAATTGCTTGAACCGGGGAGGTGGAGGTTGCAGTGAGCTGAGATCACGCCACTACACTCCAGCCTGAGTGAGACTCTGGCATGTGCTGTCTGTCTGTCTGTCTCTCTCTATGTGTGTATATATACACACACACACATATAAATATGTATATATAAAATATATATACATATATAATATATAAAAAAATATATACATATATAATATATATAATTTAATTAAAACAATAATTTTAAAAAGCCTCTTAGAATTCCCTGAGAGGAAGGCATCACACATCTTAATCTTTCTGGAAGTAAAACATTTGCTGTATTTATCTGACGCTCCAGGAGGTCATGTCAATTAGTATTTTTATGACTTTGAAACAAGCAAACTATTTCACTTAGTTTAAACCAGTGTATCCCAACATAATTTGACCAGAAAGTACTTCCCCACCCCAACTCCAGGGCACAGTGGCAAATCCTCCCTCAGCACTAGAGACCTAATTAACACTCTTTGGAGAACACTGATGTAATCCTCCCGCTGTAGAGAAGAATAAAATGAGGCTCCAAAGGGCTTAGTGATAACTAGGAAGTGGTTAAAGTGGAGTCTGAACCAAGGACTTCTGATTCCACATATTACAATTTAACTTTGATTGAAGACATACTTTTCAGATTTAGTTATTTTTAAGGTTTTCTACATAGCACAAAGGAAAACAGATAACTTGGGTGGGAATCGGAATGCTCATAGAATTTCCAAAATAAACCACAGTTATTTCCTCCTTCTCTGATTAGAACCTGGAATCCTTTTGCATTAGTAGCCTCTTATTATTATTATTTTAATAGTTTTTGGAGTACAAGTGGTTTTGGTTACATGAATGAATTCTATAGTGATGAATTCTTAGATTTTGGTGCACCTGTCACCTGAGCAGTAAACACTATGCCCTATATGTAGTCTTTTATCCCTCAAGTAGCCTCTTTTAACAATGGGAGAAAGAAAACTCCATAAATACTAAAATGTGAAGTCTTTTGATTTACCTTGAAATGTGGAATTTGGAATATTTAATATTTGCCAACATGTATCCCAAATATAGTCCCTTAATCCATAGGCACATCATTTGTATTTCTCAAACTCTTCCTTTAAACCATCTGTTGTGAAGTCTGTACTTCGCAATGTCTTTAGGGTAGACAATTGTGATGTTAAATGTATGTATAATGGGTTAAGCTACTTTTCAGGAACACTGGCTGCCCTAATCAGAATTTCACACCCCACAGGAGGTCAGCTAGCATTTAATGAGAAAGGCCAGAGGTTTGTACAAGTACTTAAAGCTATTGTATCTCAATTAACATAATGATTGTTAGAAATGGGCTGCCTGATGAAAGTAGTAGCATGTTAATTAGCATAATGATGCTGGAAATGAGCTGCCATTTGTGAAACTTGGAGTATTTAAGATAATGTGGATTGGTTACATTATTTTAGACATAGTCTACACTTTACAAGAAAAGGGAAGGATACAATAAAACTGTGGGGAAAAATCAGGCAAAATAGAAGGTGCCTAATCATAGCTACTTGGGAGGCTGAGAAGGAAGGATCACTTGAGACCAAGAGTTCGAGGTTGTAGTGAGCCACGATTGGACAACTTGCACCGCTGCACTTCAGACGAGGTGACAGAGTGAGACCCTGTCTATAATTTTTTTCAATAAAAAAGCTTTAAAAAATATTAAAAATGTGGGGAAATTTGTAGCATATGACTAACTTTAGGACGTTGTTTGAGCTTGATCTCAAAATTGGACTGTCGTTGAATAATTTTCTGGTGACTTCTGTGAGGATAACATGACCCTACCTCTAGAAAATGGTCAAATCTAACCTGAGTGAATTTTTCATGTAAGACAGGGTCAGGTTCTTTCTAAGAATTGGGACTTCAAGCATACAGAGCAAACTGTATAAATTGTGTTGTGTCTACTTTCTCGTCAATGCTTGTTACATATTTACAAAGTGCCTCCGTGGGTGCTCTTGCATCCCTCAAACTTTTCCCAGTGATGGTTACCAATGAAAAGAAACCGAGTTTTTATGACCTAAATGCTGAGCTGAATTACTAATGTCTTCCTTGAATGATTGTGAAGACTCTCATGTCTTACTGTGGCTAAAATTGATACAAACTTAGAGTCACATTAATTATTCCTGTTTACAAATTTACAGGAGTGATTGCCATCCACAAATTTATTTGATTTAGATTATTCATTTGGTTTCATTCTATTTTGTGATGCTATTGTTGTTTTAAGTCAAAAACTTCTAGCACTTTGTATAATATCAAAGAAGAGAATATAAGCAGGACCTGTTAAAATTTTCTCCAGGTTTAATGTCCATAGGGCAATGTAAGTGGTTTTCACATGTCACACCATTGAAATATTTTATGTTCCAAGTTACATTCACAATAATTAGATTCCTTGTCTTTCTCCAAAAATCAGGCCTTCCTGGGCTTTTAGCTCATCTGCCTCTGTTCATGGCATCAATAACTTCATTGTTTTGCTTGGAATTTTTTAAGTCTTGTTTTTTTCTTTGTTTTTCTTTGGTCTCTCCCTATTAGACTTCCCTACCTCACCATCATACCCACTACCATCATACTTCAGACCTTTACCTCCTCCTGTGTGAATAATTGAAATAATAGGACTGGGGATTTTCAATGCTTCCAAGTGCCTTGTCTACTTCAGCTGGAATCGCAGTCCTAGAACAAAGAAAATGCTGTCCAAGCACCTCAGTATAACACATGATACTAGAATCTGGGTAAATTCTGCCTTTTCATACTGTTCTATTCGTCTGCCTCATTTCTCAGATAAATACTCTGAGCTTTCCCACCTATGGACTTTGGTCAAACTGTTATTCTGCCTAGAACGTTGCTTTTTCCCATAAGACCCAGATCCAGTTGCCCAAACTTCCATTAATGTTTATCCAGCCAGAAAAGAAAAATGATGTGCATTCTATCACTGCAGTACTTTTGAGGAGAGTTATTTTCATTTTCTTCATTGTAGTACATAGATAGCTAGATAGAGATATGGATATAGATAATTCACATGTAGATCTAAATCATGTACTGGATTGTAAGCCTTGGAGGGCAGGGATCCTGTCTCCTAGTACAGTACCTGGCGTGATGCTGGTACCACAAGTGAAGTTGGACCTTCGTATGGAGGTGATGGGGAGACTGTCACCAGAATCCATCAGAGGCAGAGATGCTCTTTTTGGATCAGGCAAACACCTGCTTCCCCACCACATCATACAATGACCAGACAAAGGTGACTTACACCTGGGTAGGGACAGCCTTGAGCGAGAAGAGCGCACTTCACTGGAGGTTCACAACTGGAAACAACTAAAGCTTCTTTAATCAGGCAGGGAGAGAAGGAGATTCTGGACAGTTGCAAGAAGGGGAAAAATTTGCATTCTGAAATTTCTGAAATCCATCCTTGAAACAGGCTCCTCTTTACCTAGCATCCATTGGTAACAGAGTCATTAATGTTTAAGTCAAATCATGTCATTCCTGTTTTTTTAAAGACTCCCAAAAGTTTCCCAGCTCACTTAGAATATAACAAAGTATAATCACTGGATACAAAGCCAAGTAGCCAAGGGCCAAAGACTCGATAACAGCTGGCCTGTTTGATTTATCTCCTGTTACTTTCCCCTCTAGTTCAGGACATTCATGCCTCAGGTGGCCCCTCAGGGCCTCTGAACTTCCTGTTTCATCTGCTTAAAATAATTTTTCTCCCAATCTCTCCATGATTAGCTTCTAATTGTCTTTCAGATCTGGAGACTGTATAGACAGGCTTCCTTTGATACCTAATCTTAGGTACTCGGTCACTTCGTATCAAAATAGTCTTTTAAAATAATCTGCTTTGTAGCTCTCTTTTTGATTATTTTCTGATTGATCCATTGATTCTAAGTCTATTACTAGAAGGAAACTCCAAGAGAGTGCGGGAGGCATTGGCCTCTTTCATTAGTCTTTCCCTTGCACCTAGAATGCTGCCTGTCACATAGTAGGTGCTCAATCATTAATTGTTGATTGGATAAATGAAAGTATTTTTTTTCCATTTATCCAGACATCATTAAACTGTTAGCTTGGTTCTAGAATCATTCATTTCCTTATTGTGCTTTGGCACAACCAAAGCCAGTTTCACCTATTCACTGAGTCTTGAGAGGTGTTTCTGGCAAACAGTACATTAGTGAGAATTTTCTTAAAGAAACAGAAATAGGAGAGACTTATTATTAAAAATTTGCTCCAAGATCTGTGGTCAGCAATCTGGAGACCCAGGAGAGCCAATACAGATAGCGTAGTTCCAGTTGAGTCTGACAGCCTGAGAACCAGGAAAGCTCATGATATGAATTTAAGTCCCAGAGCTGGCAGACTCAAACCCAAGAAAAGCCAATGTTTCAGTTCAAATCCAAAGGCAGGAAAAGACCGATGTTCTCGCTTAATCAGTCAGCCAGGAGTTTTCTTTTATTCAGAGGAGGCTCAACTTTTTGTTCTGTTCAGGTCTTCAACTGATAGGACAAGGACCTCCCACACTGGGGAAGACCACCTGCTTTACTCAGTCCACTGATTCAAATGTTAATCTCATCCAAAAGCAGCCTCACAGACACACCCGGAAAAAATGTTTGACTGACTATATGAGTATGCCATGGTCCAGTCAAATTGACACATAAAATTAACTATCACAAGTTAACTTCCTGTCAACTTGGCATTCATCTGCATCAATAAAAAGGACATGATTCCTTATAACATGACACAATTATCCTACATATGACTGAAAACACACTAACCCCTTTCACAGAAATAGAGGTAAAGTCTTTGAGTGACATTTACTCTCCTCTTTGATATTCTGTAACTTAAATACTGATGTAAAATGAACAATTATTAAATACTATGATATGAAGTCAATATACAATTATACATAAGAGAGTAAGAAAAGATATTTGCTTAATATATATGTTAATATATAAACATACACACACAAATGTATTCATGAAAAGGTAAGGAGATACTGATGGCAATTACAGTCTTTATTGCTGTAGCTGGTCATAGCTGATATTTAAAATAATCTTCTTTCACTATCCATTCTATGTTCTCTTTGCCTTCAGCAAGTACTTCAGCTGGTCATGCTTCTTTGGAGGGGGTGACCCAAACCTCCATTCCTGAACAATCTGGCCATTGGATTGAGTAGTCCTGTTTGGATTGTATTGTAATTTTCCATTTACCTTTATCATGGGGCATGGTAATACTAAGAGACACACTAAGGGATCTCCTGTATTCCAGATATTCTCTTCCTTACCTCCACTGTAGAGTAGTAGTCCAATTTCCCTTTGTTAGTCAGGATTAATCACTCCAGCCAGCACAGTAACTCTCTTATTTGCCTGTTGATTTGGAAACATGAGGAGTCCAAAGTGGCTGAGCGGCAGTATTAACTTCTAGTTCAGTAGAATTATTGTTGTCTCTCCTGGTGGAAGCATTCTTCCCTTAGCATTCCTCCTGAGGTCTCTTGGCCAGCAGAACATAATGTCATGGGTACAGGAAGCAAAAATTTTGCTAGTGAGTCACTAAGGGTATTAGTGGTGCCACTCTCATTTTTACCTTTTAATTTCTGGACCCATGAAACCTGGCTGTAGGAGAACAGCACCATGTATATTGGGTACTCATTCGAAGCACATACAGCCTTTCAGAAATCCTTCACCCATCCCTGCATAGTATTGCCAGTTAGCTAGCATTGTAATTGAGTCTTCAAAAGGACATTCCACTGTCTGTCAAGCCAGCTGCTTCATGGTGGTGGGGAACATAGCAAGACCAATGAATTCTATGAGCGTGGGCCCATTGCCACGCCTTATTTGCTGTGAAATGAGTTCCTTGATCAGAAGCAATGTCGTGTAGAATAATATGATGGTGGATAAAGCATTCTTTAAGTTTACTGATGGTAGTTTTGGCAGAAACATGTATAGGAAAGGCAATTCCACATCCAAAGTAAGTTTGTTGTCTAGTAAGAAGAAAATCTTGCCCCTTTCATGATGGAAGTAGTCCAACGTAATCATCCTAGTACCAGTTAGCTGGCTGATCACCTCAGAGAATGGTGCCATATCAGGGATATGTTGCTGGCACATTGGGCACTCAGCAGTGCCTATGCCAGATTTTCCTTGGTGAACAAAAGTCCATGTTGCTGATCTCATAATCTTCATCTCTGTAACCATGGCCATTTTGTTCATGAGTCCATTGGGCAATGACAGGAATGGCTGAGGAAAGAGGCTGACTCATATTCACGGACGCATATTCATCTTATATCTTGATTATCAAAATTCTCTGTGGAGGTGGTCCTATGATGGACATTTACATGGACTATCAATATCTTCTATTTATTATTCATAAGATGTTCACATACCTTTTCCACAAATTTCTTTGTCACCAATTTCCCAATCACATTCTTTCCAAGTCCCTGACCATCCAACCAAACTCTTGGATATAGCCCATGATTAAGTATATAATCATGCTTCTGGCCATTTTTCCTTCCAAGCAAAATGAACAGCCAGATGCACTGATATAAGTTATACTCGATGAAAGGATTTCACTTCACCACTGTCCTTCACAAATGACCCAGAAAGAGACTACAGTGCCTCAGCTGCTCACTGTTGGTTGTACCTGCGTATCATGCAGAGCCGCCTATAAGCTAGACCTGAAGAGGCAGGATAGCAGGAGTGGGAAACATGGATATTTGGGCCACTTTTGCATGTAGCTTTCTGTGCCTTCAGGGTCTGCTCAAGCCTGATCATGTATATACCACTTCCATTTTATGATGGAGTACTGCATGCCCATTTTTATGGCTTGGTGAGTCAGATAACACCCAGTTCATGACAGGTAGCTCAGTTCACATGGTAACTTGATTGCGCATAGTTAAGTGTTCAGTTTCTCTTGAGGCCCAGTAGCAAGCCAAGAGCTATTTCTCAAAAAGAAAGTAGTTATTGATAGAGATGGCAAGGCTTTGCTCCAAAATCCTAAGGGCCTTCACTGCAGTTTACGTATAAGAGCCTGTCAAAACCTCCAAACAACATCCCTATTCGCAACTGACACTTCAAACACCATTGGATCTGCTGAATTATATGACTCAAGTGACACAGCAGCTTCCATTGCAGCCTGGACCTGTTGTGAAACCTTCTCTTATTCTGAGTCCCATTTAAAACTAGCAGTTCTTTGTGTCACTCAATAGATGAGTGAGAGTCACATACCCACATACTGCCTCTAAAATCCAAAGAAGCCACTCAGCATTGTGCTTGTTTTGGTGATAGGAGATACTGGATGCAACAGGATTAAACTTATCTTTCATCCTTAGAGATGTATTTTCACAAACCCTACCACACTGGACCTCTAGAAATCACTGACAGAAGTTCCTTGAATTTTTGTTGAATTTATTTACCAGTCTCAGACACACAAATGTTCTACTAATAAATCTAGAGTAGTTATTACTTCTTGCTCATTAAGTCTAGTCAGCATAGTGTCATGAATATAATGGGTCAGTATGATATCCTGTGGAAGGGAGAGACCATCAAGATCCATGCAAACTAAATTATGGCCTAGGCTAATATACTCCTGAGGTAGGATATTGGAGGTATATTGGTGGCCTTGAAAGCTGAAAACAAACTGTTTCTGGTGGTTCTTATTGACAGTAATGGAGAAATAAAAGAATGTATCAGATCAACAGATGTCTAACAGGTTCCAAGGGGTGTGTTAATTTGCACAAGCAATGAAACCACATTTGATACAGCCACTGTCATTGAAATCATCACCTGGGTATGTGATACTGTTTGGCTCTGTGTTCCCACCCAAATCTCATCTTGAATTGTACTTCCATAATTTCCATGTGTTGTGGGAGATACCCAGTGAGACAGAATTTGAATCGTAGGGGTGGTTTCCTCCATACTGTTCTCATGGTAGTGAATGAATCTCATGAGATCTGATGGTTTTATCCAGGGTTTCTGCTTTCACATCTTCTTCATTTTCTCTTGTTGCAGTCATATAAGAACTGCCTTTCACCTCCCGCCATGATTCTGAGGCCTCCCCAGCCATGTGGAACTGTAAGTCCAATTAATCTTTTTTTCTACCCAGTCTCGGGTATGTCTTTATCAGCAGCATGAAAACAGACTAATGCAATATACTTACAATAACCTACTGTCCTTCTCCAAGTTCCATCTGTCTTTTGCACAAGCTAAATGGGCAAGTTAAATGGAGTTATAATGGGAATTGACACTGCATGTTTCAAGTTCTTGACAGTAGCACTAATTTTCGCAGTCCTCTGGAAATGCATTATTGAATTTGGTTTACTATTTTCCTATGTAGAAACAGTTCCTGTGTCTTCCATTTTGCCTGTTCCACCATAAAGGTCCTTATTCTGCAAGTCAGGGAACCAATGTGGGGACTCTGCAAGTTACTGAGCATTCTAGAACTAAAGAAACAACCACAAGATAGGCTTGGGGATTAATGGAATCCACTGTGAGAAGGACCTGAGCTAAAACTCCATTGATTACCTGACATCTGTATGTCTATACTCTGGTGCACTATGGTGCCATTTTAGGTCTCTTGGAATTAATGTCAGTTGTCCAATAGACTCTGAAAGATCTGATTTTTTCTTTTGTCAGAGGCAATAGGTCCCTTTTGGGAAGGCTGAGAGAAAAATTAACAGTATACATCTTTGATAGTTTATCAGTGTCTTTCTTTGAGGAAACCCAATCTCCTTTTCAGTCAATGGACTCTGGGTCTGTAAACTGGCTCAAGTCTGGGAATTGATTGAAGTGCCATGAATCTCTCTCTCTTTATGATTCAAGTTAGACATTTATTCACCTGACCTAGAACTTTTCTGCTTATATAAGCCAAATAAGAATATGGCAGACTTTCTATGTATTTCACTTCTAGGAACACCACGATCAACCAGCCAATGTCATAAGTCTGCATGAGCCAGACAATTTTGATTGCTGTTTTAACTCTTCTGTCCTCTACAGTAACCATGCCAACCTCGCTTTTGGTGATTGAATGTTGCCACCTGGCCCCAGTCACTCAGGGTCCAATCACTCTAATTGCATTTAGGTTTCCCAATTCAGTGACTAGAGTTCCCACTGTAAGTTCTGGGCTACAGAGAAGAGCAATTACAGAGTTATTCAAGGATGCCAAGGCTCCCCTCACACATGTATTTCTTATAGTTGTAGTAAAATGTCTTCTGGACCCGCCCACTGTAGGTGAGTAGATCTTAAATGATAAACCCACTCTAATACTAAAATCTCTCTAAGCCTTTGAATCTCTTCCTGTAGGGCTAGCATTTCCAACTAGCTCACTGTGGGTCATCTCTTGACCCATGTTTTTGTCAACCAGCTAGGCTATTAGAGTCTTTATAACTTCTTGAGTTGCAACATTAATTGCAGAATCTATGCTTAGTGAGCCCATGTCAATTACTTTGGGCTAATCCAACGTTATGTTCCATTATTATGTCACATCCTTGATATCCATTTCCACACATGTTCCATGAATATCTGTCTGTATAAAGTAAAAAAGTCTAAGTAGTTCTTCTGAAGTGTAGTGCACCTCCTTATAGGTGATATTTTGCACCTCACCTTTAGGGGCTTGCTAGACTTGAGCCTAGTTATAGATCTAGAAGTGAAGAGGAGTGGTGGAGGTGAGTCCTAAGAGGACTCAGCTTTGTCTTACATGACAACTGACTCAGAGGAGGCCATTCCAGTTTTTTCAGGCAAGGCAGGGTTAAAAATCACTCCCAATTGTAGTGGAGAAGCCACTGTCACTGGACGTGGGGAGGCTTCTTCCACTGGCAAAGAATACTCCTCATATTTAGAGACTCACTGTCCCCAGCTTGATTAGATTTTTTCCCCCATATATCCATGACAATTACAAGATCCCACTTTTTCCCAATCAATATCTTTACTTTAACAGTAGATACTCATGAAATTAGGAATTCAACCTCTATTGTAACTCAGCCTGTCATAGGATGAGATTCTGAGTTTGACTTTCAGCAATCTCAGCCATGTGGCTCCAGGAAATAAAGGGCTTTTTCAAGGCAGACATAGAAACCTTCAAGTCATTTATACTGTGTTTAAGCTGAAAATTGAATCCCTGAATGCATCTTCTTCTTTCCTCACTATATCTAGTGACATTAGGAGCAATCAGACAATCATATTCATTAATTTTGCAAAAATGTTGAAAATGTCATATACATAGTCACCCATCTCTTTGCTTCTTATAAATGGTTGATTAGGAGTATCTAATTGAGATATTTTGCATATTTCCATTGCCAGATCATGTCATGGAATATAAATGCTCTCTTTACTACTAGAAATAGAGTCATTAGTTTTAAACCTAATCAGATCAGAAAACCAATTTCAGAAGTTACTGTATTGTACACACATACACGAGAGAGGGAGAAAGAGGAGAGATACAGAGATTTTAAAAAAATAAACTGGCTTGCACAATTATTAAGACTGAGAAGTCTGATGATCTGCAATGATCTGCAGTTGGCAGACTGGAGACCCAGGAGAGTTAATAGTGTAATTCTAGTTTGAGTCTGAAAGTCTGAGAACTGAAAGAGTTGATGTAAATTCTAGTTCTATAGCTGGCAGGCTCAAGATCTAAGAAGAGCCAATATTTTTGTTCAAGTCCAAAGGCAGGAAAAGACCAGTGTTCTAGCTCTAGCAGTCAAGCAGCAGGAGTTCCTTCTTACTCATTCATGAGAGGTTCAATCTTTTTGCTTTATTAAGGGCTTCAACTGATTGGATGGAAGTCTCCCACAGGGGGGAGGAAAATCTGCTTTAACTGATTCAAATATTAATCTCATCCAAAATCACCTTCACAGACATACCCAGAAATATTATTTGGCCAAATATAAGGGCACCCTGTGGCTCAGTCAAACGGTCACATAAAATTTCCCATTATCCACGGTATTTCTCATCTCCCACCAATGTCTCTTGCTATACTTTACACACAGCCAACATCTGCTTCTTTTCTCACATATAACCCATTGACCAGGCTGAAAAAAAATTTCAATATGCTTGGACTGGAGTTCCAGAGTCTACCACTGTATTAGTTTTGCACATAAAAGTGATTCACACAGTAAATTAATAACATACTGCTTTACTCAGCAACAATCTTTTCTGAAAGTCATTATTGATATTAATAATGGCAATCATAATACCTTATATTTGTAAGGTTAAGTCATATTCTGAGCAAATTTAATTTGTAAAGCTGACTTTAGATCTGAACCACACATAAAGGAGTTTATTGCTTTGATGAATCTAACAAACAACGTATATTGAGGTTTAAAAGTGACAACGATTCTCTTCTTGCTCAACTTTTAGTCAGGCTACTCTGAGGCCCCATCTTGAGTAGGCGTAGACTTTTGCTCCCATTCTTGCCAGTTCTTTTTAGTCTAGTTTTAGCAAGAATCTTACTAAGTCAGTTTAAAGAGAATAGCCTATGGTTGATATGACCACCCTCAATATCTGATCACTTTTCTCATCCCTTCCATTTGATGTTATCATTCCTTGATCTGCCTTCAGCAAAAAGCCTGTCAAGTTAGTTTAGCAGTAATTCTCCTGTTCTTGATGTCTTCTCTTAGTAATTCTCCACTCACTGACCCCCTCACTCGGCTTGTTGGCTACAAATCCCCAGGTGTCTTTGCTGTATTCTGAATTGAGCATGTTCTCTCTTCCCCTATTGCAATCATTTTAATACCTATTTTTTTTATTATTTTATTTATTTATTTTTTTTGAGATGGAGTCTCACTCTGTTGCCCAGGCTGGAGTGCAGTGGCACGATCTCTGCTCACTGCAAGCTCCGCCTCCCAGGTTCATGCCATTCTCCTACCTCAGCCCCACCAAGTAGCTGGGACTACAGGTGCCTACCACCATGCCCAGCTAAGTTTTCTGTATTTTTAGTAGAGACGGGGTTTCACCGTGTTAGCCAGGATGGTCTCTATCTCCTGACCTCATGATCCGCCTGCTTCGGCTTCCCATAGTGCTGGGATTATAGGCATGAGCCACCATGCCCAGCCTAATACCTATAGTTCTTAATGGCAAAAACCGCAATTACTTTTGTACCAACCTAATAAATAAAGTATTTCTTAATGTTTTAACAAATATCAGAATAAACTTTTTCTTTAAGAAGAAAATTTATTATTTTAAACACTCTGTAGATAGGCAGGATTGTCTGGGGATTCTGTATTCATTAGGGATTTTATTGCTATCTACAAAGTTGAATAGTTTGCATGCCCAGACACCTGTATACAGACTTTCCTTTTGTAAGTTCTTTTGGTTTCAATAAACAGCCCTCAAACTTTACCAAAGTTTACCAAATGTTTACTCAACACAAAGCCAAATGTACTTTGCATTATGGGTGATTTAAGGATTTTCAAGAGTAATTCTGAAAATCCTTGCCATTTTATTCCTGAATAAGACTATATTTTCTATTGCTTGATATCTTACAATACCCTTTTTCATGGACATTTAACTGTATATTCAAAGCAACCCTACAAGGGGGAGTGCTACTGTCTTCATTTAAGAGTAAGGAGACTGAGACTAAAATGCAGGCTCTCTATTCAGTTTCAGGTTAGGAATAGTATAATTTTTCCAATAATAAATATGGTAGCTTTTTTTAAATGGCTGCAGTGCCTCTCTCTATATCAAGCATTTTCAAAGTGAACTGCTACATTGACTGTTTGGCCAAGTGACTTGCTTTGGCTAATGACATATTAGAAAATTAGCTACAAACAGAATTGAAGAGTGCTTGTACATTTGGGCTTGTTCTTTACTATTCTTGAAATTCTGAGACTTCCATGTGCATTAGCCTGCTGGAGGATCAGAAGCATATGGCCCGGTCACTTCCATCACACATCCAACAGCTAGCAACACCCAGAAGCAGAGATGCATAGATAATCAGCAGCTGTTCCTAGATGTTTCATTCCTGTCAAGATCAGAAGAACCAGCCACCCAAAGTTGGCCCAAATTTCAAACCCACATAATCATGAGCTAAATAAATGCTTGTTGCTAAGTTTGGGATGGTTTGTATTTCAGCAAAAGCTAACAGATACAACATGAGAGAGTGACGTCAAGATGGCTGATCTCGAGGAAAAGAGCTTAGCACAGCCCAGACTTACTTAGACTGTTGGTAAGAATATGCAGGTGCATGTTCGTTGGATGTGTCCACTGCTATCTGTTGCTGCTGACCACTGGTGTCCTGGGATGAAGGTGCCACTGTCTGGGGAGAGGTATCAGCAACAACACCCTAAGGAGGGAAATAAGAACATAAAAGCCTTACTTTCAGCAAAGGGCCCTCTCTAGATAGGCGGTAAGTACCCCTCTTCTATTTGGCTTAACGAGAGGTGCTCTCAGCTACGTGAAGTCACAATAGGTACTCAGAGGACTCCCAGAGAGCACATTTAGATAAGGGCTAAGTAATTCATCCTAATGTGGCACTAAGAAACCTTGCCATTAGAAGTTGTTGGAGTAGTTAAGTGGTCAGAAAATAATTTTGCCTATACTTGGAACTTTTAAACCAGGTTCGCACATTTATCCACAATAAATAACAATTTATCCTCATTCAGGATTCCTATAAAAACTTGTACGTTCAAACATTATTTTCCTGGCATATTTCACTGTATCATGTCTATATTCTTTGGGATAACAATGGAAACTGATCTTAATAAAAATATACATCAAAGTTTGGAAATCTTTTAAAAGGATGCTATTAAGTAGGTTTTCTCTTCAGTAATTTGTTTTGTTTTGCTTTGTTTTCTGGTATATGAACTGACAGTCACCAAGAAGTTTTAAGAAAACAACAAAACTTGTCCTTAATTTTGGTTTGCTTTTCCTTCACCCTTTCTATTTTTTGTTTCTCACAGATGCTGGCAAGAGTGAATTTCTGGAACTGGTCACAATCAAGAATATAATTTTGGATTCCAGAGAGGCATAGGTGATTTTATTTGGTTGTTACTAGGCCTAAGAAGAGTACCTATCTTGATAAATTTTCCTGGTTTTATTTGTAGTCATGGATACCTGCAGTGATGTCAAGCAATCTGTCACTGAGATTCCCTAAATTTCTTCTTTAGAATTTGAAAATTCTCTCTATATTTATTCAATCTTTTCTTTCCTAATTCACTATTTGGTATTATTTATTTTTTGATACCTCC
This sequence comes from Trachypithecus francoisi, assembly GCF_009764315.1. NCBI lineage: Eukaryota > Metazoa > Chordata > Mammalia > Primates > Cercopithecidae > Trachypithecus > Trachypithecus francoisi. The sequence goes on along the minus strand of NW_022681453.1, from coordinate 178,671,437 downwards.
CACCTTTACTTTATAGATATTGATAAATGTTCAATGAGTGTTTTAATTAACGCTTTTCCTCATAATCACTGGTTCAAGGCAATATATCAGAGTATATTTATATCTTTCTCAGTGAGATATTTCTTTTTAATCCCTAAATATAACTATAATTAGACTGTTTCCAATAAGCCACACTGTTAAATGTCTCATAATCATCAAAATGGTCAAGTTATATATATATGTTTTTGGTGTGCACAGAGAAATGAAAATATGTGGCAGAAGTTTACACTTAAAGTGCCTATTTTCTCATGGCATAGGTGCTTTTTGATAGCTAAATATAGCAAAGAATGTGAAATTTAATCATATATTCTTGAAATTCTGAAAAGACAAAACTGTTTAAGATGACACATTCTTTGAGACCTATAGGTCTGGAACACATGAAAGATTTAACAATTGGAACTCCTTGATTTCCTAAGCTACATAATTAGTCTGTAAAGGTCTCCCTCAATCTCTGAGATTGAGAGTCTTGGTGGATTTTTATATGGAGTGGTACCAACATAGCAGTTGCTTGCCAACAAATGGAGTAGCAAAGACATCAACTGCAGAGGATTCCCAGCTGATGAGAAGGAATGTAGGTGACCATAATGCACATGTGCATCAGGAGAGAGGAAAGAAGGGCAATAAAAAAGTAATGGCTAGAACCAGAGCAAAGAATATATATACCTAACTGTTTTACCACCGTCTGCATAGCTCTGTGCCCTCTCCATTTCTATGTGGTTTATGGCTCTGTCCAGTAAAATAATGTGTAGAGGGCATAGATTTATCCCAATGGAAAGAGGGAATGAATGCAGCAAAACTTCCATTAAGGACAAGCTGACATCATCATTCATGATATTCACAGCAATAAGACTTGTACAACTTCTTTCTTGTCTGTAAGAAGCTGCAAGCCTGTGCAGGTTCATTGCCTAGAGCAATGATTTCTAGTCTTTGGGCACATATTAGAATCATCTAAGATCTTTTAAAAATATGATGTTCAGAGTGGCTCATGCCTGTAATCCCAGCACTTTGGGTGGCCTAGACGGGTGGATTACCTGAGGTCAGGAGTTCAAGACCAGCCCGGCCAACCTGGTGAAACCCCGTCTCTACTAAAAATACAAAAAAAAAAGATGTTCAGTCTATACTCCACTCAAATTCATAATATGTGGGAATAAGACCCAGGAATCAATATTTTGTAAAGCTCTCCAAATAATTTCAATGTGCAGAAAAGTTTGAGAACCAGTGCATTAGTCCAGTGCCTCTCAAATTTTTAATGTGCATTTGGATCACTGAGTGATCATCTTAAAATGCAAATTCAGATGCAGTAGGTATGGATAGTACCTAAGAGTCTACATTTCTTTTCTTTCTTCCTTCTGACAGGGTCTCACTGTTTCACCCAGGCTGGTCTCGAACTTCTGGTCTCAGGAGATCCTCCTGTCTCAGCCTCTCAAGTAGCTAGGATTACAGGTGCATGCCATCATGCCCAGCAAGTCTGCATTTCTAACAAGCTCTCAAGGGATATGATGATGCTGGTCTAGGAACCACTCTTTGAGGAACAAGGCATTAAAGAACTAGTTCATTCACATAGTTGCAAACTTTTTTCCTTTTATAAGTATTCGTGATTAAAATTGTTGGAGTTGTGATTTGGTTTCTGGAATTTTCTCTAAATATGAAAGAGACTCCCATCAAGAGATTCCTGTCGTGCCTCTGTAGCAGATGACCTCACTGCATGTGCAAAGCAAAACACAACCACATTCAAGTAAATGTTTATACTTTCATATACTGAATTTACAATGTCATATTTTAGAGTAGCACAAAAATTGCAAGTGAGGATTCCTACGGTTATGGGGGGACTACAGTGTATGCGACTGAGATTTATTTCTTTTAACCTCTTTATTCGACAGGGATAGACTTACTTCAATAGAAACAGCTGTCGGAGGCACAGGCGTGTACTGGGGAATGTAGGTCCCTTGCATAGGAGCAGCAGCAGTCATATACTAGAGAGAATCAAAGAAAAATGCATGTGAACTTTGAGCTGCAACCAGTGAGAAAATTAAATACCACATGAGACTGCTTTAGCTGTGGGGCCCATAGCCCCAGTGGGTATTATTTTCCAACTCAATTTTCACTAAAAATAAGGCAGCTCCTCTCAGTATTGAAAGGCCTTTCTTACTAATTTAGTACCCACATTAGCCCTACCTCTTAATTATCAATATGAGTTAATTCACCCCCATTTCCTCACTTTGTCCTTTTACACATTCTAAATAAGATCTCAAACATTTCACATCTGAACACAAACTCCAGGAGAGTGGGGATGATGTCTCTTTTTTACTATCTTTTATTGCTAGCACCTATCACACAGTAGGCTCTCAACAAGTATTTGTTGAATGAATGATCATATAAATTGTTAGTAATATTATTTTTTGAATTTAAAGTAATATTATTTTTTGAATTTAAAAAAGCAAAGTAATGCAATAGTTATGTGATACATTCGCATTACTGGCAAATGTCATTTTTTTCATTTTTGCATCACTTTTTTAAAATATAAGGGTATTACAGATAATATTGAAGTCTGTATTGTTCCCTTCTCCCATTTCATTCTCATATCACTGTTAAAATTTCGTTTCCAATACCTTTAATCCACCAAATTTTTCTTATTGCAATGAATAATGAAGCCAAAGCATTTTTTGCTAAGTTGTAGTAGTCAATAAATTGTGTATTGAGGATAAGTTGTATTTTTGTAATGAAGAAAGAGAGCCCCAGTAAAACTACATGTTCAGTTACATAAGCATAAAGCATGACCCATATTCATAATACACATATCCACCCTGCAAATTCAAAGTTCTACTCTTCAAGAATTGAATTTCCTATGGAATCAACTGTTTATGAGTTTCTGAACTTCACCAATAACACAAAACTGGAATCATCAAATAAATTCAAGGTTTCTCAATTCATAATTTTTTGTGGAAAATCAAAAGCTCCTGATTATTTTTCTAAATTTGCTGAGATCAAATACTAAGTTCATGTATAAATATGAAAAAGCTAAATTACTGTTTTGTGTATGTGTATGTTACTATATTCAGTATTTAAGAGGCATGCTGATTCTGAATCAAGGAAAGCATCTGAACACTAGTCCATCTTTTCTTTCTTGTTGTTGGAGTGCAGTGGCGTGATCTTGGCTCACTGAAAGCTCCGCCTCCAGGGTTCAAGCGGTTCTCACGCTTCAGCCTCCCGAGTAGCTGGGAGTACATGTGTGCGCCACCACACCTGGTTAATTTTTGTATTTTTAGTAGAGACAGGGTTTTGCCATATTGGCCAAGCTGGTCTCAAACTCCTGGCCTCAAGTAATCCACCTGCCTCGGCCTCCCAGAGTGCTGGGATTACAGCCGTGCGCTACTGTGCCCAGCCGGCATTTGCCTTTTCAACAAGATTACTCTAGAGAGTATGTTGTATATAACAGTTCCCTGGCCATTTCAGATAGGTAACTTGCCGCTTATATAGGTTCTAAATATCCTTTAATTTAGCACTTTTTACAATATATTCCTTGAAACACTAGCTATACTGAGAGTAAAGCTTTCTATGTTCCAATGTATTTAAGCAATGCTGCATAACATATCCTCTTCTTGATACTGACATCTGATTAAACTCTGAGAAATCTATTTAAAGGGGATAAACTAGTATTTCTAAAACTTGTGTTTTGATTTTTGGTATCATTTATTAGTTTTGCTTAAAATTACTACTCTAAGAAATATACTCTGGAAAATGTTTCTTTAATTGAATTTCAAAAATCTAGCAGCTTTATAGCAAGTGAGAATATATTTTTATCAACCATGAATTTAATTAAGTTCAAAATTGATACCTTTGTGGTTCATGTTCTACCCTTTGGTCATGGTATTCCAAGGTTTACTATATACTAGTAAAAGGATAAACCCTCACCTATTTGAGTATTGCCTGTTCTAAAGTAATTCTAAACTTTGCAACTTGCCCAGTAAGTTACGTACATCTTTTGCATAAGAGGATGTCACTAGCACCCTCTGTAGAATACTGCTGGGATCCATCCCCACTCCACTCTCTATATCTCTAAGAAGAAATACTGTGAATTGGAGGTCATTAGAAACATGACTTGTGGCCATATACAGCAATGTTCACTAGTTCACATGAGTATCTATTCCATGATTTGGACTTTCCTTGCCACACTGGAGTTCCTAGGTAGTATGGTTAATAAGAAGCATTGGGGGTGGCTGGCAAGACAGACGAATAGGAACAGCTCTCGTCTGCATCTCCCAGCAAGATCAACGCAGAAGGCAGGTGATTTCTGCATTTCCAACTGAGGTACCCGGCTAATCTCACTGGGACTGGTTAGACAGTGGGTGCAGCCCAAGGAAGGCGAGCCGAAGCAGGGTGGGGCATCGCCTCACCCAGGAAGTGCAAGGGGTTGGGGAACTCCCTCCCCTAGCCAAGGGAAGCCCTGAGGGACTGTGCTGTAAGAAACATGCATTCTGGCCCAGATACTATGCTTTTCTCACAGTCTTCACAACCGGCAAACCAGGAGATTCTCTCGGGTGCCTACACCAGTAGGACCCTGGGTTTCGAGCACAAAACTGGGCAACCATTTGGGCAGACACCGAGCTAGCTGCAGTTTTTTTTTTTTTTTTTTTCATACCCCAGTGGCACCTGGAATGCCAGTGAGACAAACCATTCACTCCCCTGGAAAGGGGGCTGAAGCTAGGGTGCCACCCCCACGGAGCCCAGCAAGCTAAGGTCCACCAGCTTTAAATTCTTGTTGCCAGCACAACAGTCTGAAGTTCACTTGGAATGCTGGAGCTTGATGGAGGGAGGGACGTCTGCCATTACTGAGGCTTGAGTAGGTAGTTTTCCCCTTGCAGTGTAAACAAAGCTGCTGGGATGTTCAAACTGGGTGGAGCCCACAGCAGTTTTGCAACGTCACTGTAGCCAGACTGCCTTTCTAGATTCCTCCTCTCTGGGCAAAGCATCTCTGAAAGAAAGGCAGTAGCCCCAGTTAGGGGTTATAGATAAAACTCCCATCTCCCTGGGACAGAGCACCTGTGGGTATGGGCAGCTGTGGGTGCAGTTTCAGCAGACTTAAATGTTCCTGTCTGCTGGTTCTGAAGAGAGCAGCTGATCTCCTAGGACGGTGCTTGAGCTCTGCTAAGGGACAGACTGCCTCCTCAAGTGGGTCCCTGACCCCCGTGCCTCCTGACTGGGAGTACCTCCAAACAGGGATTGACAGACACCTCATACAGGAGACCTCCAGCTGCCATCTGGCGGGTGCCCCTCTGGGACGAAGCTTCCAGAGGAAGGAACAGGCAGCAATATTTGCTGTTCTGCAGCCTCCGCTGGTCATACTCAGGCAAACAGGGACTCGAGCAGACCTGTAGCAGAGGGGCTTGACTGTTAAAAGGAAAACTAACAGAAAGGAATAGCATCAACATCAACAAAAAGGACGTCCATACAAAAACCCCATCTGAAGGTCACCAGCATCAAAGACTGAAGGTAGATAAATCCATGAATATGAGGAAAAACCATATTTGGAAAAACCAAATTTTCCAAAAAGGCTGAAAATTCCAAAAACTGGAATGCCTCTTCATCTCCAAAGAATCACAATTCCTCTCCAGTGAGAGAACAAAACAGGACAGAGAATGAGTTTGATGACTTGACAGAAGTGGACTTCAGAAGGTGGGTAATAGCAAACTTCTCTGAGCTAAAGGAGCATGTTCTAACACAATGAAAGGAAGCTAAGAACCTTGAAAAAAGGCTAGAGGAATTGCTAACTAGAATAACCAGTTTAGAAAAGAATATAAATGACCTCATGGAGCTGAAAAAACACAGCACAAGAACTTCATGAAGCATAGACAAGTATCATTAGCCAAATTGATCAAGTGGAAGAAAGGATATGAGAGATTGAAGATCAACTTAATGAAATAAAGCATGAAGACAAGATCAGAGAAAAAAGAATGAAAAGGAATGAACAAAGCCTCCAAGAAACATGGGACTATGTGAAAACACCAAACCTACATTTGATTGGTGTACTGGAAAGTGATGGAGAGAATGGAACGAAGTTGTTAAACACTCTTCAGGATATTATCCAGGACAACTTCCCCAAACTAGCAAGACAGGCCAACATTCAAATTCAGGAAATACAGAGAACATCACAATGATACTCCTGAAGAAGAGCAACCCCAAGACACATATTCATCAGATTCACCAGGGTTAAAATGAAGGAAAAAATGTTAAGGGCAGCCAGAGAGGAAGGTCTGGTTACTCACAAAGGGAAGCCCATCAGACTAACAGCAGATGTCTCTGAAGAAACCCTACAAGCCAGAAGAGAGAGTGGTGGCCAATATTCAACCTTCTTAAAATAATTTTCAACCCAGAGTTTCATACCCAGCCAAGCTAAGCTTCATAAGCAAAGTAGAAATAAAATCCTTTACGGACAAGCAAATGCTGAGAGATTTTGTCACCATCAAGCCTGCCTTACAAGAGCTCCTGAAGGAAGCACTAAATATGGAAAGGAAAAACTGGCACCAGCCATAGAAAACCATACCAAATTGTAAAGACCATCAACACTATGAAAAAACTGCATCAACTAATGAGGAAAAAAAACCAGCTAGCATCATAATGACAGGATCAAATTCACACATAACAATATTAACCTTAAATGTAAGTAAGCTAAATGCCCCAATTAAAAGACATAAAGTGGGAAATTGGATAAAGAGTAAGACCCATCAGTGTGCTGTATTCAGGAGAGCCATCTCACATGCAAAGACACATATAGGCTCAAAATAAAGGGATGGAGGAATGTTTACCAAGCAAACAGAAAGCAAAAAAAAAAAAAAAAAAAAAAAAGAAAAAAAAGCAGGGGTTGCAATCCTAGTCTCTGATAAAACAGACTTTAAAACAACAAAGATCAAAAAAGACAAAGATAGGGCATTACATAGTGGTAAAGGGATCAATGCAACAAGAAGAGCTAATTTCCTAAATATATATGCACCCAATACATAAGCACCCAGATTACTAAAGCAAGTTCTTAGAGACCTACAAAGAGACTAAGATTCCCACACCATAATAGCGGGAGACTTTAACACCCCATTGTCAACATTAGATCAACGAGACAGAAACTTAACAAGGATATTTAGGACTTGAACTCAGCTCTGGACCAAGTGGACCTAATAGACATCTACAGAACTCTCCCCACAAATCAATAGAATATACATTCTTCTCAGCACCCCATCACACTTATTCTAAAATGGACCACATAGTTGGAAGTAAAACACTCCTCAGCAAATGCAAAAGAATGGAAATCATAACAGTCTCTCAGACCACAGTGCAATCAAATTAGAACTCAGGATGAAGAAACTCACTCAAAACTGCACAACTATATGGAAACTGAACAACCTGCTCCTGAATGACTACTGGGTAAATAATGAAATTAAGGCAGAAATAAGTAATTTCTTTGAACCAATGAGAAAAAAGACACAATGTACCAGAATCTCTGGGACACAGCTAAAGCAGTGTTTAGAGGGAAAATGATAGCACTAACTGCCCACAGGATAAAGCAGGAAAGATCTAAAATCGACACCCTAACATCACAATTGAAAGAACTAAAGAAGCAAGAGCACACAAATTAAAAAGTTAGCAGAAGATAAGAAATAACTAAGATCAGAGCAGAACTGAAAGAGACAGAGACACAAAAAAACCCTTCAAAAAATCAATGAATCTGGGAACTGGTTTTTTGAAAAGATTAACAAAATAGACCACTAGCCAGAAGAAAAGAGAGAAGAGTCAAATAGACACAATAAAAAATGATAAAGGGGATATTACCACTGATCCCACAGAAATACAAACTACAATCAGATAATACCATAAACACCTCTATGCAAATAAACTAGAAAAGCTAGATGAAATGGATAAACTCCTGGACACATACACCCTCCCAAGATTAAACCTGGAAGGAGTTGGATCCCTGAATAGACCAACAACAAGCTCTGAAATTGAGGCAGTAATTGGTAGCCTACCAACAGAAAAGGTCCAGGACCAGATGGATTCATGGCTGAATTCTACCAGAGGTACAAAGAGGAGCTGATACCATTCCTTCTGAAACTATTCCAAACAATAGAAAAAGAGGGAATCCTTCCTAACTCATTTTATGAGGTCGGCATCACCCTGATACCAAAACCTGGCAGAGACACAACAAAAAAATGAAAATTTCGGGCCAATATGCCTAATGAACCTCGATGCAAAAATCCTCAATAAAATACTGGCAAACTGAATCCAGCAGCACATTAAAAAGCTTATCCACCACGATCAAATTAGCTTCATCCCTGGGATGCAAGGCTGCTTCAACATACAGAAATCAATAAATGTAATCCATCACATAAACGGAACCAATGACAAAAACCACATGATTATCTCAATAGATGCAGAAAAGGCCTTTGACAAAATTCAACAGCCCTTCAAGCTAAAAATTCTCAATAAACTAGGTATTGATGGAACATATCAAAATAATAGTTATTTATGACAAACCCATACTCAATATCATACTGAATGGGCAAAAGCTGGAAGCATTCCCTTTGAAAACAGGCACAAGACAACGACGCTCTCTCTCACTACTCCTATTCAACATAGTATTGGAAGTTCTGGCCAGGGCAATCAGGCAAGAGAAAGAAATAAAGGGCATTCAAATAGGAAGAGGGGAAGTTCAACTGTCTCTGTTTGCAGATGACATGATTGTATATTTAGAAAACCCCATCATCTCAGCGCAAAATATCCTTAAGCTGATGAGCAACTTCAGCACAGTCTCAGGAAACAAAATCGATGTGCAACAATCACAAGCATTTCTATACACCAATAACAGACAAATGAGAGAGCCAAATCATGAGTGAACTCCCATTCACAATTGCTACAAAGAGAATAAAGTACTTAGGATTACAACGAATGTGAAGGACCACTTCAAGGAGAACTACAAACCACTGCTCAAGAAAATGAGAGAGGACAAAAACAAATGGAAAAAAACATTCCATGCTCATGGATAGTAAGAATCAACATTGTGAAAATAGACATATTGCCCAAAGTAATTTATAGATTCAATGCTACTCCCAGTAAGCTACTATTGACTTTCTTAGAAAAACTATTTTAAATTTCATATAGAACCAAAAAAGAGCCTGTATAGCCGAGACAATCTTAAGCAAAAAGAACAAAGCTGGAGGCATCACAATACCTGACTTCAAACTATACTACAAGGCTACAGTAACCAAACAGCATGGTACTGGTACTAAAACAGATATATAGACCAATGGAACAGAATAGAGGCCTCAGAAATGTGCCACACATCTACAACTATCTGATCTTTGACAAACCTGACAAAAACAAGCAATGGGGAAAGGATTCCCTATTTAATAAATGGTGTTGGGAAAACTGGCTAGCCATAGGCAGAAAACTGAAACTGGACCCCTTACTTATACCTCATACAAAAATTAACTCAAGATGGATTAAAGACTTAAATGTAAGACATAAAACCTTAAAAACCCTAGAAGAAAACCTAGGCAGTATCATCCAGGACAGAGGCATGGGCAAAGACTTCAAGACTAAAATGCCAAAAGCAATGGCGAGAAATGCAAAAATTGACAAATGGGATCTAATTAAACTAAAGAGCTTCTGAACAGCAAAAGAAACTATCATCAGAGTGAACAGGCAACCTACAGAATGGGAGCAAATTTTTGCAATCTATCCATCTGACCAAGGGCTAATATCCAGAATCTACAAGTAACTTAAACAAATTTACAAGAAAAAGACAACCTTATCAAAAAGTGGGTGAAGGATATGAATAGACACTTCTCAAAAGAAGACATTTATGTGGCCAACAAACATGAAAAAAAAAAAAAAAGCTCATCATCACCATCATTAGAGAAATGCAAATCAAAACCACAGTGACATACCATCTCATGCCAGTTAGACTGGTGATCATTAACAAGTCATTAAACAACATGCTGGAGAGGATGTGGAGAAATAGAAACACTTTACACTGTTAGTGGGAGTGTAAATTAGTTCTACCATTGCAGAAGACAGTGTGGCAATTCCTCAGGGATCTAGAACCAGAAATACCATTTGACCCAGCAATCCCATTACTGGGTATATACCCAAAGGATTATAAATCATTCTACTATAAAGACACATACACACACATTTATTGCAGCACTGTTCACAATAGCAAAGACTTGGAACCAACCCAAACGACCATCAGTGATAGAATGGATAAATAAAATGTGGCACATATACACCATGGAATACTATGCAGCCATAAAAAGAGTGAGTTCATGTCCTTTGCAAGGACATGGATAAAGCTGGAAACCATCATTCTCAGCAAACTAACACAAGAACAGAAAACCAAACACCACATGTTCTCACTCACAAGTGGGAGTTGAACAATGAGAACACGTGGGCCCGGGGAGGGGAACATCATACACTGGAGCCTGTAGAGGGGTGGGGGGGGCTAGGGAAAGGATAACATTAGGAGAAATACCTAATGTAGATGATGGGTTGATAGGTGCAGCAAACCACCATGGCATGTGTATACCTATGTAACAAATCTGCACTTTCTGCACATGTATCCCAGAACATAATAATATTAAAGTAGCATTTTAGGTGAATCTTAGCTGAACTTCTTCAAATGACACTTGAGTTATTTAAAACTCCATCTGCATTTTGTTTTAGTAAAACGGAATGAGAGTACCTTTACTTCTTTCATGACATTCAATAAAGTTGTAAACATGACCAAAACTGAACTGCCTGTCATGCAATTCATACTCAAATTCTCTTCAGAACAACACTGAGTCAAGCAAAATGCTTTATCTATTTCACAGATGGAGAAATATAGATTCTGATATAATGAAGACAAGCCCCAGTTTTGTTGTTGTTTGTTTGTTTCTTTCCTTCTGTTTTCTTTTTGTTTTAGAGGCAGTCTTGCTCATGTGGCCCAGGCTGTTGTACAGTGGTACAATCATAGCTCACTGTAACCTCCAACTCCTGGGCTCAAGTGATCCTCCAGCCTGACTCTCTCAAGTAACTGGGACTATATGCATGCACCACCATGCCTAGATAAGTTTTTTTCCTTTTATTTTTATTTTTGTAGAGACAGGGTCTTGCCCAGACTGGTCTTGAACTCCTGGCCTCAAGTATCCTCTGGCCTCTGCCTCCCAAAATGCTGAGATTACATGTGTGAGCCACCATGCCACGCCCCTAGTTCTTCTAACCTACTATTCAGCATACTTTTCAGTCTACTTCATTGTTTTTGAAGTAAATAAGGTCTTAAGATCTTCCTTCTGATAATTTCTATGTAATATAGATTTTAACGGCCTTTAATAATTTAAGTAAGAAATACAGAAACATGTGCCACTGATAATTTTAGTTTTTTTCCATACTTTTTTTTTTTTTTTTTTTTTTTACCTTCACTTTATAGTCAGACAACCTAATTTTCTTCTAGGTGAGCTACCTTATATACTTAGTAACTTACTTTTATGTTTCTTTTCTTAAAATAACCAGTAGAGATTTAATAGTATAATTGAGATTAGCTCAGTTCAATATGTTGTATGTGTGGGTATGTTTTAATGAAAAAAAATCTTTCTGCTTGCTTTTCTTTTGTCACAGAAAACCTAACAGAACTTTAAAAAGTTGAAAATTAAGAACAGGTCATTTTAAACTAGTCAATGCTATGGAGTTTTATGTCCCTTTTTGATCTCTGGATAAAAATTTTTGTATTACAGTTCTTCTGTGGTAGACATATACTTTCTAAGGTAAATCTTCAAGAAAAGACAGTCTTGTGAAATTAGGAACAAGTGTTTACAGGAATTGGTTATAGCTATGTGTAAGTTCAATTCCCAGCCTTAGGTAATTGGTGACAAATAACTCTGGATTTTCTCTGCAAGCTCATAGTTTGATTTTCTTCAGAGCACAGATGAACTACAGTCAGACTTAATAATACCGCCTGCACAAACGCTGGTTAGATCTGGGTGCCTCAGAGACTACTTTCCTTTCATACAGTTAATAAATGGCAGAGGACTAAGAGAACGACCTGTGATATCACTTCTGCCCTTTTAACTTGATAAATTCTCATGGGTTACATATTAAAACCACAACAAGAATAGATGTATATCCTTAAGCTACTTTTTGTTTTACTAGAGCCTCACAAAAGCTAGAACATATCTGCCATAATTATTTCATGAACACAAGTTTTTTATTTTGTTCTTTTCAGATATAGGGGCTAATGGGGACCACAGTACAATGAGATGACATATATAAATCCATACAATATTTCTTTGTATATTCACTAATGCTGTAAGTAGCAGCTTGAACTTATAGCATTAATGAATATATACATATGTATATATTTGATAAACAGCTTGATGATTTTTACATATTCTGAAAACATTAGATTTTCACATGTGAATGTGTAGGAGCAATGAATAACCATTGTCAAACCCACAGAATAAATTCCAGACTCCATCCCTTGTTCCAAAAAGTCTAGACACTGCATCACCATGATGTAGCATGAAGAAAAAAAAAAAAAATGTAAAACTGGAACGGAACCGTGTTTTTGCCTATTTCAGTTGGGACAAATGGTTTCTATTAGTGTGGAATCATTGATTATTTCTGTGGAAACAAAACCCCAAATTATTAGTTCTAGACTTAACACTCTTTTTCTCCACTAAAGCAAAACAAAACAAACATGTTTTACATATTTCCTGTGAGGAAACTTTTCATTTTAATTATCTGTAGAGCCAGGGAGGGGTGAGGAAATTCCTGCATTTCAATATTTGAAATTTGTTTTTGGAATTTCCTAAAATAATTGATCAAACTCATTTGAAGTTATCATTGTACCATTTAGATTTTAAATTGGTGCTCCTAGTCCTCGCCATAAAATTTATGAAGTTGGTTAACAAATTTCAGAAAGGAGAGTTTTTCAGGTCATATCAAACGCAGAAAGTCAATGTGAACAATAGATTTGGAAAGTTGTAAAAATGCACCTCTGAAAGGGAGTTGAGCAGAAGAAAACAAAGATTGTGCTAGATGATGCTAACAGCATGCCATATGAATTCCTTTCAAAAGCATGTAGTTCAAAATTGTTTTTAACAAAGGGAGCTTGGGGATATAGGGAATAAACTGAGTTATGATTTGTCAGAATTAAATGAGTAGCTGAAGGAGAGGAGCAGTATTATCTCAAGTAGAGGTATTTCACACTTTTGAGGGTCACAATTTTAGATGTGCACAATTATTTCTGAATTGAGGCACAATGTCTGAACTTGGGTTGGAAAATTGATACCATTTCACATGCTTGCTTTGACTAATTAATTAGTAATAGCTACCTCAAGTGAAATTCTAAGAATGCTTTATATGTCATCATGTCACTCAAGGGATGACAGACCACGCACAGAGAGGAGGAGATCTTGAGATATTTTCCTAGAGTGTAGGGTGTCCCTACTAGGGCATAGCAAGGATGGACTCCTACCTGGACCCCTACTGTTGAGTTCTTCCTATATGCTTTCTACTTCTGTCAGTGGAATGTATAACGGATAAATGAACTAGATCTCCATCCAGACTAGTAACAGTGTATGCATTCATAATGCTTTATATTAGTTTTAGTATATAAAGGAAGCTATTTACTTAAGGTACTAATATAGAAATAACAAAGTAAACCATTAGAAGTATGAAATAATTGTCCAGGAGGTGAATACAGAGCAGGATAAACTTCTACTGGAAGTGAAAGTACTTGAAGAAGGAAGAAGGCCAATTAGTGGGCTTGACAGGTATATTATTCCATTCAGTCTCCCAGAATATCACTAAACATAACCCACAGAGAACTGTATGTTAAACTATTAAAAAAAGACATACAGATAATTATTGTATTCAGGAGTAAGAGTCATTTGCTAGTGGCCTACAAAATTGTATCTCTGTATGTCAACAAGAGGCAATTAAAATGAAAATTAAATACTACTGGCTAACACGGTGAAACCCCGTCTCTACTAAAAATACAAAAAAAACTAGCCGGGCGAGGTGGCAGGCGCCTGTAGTCCCAGCTACTTGGGAGGCTGAGGCAGGAGAATGGCGTAAACCCGGGAGGCGGAGCTTGCAGTGAGCTGAGATCCGGCCACTGCACTCCAGTCCGGGCGACAAAGCGAGACTCCGCCTCAAAAAAAAAAAACAAAAAACTAGCCGGGCGAGGTGGCGGGCGCCTGTAGTCCCAGCTACTCGGGAGGCTGAGGCAGGAGAATGGCGTAAACCCGGGAGGCGGAGCTTGCAGTGAGCTGAGATCCGGCCACTGCACTCCAGCCTGGGCTACAGAGCGAGACTCCGTCTCAACAAAAAGAAAATTAAATACTATATATACAGCGTCAAAAAAAAAACAAAAAAAAAAACAAAATAACTAGAAATATGAGAAAAGGCAATGAAAACTTCTATACTACAAATTAGAAAATCTTAAGGAAAGAAATATAAGACCTAAATATATGCAGAGATATACCACATTCCTCAATTACAACACTCAGTACTGTTAAAGTGTTCATTTTCCTTACAAACTGCAATCCTAATTGAAATTCAAGCAGATTTTTTAGTAGAAATAAACAAGCCCTTTATAAAATGTGTATGGAAATACAAAGGACTTAGAATGTGGAAGAAAATTCTGCAGGCAAAAAATCAAAGTTGAAGGATGTTCAACTAGATATCAATAGTTACTGAAAAGTCATGGTAATTAAGATAGTGTGCTTAGTGTTGTATTGCAAGGATAGAAAATTAGACTAATGGAATAGAATAGAGAGACTACAAGGAATCTCACTATATGATTTCTTAGAACTGCATGTGAATCTACAATGATCTCAATAAAAACTTTATTAAAAAATAAGACAATGAAAAATTTAAATATATATAGTTGATGTAAATGGTCAATATGCATAACTAAACATGATTGATCTCACTCATTGGTCATTAGGAAAATGTAAATTAAAAATATTATAACACCCTACTTCAACATGGCTGGCAAAAATGAAAAAGGCTCACAATACCAAGTGCTATAAAATTCACTAGGGAATTTAGTAGGGATGTGAACAATAGAAACTCCCATATACTGCCAGTGGGAGTTTAAATTGTAAAATTCTTTGGCATTACCAATTAAGCAGAACATTTGCAGAACTCATGACCAAGCAATTACACTCCTATGGATGTATGCAACAGAAATTCTTGCAAATATACACCAAAAGATAAGTATAACATATTTAAACTAAAATTATTTATAATGATTCTAAGCTGGAAGTTGTCTAAATACCATCTACAGTAGAGTTAATTGTAACATATGCTTATTGTATAAAATATAAAACAGGGAGAAACAAAGTACTGTATGGATGGGTCTCACAATGTTGCATTTTAAATGTTTTACACTGTATTATCCCATTTTCTTAAAGCATAAAAACAAGAAAATCTTTGGCGATAGAAGTTAGGATTTTTTATACTTTTGTGGGGATAAGAAAAGGGCAAGAATATAAGGGAGGTTTCTGCGATAAGACCCTTTTATATGTTGATGTGGATGATGGATCCATGCATGTTTACACTTTGTAAAATTTATTGAGCTGTACATTTGTGAATTGTGTATTTTTTCTGTACATATGTTATACTTCAGTAAAAGAGTATTTAAAAAACTGACAGAAAACAAAAAAAGAATGATTTTATATGAGAACAGGGGCAATTTATTCATTCAAAAGGATATAATTAATAGATTCAGATGTGAAAAGATTGGGAGATTTGTAACGTACCAATGCTCTCTTTTCATCATTTCTATATCTGAAACAAGATGTGAGGTGAAAATGAAAGGTGGTGAGTTTGGCAGTCAGAGAGAAGGTATAAAATGATTGTCTTGAAGAGCGGGGGAGTGAATGGACCAGGGTTATGCAATAAGATTTCTAGGAAGTGTTGAAGTAACATTTAAGTTGTGGTCACAAAATCAAGGTAAAGCCCATCAACATAGTGGCATTTTACTCTAGCCATATCCAGCTGTTCTAAAGAATGGAGCAGTCTGAGAATGGAATGCAAGTGAGATCCAAGTTTTACTGGAAGAAGATGATGGAAGAAGAGTTAGCCAGGGTAGGTGAGGCACAGGAAAGACAGTGATTGCTATCTTTTACTATGGAATCTAAGTTAGAGATGGATGTGAGAAAATGAAGTGGGAAAAATACTGAAAGAGGGGGCAACAATAAACAGAAAAGCAGGCTTAGTAGCGTTAAAGAACTGTTGCCATAGAGTCATGAAAGAAGTGTGTGGAAGGAAGGAGGTGGTCATCAGAATGTGATATGCATGAAATGGAATGCTTAAAATTGAGATTTAGAGTGAGTACAGTAATTGCTAATGATAAATTCTAGGATAGAATAGAGAAAGGTCACCAGAAATAAGGAGCTCAGGAAACTGAGAGGCCAAAGTGCTGTTTTGTTAAATTCCGAAAAAGGATACACACACCGAATTCATTTACTAGCAATATTTAGTCAGAAACGTTTAAACCCCTATTATATGCCAAGTATTGTGTTGAGAAACCATATACTATAGCGTTAAAGCATAAATTGGGTAATAAGACATGATTAAGCCCAGAAAAAAAAACTGGTTTAGTTACTAACACATTGGGTATCCTGGGGATACCCAATTCTCCTTGTTAATCTTATATATATAAAGCTATTTAATTTTAGGTATTATTTATTATTGCCAATCTTACATTCACCATAGTAGCCAGGAACCGAGTAGATAATCAAATTCTTGCAAATTGGATCTTTTGTATTATTACCGCTTTCTTCTGTTAGTGTTTCTATTTCACATTTGAATTTCTTGTCTGCTCATACCCTCTTCAGTGTTCCTTAACATTCTGTTTTCTTTTTGCCAGATTAGCCTGGTTTATAAATAATAAAAAATTTAAAAGTGCCTGTAAAGTGGTGATTTCCTTAAATAAGAGACTCTGTTAAGGTCAAACCGACATTTATTATCAGTCTTTAAATTTGAAATAATCAATAATAAATTAGTTTAACTGGCCTGACTGATCTATTATCTAGTTAGTTCTTTTAGAAACTAATATGAACACATAAACAACTAATGTCCTTAGCCTCTTTAGGTTCATTTAATTTTGTCTGTCGAGTAGGCGTGATTCTTTACTTTGGAAACGAAAGAACTGAGGGACTTTGTCAAAAAGACAAAGGATGAGTAGATTGCAAAAATTTCCTCCCATTCTGTAAGTTGCCTGTTCACTCTGATGGTAGTTTCTTTTGCTGTGCAGAAGCTCCTTAGTTTAATTAGATCCCATTTATCAATTTTTGCTTTTGCTGCCGTTGCTTTTGGTGTTTTAGACATGAAGTCCTTGCCCATGCCCATGTCCTGAATGGGATGGGCATTCAGGTTTTCTTCTAGGGTTTTTATGGTATTAGGTCTAACATTTAAGTCTCTAATCCATCTTGAATTAATTTTCGTATAAGGAGTAAGGAAAGGATCCAGTTTCAGCTTTCTACTTATGGCTAGCCAATTTTCCCAGCACCATTTATTAAATAGGAAATCCTTTCCCCATTTCTTGTTTCTCTCAGGCTAATATCCAGAATCTACAAAGAACTCAAACAAATATACAAGAAAAAAACAAACAACTCCATCAAAAAGTGGGCAAAGGATATGAACAGACATTTCTCAAAAGAAGACATTCATACAGCCAACAGACACATGAAAAAATGCTCATCATCACTCGCCATCAGAGAAATGCAAATCAAAACCACAATGAGATACCATCTCACACCAGTTAGAATGGCAATCATTAAAAAGTCAGGAAACAACAGGTGCTGGAGAGGATGTGGAGAAATAGGAACACTTTTACACTGTTGGTGGGATTGTAAACTAGTTCAACCATTATGGAAAACAGTATGGCGATTCCTCAAGGATCTAGAACTAGATGTACCATATGACCCAGCCATCCCACTACTGGGTATATACCCAAAGGATTATAAATCATGCTGCTATAAAGACACATGCACACGTATGTTTATTGCAGCACTATTCACAATAGCAAAGACTTGGAATCAACCCAAATGTCCATCTGTGACAGACTGGATTAAGAAAATGTGGCACATATACACCATGGAATACTATGCAGCCATCAAAAAGGATGAGTTTGCGTCCTTTGTAGGGACATGGATGCAGCTGGAAACCATCATTCTTAGCAAACTATCACAAGAAGAGAAAACCAAACACCGCATGTTCTCACTCATAGGTGGCAACTGAACAATGAGATCACTTGGACTCGGGAAGGGGAACATCACACACCGGGGCCTATCATGGGGAGGGGGGAGGGGGGAGGGATGGCATTGGGAGTTATACCTGATATAAATGATGAATTGATGGGTGCTGACGAGTTGATGGGTGCAGCACACCAACATGGCACAAGTATACATATGTAACAAGCCTGCACGTTATGCACATGTACCCTAGAACTTAAAGTATAATAATAAAAAAAAATTAAAAAATAAAAAAAATTAAAAAGAAGAAGAAGAAAAAAACAAAAACAAAAAGACAAAGGAACGAAGAAATTCTCAATGTGCCTGGAAGCTTTGTTGTTTTCTATTTAAGTTCTGTGACTAACGCATTAGATTGGGCTTGGTTAAGATGCTTTAGCCAAAGAGAAAGGGAACTTATTCAGTCTGCCACACAAAGAGTAAATTCCATTTCCACACAAAACATTTCCTTTTGATGGTCTCCAGCCCACACATCGTGAATGTCAGTCATCCCAGTGGACTCAAGTAAATGATGCAACTTAACAAGAGAAAATGTTGAAGGTATTCCTTAATGTTTTCTGGAACAGACCTCAGTCTCTACAAGGGTCAAGGATATTATTTTTTTAATGTGTTTTTTGGTCAGGAGATTTTCAGAGACAGAACTTGACTTACTCAACTATTTAGAATATTCATATTAGAGGTTGATCCAAAATGGGTGGGAAGCAAATGAAGACAGAGAGAAAATGGAGGGAAGAAAGGAAGAGACAGCAACCTTCTAAATAAACAGAAAGTAACAGAAAACAAAAAGTTGGAGAGTGCAACAAATAGGGCATAAAGCTATTTGATTAAAATACCTCTAGGCACTGTGCATATTTAGAGGGAAACAATTAAATGGTACTACTCCCTATCCACGTGAGCACAATTTTGGCAACATGAAAACAAAATGAAAAAGTCCCTGCAAGCACTCTTTTTTCCAAGGCTGTGAGGAATTCAAAATAAAGAACCAAAAGCAAAAAAATAGAAAGGAGAACTGGAAGGAAATCGACCCTCTGGTGCCAGAGTCCAGATTCCACTCCTTGCCAAAGGAATTGAAGAATAGCTAGTTTGATGAGAACTGTCAAACAACGGAGAAGAAAAGTATGTAATTGTGGGGTACATTTTATTCCACTCCCATTCAATTCTTAGAATCATTGTGACCTACATCATCTCACTTATGTTTGGCTATTCCCAAATCCACTTGCTCACAGTTAAGAGCACTTTCTTCCTAACCTCCTTCTTCTGTGCCTTGTTTCCACTGTGTTCAAACTTTTTTTTTTTTAATCCACCTATAACACAAATCCAAAACCTGTCTCTCAAGCTGAGTCCAAATGCTAAATTCCTGTATCATGCCTTGCTTCTGCCCCCCACTGGGAAATGGTAACTATCTCTTATGACATCTAACATCTTTTTCTCTGTACCTCTGCTAAAGCTCTTAGCAGTCAAACCATGCAAACTAGAAAGACCATGCCTAATTCATTATAGTTGGTAGTTAATATATATTTGTTGAATGAATGAATGCGTGAATGAATAAGCACTCTGGGTAAAATGCTTAAGGTTTTCAAGAACATAAAAAGTTAAGAAAAAAGTCAGCTAAAAAGTAGGTTTCTTTTTTAAATGGAATAATTAAGGGCTAGAATTAAAGGAAAAACATTAAAATTAAGAGAAAAGGAACTCTGAACCAGTAAAAAGTATTGTCCTACACCTAATATATTTGAGAAGAAACTGGAGTCACTTATGAAACAATTTAAAATTAAACAAACAAACAACAAACAAACTAAGTGTATTAGGACAAAAAGAAGCAGGATACCAAATGTATAAGTAAGATCTTCCATCATAGGAAGCTCTTGACAACATGGGGTGGTGGAGTACTCTGTTAAAAGGCATTCTGAAGTGAGGCCAAGGCTGAAATCAATGGTAATAATGTAGTTTTGAGGAGGTGAGAAGAGATGAGTATTGGGCCAGCGTCGACAAGTGAGTCCAAGAGAGGAGGCAATTATAAAGTGGGGAATGGGAGAATCTTGTGTTTCTAAGAAAGATGGGAAGAGAGAAAATCTGAAGGAGCTGGTAGGAAGAGGGAGGAGAGAGGAGCCCATGAGTGGTATGAGCCTGAAATTACACTTCGGTGAAGCTATTAAAGGGCATTCAAACCACAAAGATGTATCTTTATATTCTAGTTAAAATTATTGGAATGGTCAGTATGTTTCCATTCCTGAACACACCTCAAATCTTCATTAATGTGACTCTGAGTGGGATTTTTATGAGAAATTGAAAAGAGAATAAATTTTACATCAAAATCAATGTAGAATACAGAGAGCAAATAAGAATGATTATAACGCCCTCGAAAACTCAAATACATGTTGCATTAAGCTTTGGACTTCTAAAGGGTATGGAATTGGGAATTTCAGACAATCATCTGGTTTCAAAATATTGAGAGACCCAGATATATCTCAGTTACATTCTTAAACAAATAAAATAAATTGGATATAATCAACTCAAAAGGGCAAATCTTAATATTTCCATTCATTGGAAAAATATGATATAAAGGGTCTGAACATTAAGAGAGGCATGTAAGATTTAACTTCGAAAAGGAATAAAACTAATGAAATCAATAAGCAAACCAGAAGTGCACATTATTGGGTGGTAGCAAAGGAGAAGGCAGTCAAAGCCAAACAAAAAGCAAAAGCAACATAGATACCATATTACTCTTCATTTTTATCTCCTAATTTTCTTGATCTGGTCTCACCTACTTTCTTGGTCCTTGAATGCTATATCCTAGAAAACATGAGTTTCTGTTTAGGGCCTGGGGACACTCCTTCACTAACGTCACAGGTGACGATGGACACTTTTTTCCAAAAATGTTAACTACATATTTTTCTAGAGTTTTACCCAATGAAGTCATGTTTCCCATATATTATATAAAATTTTTATTGAAACCCAATTATATTTAAAATACTATAAGTTTTAAAGTGGTAGATATAAACTAACATCCTCTTTAATGAATTTCATACACACAGAAAATAAAAATATGTGGGTTTGAATTTCCTAAAAATACTCTTATGTCTTATCTCAAGGATATTTATAAAATAAGATAAATTTTAAAAAAGGGATCAATGACCTAAGGTCAAAAGTAAAAATCAATCAAAAGTTGTACATGTACACTACAGACAGAAAGATACGAAGAATGATGACAAGGGTGAACCTTTATTTGTGTTTTTTTCTTGCAACTCAGCATTCATTTCCTATTCTCCATGATAATCCATATTTCTTTTGAAAATCCTATGACCCCATTTCACAACCATGTAGTTAGAATGTGATTGGCCCTACAGTTAGTGTATCTTGATGATTTGTTCAGAAATAAATGAAAATAACCCTAATGGAGCCAATGAAACTTGATGTTTACTTGAGCTACAAAGGAAAACATTCTCTTTTCCATACAGAGACATCTGGAAACCACCTATTCTCTTCCCTGTCATGGTGTAGTGTAAGCATGTGGGTCAGCGACTCTGCTACCATGATAGAGAGGACACAGATTTGTCAGATATGAGAATATGGGATGTGAAGATAAATGCAAATGAATATAAAGAAAAAAAAAACATGTAGTGATATCATTTGAGGCAGCTCTTGCTGTGGCTTTTTATATACATGAATCAATCCATTTCTTTTAAAATTAAACCATTTTGTGCTGGGTGTTTAACTGTTCTTTGTGGTTGGGGAGATCATATGAATTTAGAAGGGTAAATTAAGCGAGAGATAAAATCAGTTAAAAAGAAATCCACAACATTGTCAACTCTGGTAGAATTATCCAAAATCGTTATCAGACCAGGGATAACTTTACAGCCTTGTCTATTAGGCATTTAATCTTCCCTTTTCCCGTCTATTAGACTCAATTGCTAATAGAACCTTCTCCAACATTGATACTTGACTATCCATTTAAAATGTTTATCCAAATCCAATTTGCCTAATTACTTTAATTATTTTCACCACTATCTATAACTTAAAACTTTTCATGATTAAGAGACTCTAATTAAGCACAAGTTTTTGAGATCTCTTAGGACAGCTATATGGAGAATGACCACTATCACTCTGTGTCTGTCTTACAATTCAATATCCATCACAGCGCCTGAAATTCCATCACTAGGGTCAAATCTTAATGCATTCAGGGATCATGGTGGACGGAAGGCAGAACTAGATTGCAGCTCCAGACAGAGCAGCATGCGGAGACTTGCACTGTGAATTTTAGCTCTAGATCAACTCCAAGAAAAAACCAGCAATCATAAGAGGACCCACAGACCCTCTGAAGGAAACAGACTGCTCCTGCAGGACCCAGGAGGCACCCCAAATACTGTGAGTGCTCCAACTGAGGAAATGGGAACGGGACACCCTCCTCTCCTGAACACACACCCCCCTCTCCTGAACACACACCCCCACTGGAGAAGCAGAAGGTCTGTTTGTGGGAGAAGTTTCTGACTATACCTGGAGCTGAGTCAAGTTAGAGAGCTGAGCTGAGTGAAATACAGGAATAGGGGAAGCAGCAGAAAGGCCCTGGGAGCTCACTGGGTCCTCAAGCAGCCCATTCCTGCCTGTCACCACAGGGATCCTGCAGGAGGGTGGCCAGAGGAGCAGGAGCTAAAGCTTCACTGGGAGAAGGAATTCTCTGTCTGAAATTTGTAACAGTTTGAATGGGGAGAGAAACCCCCTGGCCAGAACTCAGGGGAGGGCATGAATCTGGTTAGCCTGCTTCACGGTGGGGAAGATCTAAAGCCCTTTTCTTTTGCAGCTGGGAGGCAGAAAGCCTGGAGCAAGTTTTCAAGCCTGTCTCATCCTCCACCTGGAAACAGGGGTGGGGAGGAGGGCGGGTGGGCAACCGTGGGAGTGAGTCCTGGCCTCTGGGATATCAGAACCTCTGGGATACAGCTAAAGTAGTGCTAAGAGGAAAGATCAAGCCCTAAACGCCTATGTCAAAAAGTCTGAAATAGCACAAACTGACATTCTACGGTTACACCTTACAGAACTAGAGAAAGAACAAACCAAACCCAAACCCAGCAGAAGAAAGAAAATAACCAAGATCAGAGCAGAACTAAATGAAATTAAAACAAAAAACAAAAATACAAAAGATAAATGAAACAAAAACCTGGTTCTTTGAAAAAATAAATAAAATTAATAGACCATTAGTAAGATTAACCAAGAAAAGAAGAGAGAAAATCCAAATAACTTCACTAAGAAATGAAACAGTACTATTACAACTGACACCGCTGAAATACAGCGAAGATCATTCAAGGCTACTGTGAACACATTTACATACATCAACTAGAAAACCTAGAAAAGATGGATAAATTTCTGGAAAAATACAACCCTTCTAGCTTAAATCAGGAAGAATTAGATGCCCTGAATAGACCAACAGCAAGCAGCAAGATTGAAACGGTAATTAAAAAATTACCAAGGGCGGAGCAAGATGGCCGAATAGGAACGGCTCCAGTCTCCAGCTCCCAGCGTGAGCGACACAGAAGACAGGTGATTTCTGCATTTTCAACTGAGGTACTGGGTACATCTCACTAGGGAGTGCCGGACAATAGGTGCTGGTCAGCTGCTGCAGCCCGACCAGCCAGAGCTGAAGCAGGGAGAGGTATCACCTCACCTGGGAAGTGCAAGGGGGAAGGGAATCCCTTTTCCTAGCCAGGGGAACTGAGACACACAACATCTGGAAAATCGGGTAACTCCCACCCCAATACTGTGCTTTACCAAGGGTCTTAGCAAAGGGGCACACCAGGAGATTTTATCCCACACCTGGCCGGGAGGGTCCCACGCCCACGGAGCCTCCCTCATTGCTAGCACAGCAGTCTGCATTGGTTAACTGCAAGACAGCAGCGAGACTTGGGGAGCCGCCATTGCTGAGGCTTAAGTAGGTAAATAAAGCCGCTGGGAAGCTCGAACTGAGTGGAGCTCACAGCAGCTCAAAGAGGCCTGCCTGTCTCTGTAGACTCCACCTCTGGGGACAGGGCACAGCTAAACAACAACAACAACAACAACAAAAAATTACGAAGAACAAAAAAGTCCAGGCTGGGCTCAGTGGCTCACGCCTGTAATCCCAGCACTTTGGGAGGCTGAGGCAGGCAGATCACAAGGTCAGGAGATTGAGACCATCCTGGCTAACATGGTGAAATCCCGTCTCTATTAAAAATACAAAAAATTAGCCAGACATGGTGGCACGCACCTGTAGTACAAGCTACTCGGGAGGCTGAGGCAGGAGAATCACTTGAACTCAGGAGGCAGAGGCTGCAGTGAGGCCAGATTGTGCCACTGCACTCCAGTCTGGTGACAGAGCGAGACTCTGTCTCAAAAACAACAACAACAAAAAGTCCAGGACCAGACGGATTCACAGAAGATTTCTACCAGACATTCAAAGAAGAATTGGTATCAATCCTTTTGATATTATTCCACAAGATAGAGAAAGAAGGAACCCTCCCTAATTCATGCTATGAAGACAGAATCACCCCCTAGTACCCAAACCAGGAAAGGACACAACCAAAAAAGAAAACTACAGACTGATATCCTTGATGAACATAGATGCTAAAATCCTTAGCAAAATACTAGCTAACTGAATCCAATAACATATCAAGAAGATAATCCACCATGATCTAGTGGATTTCCTACCAGGGATGCAAGGATGGTTTAACATACACAAGTCAATAAATGTGATACACCACATAAACAGAACTAAAAACAAAAATCGTGTGGTCATCTCAATACATGCAGAAAAAGCATTTGACATAATCCCGCATACCTTTATGATTAAAACCCTCAGCAAAAATTGGCACACAAGGGACATACCTTAATGTAATAAAAGCCATGTATGACAAACCCACAGCCAACATAATACTGAATGGGGAAAAGTTGAAAGCATTCCTCTGAGAACTGGAACAAGACAAGGATTCCCACTCCCATCACTCCTCTTCAACGTAGTACTGGAAGTACTGGCCAGAGCAATCAGATGAGAGACATAAATAAAGGGCAGCCAAATCAGTAAAGAAGAGGTCAAACCGTCCCTGTTTGCTGACAATATGATTATTTACCTTGAAAACCCTAAGGACGCCTCCAGAAAACTCCTAGAACTGATCAAAGATTACAAGGTTAATATACAAAAATCAGTAGCTCTTCTATACACCGACAGCAACCAAGTGGAGAATCAAATGGAGAACTCAACCCCTAGCTGAAAAAACAAAACAAAACAAAACTTAGGAATATATCTAACAAAGGAGTTGAAAGACCTCTACAAGCCAAATTCCAAAATATTACTGAAAGAAAGCATAGATGACACAAATGGAAACACATCCCCATGCTTATGGATGGGTAGATTCAATATTGTGAAAATGACCATAGTGCCAAAAGCAATATTCGGATTCCACACAGTCCCCATCACAATACCAGCATCATTTTCATGGAGTTAAAAAAACAATTCTAAAATTCATATGGAACCAAGAAAGAGCCCATATAGCCAAAGCAAGGCTAAGCAAAAAGAACAAACCTGGAGGTATCACACTACCTGATTTTAAACTATAAGGCCATAGTCATCAAAACAGCATGGTACTGGTGTGAAAATAGGCACATAGACTAATGGAACAGAATAGAGAACTCAAAAAATAAACCCAAATACTTACAGCCAATTGATCTTTGACAAAGCAAACAAAACCATGAAGTGGGGAAAGGACACCCTTTTCAACAAATGGTGCTGGGATAATTGGTAGCCACATGTAGAAGAATGAAACTGGATCTTCATCTCTCACCTTATGCAAAAATCAACTCAAGATGCATTAAGCACTTAAACCTAAGACCTGAAATTATAAAAATTCTAGAAGAATGTCGAAAAAACCCTTCTAGACATTGGCTTAGGCAAGGATTTCATGACCAAGAATCCAAAAGCAAATGCAATAAAAACAAAGATAAAGTGTTGGGACATAATTAAACTAAAATGCTTTTGCATCAAAAAAGGAACACTCAGCAGAGTAAACAGACAACCCACAGAGTGGGAAAAAAATCTTCACAATCTATACATCTGACAAAGGACGGATATCCAGAATCTACAATGAACTCAAACAAATCAGTAAGAAGAAACCAAATATTCACATTAAAAAGTGGGCCAAGGACAAGAATAGACAATTCTCAAAAGAAGATATACAAATGGTCAGCAACCATATGAAAAAATGTTCAGCATCACTAATGATCAGGGAAATGCAAATCAAAACCACAATGCGATACCACCTTACTCTTGCAAGAATGGCCATAATAAAAAAATAAAAAAACCAGTAGCTGTTGGCGTGGGTGCAGTAATCCACTGCTGGTGGGAATGTAAACTAGTAAAGCTGCTATGGAAAACAGTGTGGAGATTCCTTAAAGAACTAAAAGTAGAACTACCTTGATCCAGCAATCCCACTATTGGGTATCTACCCAGAGGAAAAAAATAACAATTATTATTCAAAAAGGATACTTGCACATGCTTGTTTACAGCAGCAAAATTCACAACTGCAAAATCATGGAACCAACCCAAATGCCCATCAATCATCAAAGTGGATAAAGAAACTGTGGTATAAAAGTGAATGAATTAACAGCATTTGCAGTGACCTAGATGAGATTGGAGACTATTATTCTAAGTGAAGTAACTCAGGAATGGAAAAGCAAACATCGTATGTTCTCACTGATGTGTGGGAGCTAAACTATGAAGACAAAAAGGCATAAGAATGATATAATCGACTTTGGGGAAGAGGGGGGAAGACTGGGAGGGGGATGAGGGATAAAAGACTAAAATGTGGTGCAGTGTATACTGCTAGGGTGACAGGTGCACCAAAATTTCACAAATCACCACTAAAGAACTTACGTACGTAACCAAATACCACCTGTACTTCAATAACTTATGGAAAAATAAAATAAAATTAAGAAAATTAAAAAGGAAATGTTAATGCATTCAGAAATTAGTATTTTACCATACAATTGGCCCCCAAGAAGGAGTTGGGAGAATCCTGAGAAAAGTTTACCAGTTAGTTTTCATGAAGGAAAGAAGAAACTGTAGACCAGAACTGATTAGATAGGCCCTAGAGCTATAAAGTTCAGGGAAAAAAATGTTTTTAGAAAGGTCCAGGAGAATATAAAATGGTGAATGAGTATAATAGAAAGGGGATATTGGATAGTCCCGGTCTAACCAGTTTGTCTGAGCTTATCCTGCACATACCGCTAGATCTAATGTATCCTGGCGCTGTATTTCTTCTATCATACCACTCTACTATCTTACCTGATTGGATTTCCCTTTCCAGTGATAATAAATGTTGCAGTCCTCTACATACCATTCATTTAATCCTTCTGCTCTGTTCATTTTTGGAGACTGACAATTTAAAACTAAATTTCATATGGTGCTTGTGATCTAAATACCCTATTTCTATTAGATACTTCACATAATTTCTGAAGTCTTATGTTATATTTCACACATTATTTTAAATATCAAATATGATAACAAAGTATAGTAAGATCTGATATAACTGGGTTTTTAATTAGCATTTCAGAAACACACTTCATGGTGAATTCCTTTTAATCTCTATTTTCTGAATTATATTACAGAAAATAGATGTGTTCCAATAAAAAATCCAATGAATTTTTTTACAGGTGTTCTACATACAATGAAATCTGAGTAAACAAATTTAAAATGTGATGAAATAAGCCAAGCTAAATAGGTTTTCAGTTTTTCTTGGAGGTGTGAATTACTTATTTTCTTGTCCTCCTTCATTCTTTACATCCATTTTCTTTCTTTATATACTCAGTCTTTAATATACTTGGTTTTTTTGGAGGGCTGCAACCTGGTTCTGTTACCTAGGCTGGAGTACGGTGGTGGGATCTTGGCTCACTGCAACCTCTGCCTCCAGGGATCAGATGATTCTCCCACCTCAGCCTCCAAGTAGCTGGGATTATAAGCATGTACCACCACACCCAATTAATTTTTGTATTTTTAGTGAAGACGAGGGATTCACCATGTTACCCAGGCTGGTCTCAAACTCCTGACTTCAAGTGATCCACCTGCCTCAGCCTCCCACAGTGCTGGGATTACAGGCATGAGCCACCAAGCCTGGCCAATGCGAAAATGTTTATTGTGATTCTTTAAGTGTTTGTAAGAAGACAAAAACAGTCTGCTACATTTCCCAAAGGTGGTAAATCTTATAAGTTTTTTGTTTGTTTAAGTACAACACTAATATCTCATAAGACTGAGAGGAATCCTTTAAGATCCTTTCAAACTTTCAAACTTGGCTTTACATTGTAATCACCTGGGAAGATTTAATAAACTACTGATGCTTGGATCCACCCACAGATATGCTGATTTAATTGGCTTGGACTGTGGCCTGGGCATTGGGGCATTTAATGCTCACATGGTGATTTTACTAGGCTACAAAATTTCAGACCTCTTACTCTAGGGAATGTTTGGGAAATGATGTTTAAATATGTTCCCAAAGGAAATCTATATGACCAAAAGATAAATCAAATTTAAGTTATAAATCTGTGTTGAGTATTTTGCATTTTGATCATTTTTCCATGGGATTTTATTTTGCATTCTGAACAGGAAAGTAAAACAGAAAAAAAAAAAAAAATCCCCAAAGTAACTGGAAGCAATTGTGAAGGGCACAGGGGAAACAGAACTGGAAGCAATGTGAAGGGCACAGGAGATAAGTAAATATATGCACAATAAAATCTATTTCCACTTCTATGTAGGAATTATTCTACAGGCACTGAGAGAAAAATAGAAAAAAAAGGAGCCGTCCTCATTAGCTGTGAGTCAAAGTGAATCAGTAGTCAAGGTAGGTTAACTTGACTGTGACATTTGGGCCTCAGCTGAGAAATTTATTTCTGGTTTTATATATTTTATAAATACAAACAGTGAGTAATCAGGATTAGATGCTTTCAGTTATGAAAAGAGTCTTAATATCAAAGCACAATGTAATCCTCTTAGCTGGTATTGACACCAGTGGAAAATAAAAAGGGCCAATTTAGTTACTGCCCTAATTAGTAGAGGTTGAAAGGATCATGCTAGGGAGGCAGAGGCTTGTTGGTATGGTATTATATATACATGAGTCTTGACCTATATTAAAAACAGCTTTAACTCAGTAAAACCTATATAAAGTAACCATGTAGAATCACTAGGATTTCATACCCATACACCCCACCTCAGTGCAGTTATGTTTATAAATCATTGTGGCTCCCTCCTCTTCAGACCAAAAGATGAAGACTGAGCTATCATGCTGGTTTTAGACTTCTAGAATTCTAAAAGTTATAACCAACTATTCCACAGTGGATACACATACTATGCAAAGGTACTGATCATTGGATTTCATTTTTTCTAGGACTTCCTACATATATCATTTTATCCTGATAGTTTTTGGTGTACTTGATAAACTCAAATAGGGATTTATTTATTTCTCTCCAAGGGGACCAATACACTCATTTCCAACCTAAGTGAAATTATGTCAGTCTTTAAAAAAAGTCATGCAAAAGGAAGGAAATCATAATATATATATATATATATATATATATATATATATATAATTGTGGAAGGAAGGAGTTTGATAAAGGATAATTAACATTCTACACAAGACTAAAATGTCTACTGTTAGTTTAATTCCCTCCTGGTAAGATTTTGCTGTGTCCCTACCCAAATCTCATCTTGAATTGCAGTTCCCATAATCCCCACGTGTTGTGGGAGGGACCTGGTGGGAAGTAATTGAATCATGGGGGCAGTTACCTCCATGCTGTTCAGTTCTCATGAGATCTGATGGTTTTATAAGGGTTTTTTTCCTTCTTTCCTTGGCACTTCTCCTCCCTTCCACCTTGTGAAGGATGTATTTCCTTCACCTTCCACCATATTGTTGTAAGTTTCCTGAGACCTCCCCAGTCCTGCAGAACTGTGAGTGAATTAAACTTGTCTCCTTTATAAATTACCCAGTCTCGGGTAGTTCTTCATAGCAGCATGAGAACAGACTATTATAGTAAATTGGTACTGGGTAATGGGGTGCTGCTGTAAAGATACCTGAAAATGTGGAAGCAATTCTGGAACTGGGTCACAGGTAGAGGGTGGAACAGTTTGGAGGGTTCAGAAGAAGGAAGATGTGGGAAACTTTGGAACTTCCTAGAGACTTGTTGGATGGTTTTGACCAAAATGCTGATAGTGATATGGACAATGAAGTCCAGCCTGAGGTGGTCTCGGATAGAGATAAGAAATTTCTTGGGAACTGCAACAAAGGTGACTCTTGCCATGCCTTAGCAAAGAAACTGGAGGCATTTTGCCCCTGCCCTAGAGATCTGTGGAAATATGATCTTAAGATAAATGACTTAGGGTATCTGGCAGAAGAAATTTCTAGGCCACAAAACATTCAAGAGGTGACACAGCATAAAAGTTTGGAAAATTTGCATCCTGACAATGCAATAGGAAAGAAAAATTCATTTTCAGGGAGAAATTCAAGCTGGCTGCAGAAAATTGCGTAAGTAATGAGGAGATAACTGTTAATCATCAGGACAATGGGAAAAATGTCTCCAGGGCATGTCAGAGGTCTTCAGAGCAGCCTCTCTCATCATAGGACCAGAGGCCAAGGAGGAAAAATATTTTCCTGAATCAGGTCCAGGGTCCCTTTGCTGTGTGCAGCCTAGGGACTTGATGACCTCTGTGCTAGCTGCTCCAGCCATGGCTACAAAGGGGCCAAGGTACAGCTTGGGCCATGGCTTCAGAGAGTGCAAGCCCCAAGCCTCAGTAGCTTCCACGTAGTGTTGAGCCTGCAGGTGCACAAAAGTCAAGGACTGAGGTTTGAGAATCTCTGCCTAGATTTCAGAGGATGCATGGAAAAATCTGGATGTCCAAGCAGAAGTTTGCTGCAAGGACAGAGAACTCTTATGGAAAACCTCTGCTAGGGTAGTGCGGAAGAGAAATATGGGGTGTGAGTTCCCACACAGAGTCCCCCCTGGGGCACTGCCTAGCGGAGCTGTGAAAAAAGGCACGCTGTCTTCTAGACCCCAGAATGGTAGATCCACCAACAGCTTGCACTGTGTACCTGGAAAAGCCACAGGCACTCAATGCCAGTCTGTGAAAGCAATTGGAAGGGGAGCTGTTCCCTGCAAAGCCACAGGGGTGAAGTTGCCAAAGGCCACGGGAGCCCACCTCTTGCTCTGCATCCCTGGATGTGAGACATGGAGTCAAAGGAGATCATTTTGGAACTTTAAGATTTGACTGCCCCGCTGGATTTTGGACTTGCACGGGGCCTGTAGTCCTTTGGTTTGGCCAATTTCTCCCATTTGGAATGAGTATATTTACCCAATCCCTGTACCTCCATTGTATCCAGGAAGTATCTAACTTGCCTTTGATTTTATAGGCTTATAGGTGGAAGGAATTTGCCTTGTCTCAGATAAGACTTTGGACTTGGACTTGTGGGTTAATGCTGGAATTAGCTAAGACTTTGGAGGACTTTTGGAAAGGCATGATTGTGTTTTGAAATGTAAGGACATGAGATTTGGAAGGGGCCAGGATGAAATAATATGGTTTGGGTATGTCCCCACCCAAATCTCATCTTTAATTGTAGTTTCCATAATCCCCACATGTTGTGTGAAGGATCTGGTAGGACATAATTGAATCATGGGGGCAGTTTCCCCTGTGCTGTTCTTGTGATAGTGAGTTCTCATGAGATATGATGGTTTTATAAGGGGCTTTTCCCACTTTGCTTGACACTTCTCCTTGCTACTGCCATGTGAAGAAGGACGTGTTTGCTTCCCCTTCCACCATGATTGTGAATTTCCTGAGGCCTACCGAGTCCTATAGAACTCTAAGCCAATTAAACCTTTTCCCTTTACAAATTACTCAGTCTTGAGTAATTCTTCATAGCAGCATGAGAATGAACTAATATACCTCCCACTGTTTTAATCATTTTATCCTTTCCCCATTCACACACAGCCAATATTTGTGATTTGCTGATTGGCTTAAGTGGTTCTCAAACTCATCATCAGAATCATGCACCAGAGTCACCTGGAGGGCTTTTTAAAAATAAGATTGTTCCACCTCTACCCTCACTCCCTGCCCAACCCTCTTGGGTTCAGTAGATCTGGGTCAAGGCCTGAGAATTTGTATGTCTAACAAGCTCATAGGACATGCTGTGCTGCTAGACTGGGACCACAGTTTGAGAACTATTGGTTTAAAAAATTGAAAATGCTAAGTCAAAAGCTTGGAATCCTGTGATGTGGGAAAGACTGAATATCTATTATGACTATGCCAATATCTCATCTAACTCTCATAGTATATCTCTTTGGTACTGTCATTATCTTCTTTACAGATGATAAGGCAGCTTTAGAGAACCCATACATAGAGTCCATTCAAGAGCTGGGATTTAAATGCTCGTCTTCCTCAAAACTTGTATTCATTCTTTCACCATATGCTGCCTGCTCAGCATTGAGATGAGATGAGGTACTTCTACTGAGCTGTCAAATTCTCATGTCTTCTCATTCTGTCTGGCCACTTAGGAATGGACTATGGTGAGAAAGAAGTAATGAAGGGAACCTACTGCAGAAATGAACACAAAAGCTGAACTTTCATGCCTTATTTAACAAGAATGCATCAGCTGTATTGCCTACTTTAATACTCATTTTTTAACACACAAATTACTGATTCTAGAATAAGGCCTGTGAAGTTGATGGACTTTCCTTTATCCAAATAACAGCATTTCACTCTTGGTGAGATTCCTAACAAAAGTTATTTTAGGAACTGGGTCCTATACACACGTAGACACTTTAGCATCACATTAATTTAATTCTTCAAATGAACTTAAAGTCTATGTGGTTGATAAGCACAAATGCTGGTAGTGTGAGTTTTAATGCTAACAGGCACCTTATAAAGTATAAGCTAAAGGCAATATAATTCAATTGAGTTTAGAGGATTAAAAAAACTCTCGGCCAGGCGCGGTGGCTCAAGCCTGTAATCCCAGCACTTTGGGAGGCCAAGGCGGGCGGATCACGAGGTCAGGAGATAGAGACCATCCTGGCTAACACGGTGAAACCCTGTCTCTATTAAAAATACAAAAAATTAGCCAGGCGTGGTGGCTGGCGCCTGTAGTCCCAGCTACTCGGGAGGCTGAGGCAGGAGAATGGCATAAACCCGGGAAGCGGAGCTTGCAGTGAGCTGAGATCCGGCCACTGCACTCCAGCCTGGGCGACAGAGCGAGACTCCGTCTCAAAAAAAAAAAAAAAAAAAAAAAAAAAAAAAAAAACCTCTCAAATTTTGCCTAAACTAGCCAAGTTCAAGGGTGTCAATCAAACATACTTTCCTGAAGGAATTAAAATAACAGGGGAGATTTTTCTGCATGAATGCTAAAGGAATTTAAAAAATACCTAGAATGACTGCTTATTTTACATTTATATCCAGTTTTATAATGAGAAAAATCAAGGGGAAAAAACATTTCTTTGAGAGTAAGGAATTCAAGAAACTGAAATCCACAGTCAGGAACAATAAAAAAGAAAGGCTTTCAAAAGATTAATTGATATTTTATCCCTTTGAATACCTAATCTGCAAGAATTTTCAATGTCATTTAGAAAACATTAAATTCCTTGCAGACTGTCCGGGAAAATTAGGACAAAACAAATGAGAAGGAGAGAGGGGAAGAGAGCAAACTTTTCTGCTAGATGAAAGGGTGCCTTGTTTGATCATGGCTGAAAATTCTGTTTAAGGAAAACCAGCTCTATGTACACAGGCTGACTGCATTTTTTCAGTAAGCTCTCAATGTAATAGTGTATCACTAACAGACTGAATATGGTGCTATTCCATTTCATTAATGAAAAATAACTAAAAGACTTTACTTGTTCTGATTACCATTAGCCATGATGGTGAGGCACCTGATGTGTGTCCAGAGAATCTGTAAAAGGCATAACATAGGCTATTGAAGAATCTATTTAAAAAAATAAAAATAAAGCAAAGATGCAATGTCATTGGGACCAGTGTATGTTTGCAATGGTGTACATGTGAGGGATCTTGGCAATAAAAAGGGTTAAAAAAGTACTTTCACAAGGTGACACTGGGGAATCAATTATGATGATGTTAGTAAGATAAATGAATATTATGGCTATCTAGGGAAAATAATTAAGAAAATGAAACCTTTCTGATAAGTAACATTGCTGAAGGGGATTCATATTTCTAATAGACACATTGTAGATTTCCACCAATATTTTAAATTATTTCATATAAGAATAATTTTCCAATTATTCTACTGTCTCCAAATCCTTTCACATCCTCCCACCTCCATTTTCTTGTCATGAATTTTTCCTATCCCCTTCAGAAAGCTCTCTGTACTTAGCTGTTCATTCACATTTCCAGACTTCTTGGGAATTCTGAGTCTATTTTCCTCTTGCTATTTTAATCTTTTGAGGAGAAAGTTAGGATTATGTGGAATGTGTGTCTAGCAAATCAGCATTTTAAAGTATAGGTATCATTTACTCAATCAACAAATATTTATAATAAACACCTACCGTGGGCCAGATGTTGCTGGATTATGGAGAAATAAGGTAAATATGAGTAGTCCTTGCTCTAAGAGTTTATAGCCTTTACTCTAGAGGGGAGAAACGATAATTAAACTGGAAATGGTGATTCAGTGTGCTAAATGTTACAATAAAGATATTCCCAGACATCTAAGGGGATAGAAAACTCTAAGACAAGACAAAAGGATAAGGGAGCCTTCCAAGAAGAAGAAAACATTTGAGACACTTGCTGTGAAACAAGCCAGCATTAGCAGGTTGAAGAGTAAAGGAAACACCTTCTAGACAGAGGATTTGTTCATGTTTATCTATTCTCACTTATGCAAAGACCCTGCAGGCTAGGCCCATCCCAGAAACTGAAAGCAGTTCATTATGGCGGGAGAACAGAAGTGGGAACAGATGAATGTGAAAAAGGAGGCATCAGGATCATGAAGAGCCTTGTTGCACAGGCTAAGGATTGAGGATTATGTCCTGAAAACTGTGAAAGGATTTCAAACATGTCATGTTTGTTTCAGAAAGGTGGATCTGGGGCTGTAGAGAAAATGAATTGAGTGGAAAGAAGGCTTGAATCAGCGAGACCAGTTAGATGGATATTGTGCTAGTCCTGCCAAGGGATGGCAGTTACCTAGAGTAACTTTCTAGAAAAGATACTTTTAAATTTTAGAACTGTGAGAGAAAATTCAGGCATCTGATTAGCCTAGTATTACCTCCCCCCCGCTTTTTTTCTCCACATTTATTAAGAGTAAAAGCCAACATTGAAGTATGTAATTGAGGATGAGTTCTTACTTAAAGATTTATTTATATCAAAAATTTGAGCTTTAATACCACAAGGGATAAAATGAATGGCAGAGCCCTTGATCTCCAAACCTCCAGGAACTTACAGTCTAAAGGTAGGTTGGAGAGAAGATAGTGAGGAATATGCAAATATCTCACATAAGGTGGAATCCATCAGGTGCTAACAGAGAACTTTGAGAGTTTTCAAAATAAAGTGTGAAAATTGGACAGAAACTCACAGAAGAGATAGATCATTAAAGGTGGGTAAGATTCGATCCACGGAGATGGCAGGTGTAGCAGGGAAGAAATTCCAGGTGGACAGTGAGCATGAGCAAAGACAAGAAAGCAAGCACTTGCTGCTAAACACATCCTACAAATAACTGTGACTAGTGAAAGAAGAGTCATGAAGTGGACAGAAAGAAAACTAGTTGGGAAAGTAGCTTGAAGATTATATTGTGGCAGGCCTTGAACACAAGTCTGATGAGTTCCTCTTAATTCTCGTAGCATTTGAGTTGTGGCTCTTGACAAAGAAAAATAATACACTGGTCATTTCTATTTCCAGAATTTATTTAATTATAGTCCACCTTGCTGCCCAAAACTATTTAAGGCAGCTTCCAAGGTTGTATAAAATATTGCAGTGTGAAATAAGTGAGAAAAATGAGGTGAAGGGAAAGAGAGTAAGATGAAGTCAGTAAACAGGCTAATTAAATAAATGCTATTAAAACGTTATCAGAGTTAGTTAGCAATGATTTATACAAGTCGCTGTGTCCATTAGGTAAGAAAATAAGCTAGGTGCATTGAAGAATGTATTCCTAATATGGAAGGAAGAGAGGTGTTTCTCCTGTGAATCTGAAAGGAGCAGACACTATGCAGTCTAATGAACAACAGCCTTAATATAGCAAAGCAAGTTTCTAAGGGCTATTTATTATAGTGTCCTTCAAACATAAACAGATGGTACTGTGCCAAGGCATACTTCATGAAGAGCTGTTTCTCAGGGGTCCAGTGGAATGCAGTCATGCAGGTAAAACAGCTTTTTTTTTTGGCTTGATCCAAGGATCTAACTTAGAATATCCAAGGAAAATGGATATACTACATAAGATCCAAATATTTCTCCAAAGATATCATTTCTCTTAGTCAAGGTTCTGAAAGGTATGAGTGGCAGTGACTTTGAAATTGTTACGCTTCTTGAAAAGCACTTGGAATGTAGCTTTCTTTGCTGCTGGGTACACACAGGTCCATATGTTTAAACTGTCAGCTGAAATTGGCATTAGATGATAGTCTCGAACGGAAGAAGCGAAGAAGAAGGAGAACCCACTGACTCCTTTCAACACATACACCCCTTCACTTCGAGGTTAGCTGCAGGAAGGGCATATTCCTGTTAGAAAAAATTTAGGTTCTCCTCTTATGCAGAGACCAATGAGCAACTATCATCATACTGTGGTTCTGCGGTATGACATAGTCGTTACACCTGCCTCCCTGTAGAACAATCTCCGTAAGCTAACTACAGCTTTGAGTAGTATAACATTTCTGGTATATACTGGTTACAAGTACAAGGGCTGCTGTTAGAAAAGATGACTTTAGATTCAGAAATCTGATCCGTATCCTACTTTCTGGCAGTGATCAGATGGTAGGGATAGTTATCTACTAAGGTAACTCCTAACTGTTCTATTAACAAATTTTTGCAGATAAAATTTGTCAAATGTTAATCTCAAAATTTATTCAAGAATGTGTGTGAAGGATGAATAGGAAAGAGAAGTGCTAGGTGTTGACACCAAAACAGCACTGAAATAATAAAACTAGAATGTAATAAGAACCCAGCCTGGACCTGGGTAATAGAATGGAATGGGTATAGCAGATTCAAAATACATTGTAGAAATAGAATCTACATGAAAAAGGAAGATTGCATGTGGTATAGAGCGCACCAAAACAACTCTGAGGTTTTAAGCACCATTGGCTGAAAGAAAAATAACTCACCAATTTGTAAAAGATTTCCTATCCTATTCCAAGCTTAGTATAACATTAAATCGTATGGTTCTAACCCCAAAGAGAAGAGCTATACTCTAAGCTACTATCAAAGACTCTTAACAATCTTAAACTTGTAGCTACACTTAAAAAATCTTGGCTTAGAGAAAGAATGCTTATAGATGTTTGCTTGAACCCTAGGGAAGTCTGCAGAAGAAACTGGAATGAGAAGAAAGATTATGAGAATGGAATTGTGAATAAGAAGTTTGAATTATAATTGGGCCAGGTAAGAGTGGATGGGGGATATCTAGGAAGTAGTTGGAAACATTGGCATGAAAACCAAAATAGATGATCGGATTTAGCAATATAGATTTGGAGGTCATCTACATAACAGTTAAAAGTGAGGAAGTACATGATGTCATTGAGAAAAAAAAAAATGAAGAAAAGCAAAGTGTTGTAAGACCAGCACCATGAGAATCTTGAGGCAGAAAGGATCTACACATTTCATTAAGCATAGGAAAAATCATCATTGAATAAATATATATTGAAGAAGGTGCATCTGGGATAGAGGGCAATCAATGCTATAAGACCGTAAAAACAGATTGAGACAGATGAAATCAAGAACCTAGAAGGAGGAGTTAACATTGACAAAAAGAGGACTATGGTTTGACAAAAGAGGAAGATAGAAAGAAGGGAAAAATGAAGAAACAAACATTTGAAGATCAGATAAAATGTGGTACTGATCTTCTCATAAAGAAAGAGTCACTTTTTATCATAAATGGCAAGACTCGTGTTTGGAACTTAAGAAGGTGAAAAAGGTCAAAACAGCTGAAGGAGCATAAATATGAGTGTGGGTCCAGCTGAGCCTATAAATAACAAATTTACAGAGGACAAAGAAACTCCCTGCGGAATGATTGTGACAATCAAATGTTACAAATCAATCCACGTAGAGCAGTAAGTACAGTGCCTAGAACCTAGTATGTATGTGATGAATACATACTATGTGATGAATAAAATATGTGATGAATAAAACACCATTTTGCCTTCTCTCATGTTTGCATTTATATTTCATCAAGGACATTTAATATTCTGCTATATTTTTGTTAGGCAATATTATAATTGCCCTTAAGATAAGGAAAGAATTTATGGAAATCTTTCAAATAACCTTTAATTAGCTGGCAGCTATTTGCAAGGTCATAGCATTCCTAACTAAACAATTTTCGAAGATTATCAACAATTATCAGACAAGGCCACTCAGGACTGTGGTGGATAAAAGAGAGACAGGTACATTCTGCAGACCAAAACAATCAAATGTCCTTTTTTTGTCTAACATTAATGATGGCTGCATCTTTGACAATGACAACTCCAGCCCATCTTTCTTCCTCCCAACTACAAAATAACACTTAAGACATACAATCATACAATTGCCCCTCATTTCCAGGTATCACTTAATGCAGAATAAATGGTCACTTCTTCACGCCCTTCCCTAAGTCATATTACATGAGCTCCAATTCTGTAATAAGCCCTTCCAGACTTCCTTTTCTGAGACGCTCCCTGGTTCAGCTGGTATAGATTCTCTCTTGTTTCAGCAAGCTAATGAATTTAACTATGTTTGACTATAGTTGATCTTTGGTTTTCTTTGGCTAGTAGGCTTTAACCCTCCAGAACAAGTATCTCAAAAATCTCAATAATTTTTATCAAATCTTCATATTTTATTTGCTAAAGTAATTGCTCAATTAGGAATGAAATTCATATTTCCTGGATCTGGAGTCCTGTGCATTCCCATATCAGAGTCTCTTGGGCAGACTGCTAGACTCAGAGCAGGCACATAAAGTTGCCGGATAAAACATAATATACTGATATATTCCACATGATCAAAATAAATAAAACTTAGTGGTAGAAAAGAAGGAAGAATAAACAATATCTCAGGTGGCAAAAGCACTTAGAAGTTATATCAGCTTGATTGCGTAAGTATAAGTATTTTGTAATTACAACTCAGGGAAACAAATTACTTTCAATGGCAGATTTCATTTTAAGCAGAAAAGCAAAAAAAAAAAAAAGTGTATCTAGTAGTAGTCTAATTTGCAGAAGTTAGACGTAATATGTAATTAAAGGTGTATTATATATGGTCCCCTTTCAAATATGTCATATCAGTTCTGTGAACCACAAGGGCCTTGATATCTCACATAATATAAACTGGGAAGATTTTAGGTTGTTACAATTGCTGCATGCAAGAAACACAATATATCATTTGAAATGTGATTCCAATATGAAAAATGGCATTAAAAATCGGTTATAAAAATGTTGATCTTCTGGTAGGTGGAAAGTGGATTTACATAAAATTTAATGACTTTAGATTATAGAATCACTCCAAAATTCTGCCAATTCTATATAGAGATATAATGTCTCTCTTAATCTTGCCCTAAACGCCATAATGTTGAGATGTGATGAGCGGAGGTGGGGAAAATGTTAGCGGTTACCACTGCTACCGCTATCATCCATATAATCACCACACTCATCATCATCATCTTTATTTTCATTTTCATACGGTCCTGTTTTTCTGGTACATAAATGTCTCCTTAAAACTGCTGCCGTTTCAAAGACTGTTATTAACTTTTTAATAAATTATAAATGTAGCAAAGCAACATTTCAAAAAGTTTAGGAAATAGAAATTGAAAACGATAGATATTGAAAATGATAATTTTATGCATTTCTTTCTAGATTTTTTCATGTGTATGTTTTAGGCCTCAAAATCATAATGATTGTTCACTTTTGTCATCTTTTCACTGTGCATTATGAACATTATTTATCATGTTGTAATTAAATATTTATATTTATCATACTAATTCACCTACTAATAATATCATACTAGTTGGCCAATAAGAAAGATAACGTAATTAACTCTCTATTTCTTTTATTTTTAGATATTGAGTTTGGAAACTATTTCAAAAGCCTCCTTTCTTTGGATCAGTTAATCTAACATAGCAAATATAAGATCAGTGATTCTTCAAAAAGTCCTAACACACTTTCCTGAATGCAAAGAAAGGAAGCAGAAAGGAAGCTTCAATTACTTAATATCGATCATGAGTCACTCCCTTACTAGGTATTTTGGATATATCTTTTCAATTAATCCTTGTATTGTTGTGTATGCATAAAGAGGTAATGAATAGATTATCTACTCTCTACTCTTAAGGAGGGAAAAAGTAAGCTTCAGAAAATTTAGGTAACTCTAATTGTTAAATAATTATTAAATAATATGACCCAGAAGTCACATACACCCTGTGAATTCT
Organism: Trachypithecus francoisi; assembly: GCF_009764315.1. Lineage (NCBI taxonomy): Eukaryota > Metazoa > Chordata > Mammalia > Primates > Cercopithecidae > Trachypithecus > Trachypithecus francoisi. Next base: position 178,630,540 of record NW_022681453.1, on the reverse strand, counting down.
AAAAATCATTTTGATTTTTTTCTACCATACTTTTTCCTGTTCAAAATTGCATGTGTGAGAATGAAAACAAACGGTGTCTGGTGGTAAATTTTTAGATAAGATCAACACATAATCAAAATCATCTTTCATTTTGTCTTTCCCCTAACATGTTTAGCACACAAACTTCCCTTAGCACAATAGTATTTATTTATTTATTTTTTTGCTAAAGGAATTAGAAGCTTTGTACTTCAATGTTGAATTTGTGAAAGATTTACAAAATTAAGCCCTGCATTAAGAAGCACAATTAGAAATACCAGCAAATCAACAAACAGTTAAAAGCAATAGAGAGAACACGCTACCAGGAACATTTGCAATATACTCCATCTAATTCCAACTATCCTGAAAACCAAGACTAAGAGGAAATAGATTAAGCTTGGTATTTTACATTGTTAGCTAAAAATAAATATATTCATTCATCTGGCGAGAGAGATGTGCTGAGACACTGAACTCAAGGATCTATTAATCATTTGCTTCTTTATGTAAAAGACATTGGGTAAAATAACAGACAATTATGTTTGCTGTGGCATCTCAAAAGGCTGGTAACATTGTTTAAATGTTCGTGTAATATATCACTTCTCTAAGAAAGAAGACGTTAAAATGTTAAATTTTAACTGAGAGAAAACATTTCAATAGGGATGTCCAATTACATGGTTCAGGCATTTTGCATTCTGATAAACCAATTTAACATAGAGTCTAGAGAACTGTTAACATGTTTGTTAGGCAGGATCTCTCCAGAATCAGATGTCTCTGGCATGCCTCTGGCAAGGGCTGAATCATGCATAGTCAATTCATGACTATATTCTCTGACAGGCTCCTCAAGTGCCCACTGTGTGCTGTTGATTTAAAAAGGGAACCATGTGATTTCAGTAACAGATGTGTGGATTCCTGCACATGCAATTAGCTTACTTTAAAGTCCATTGTTGTCTTGAAAGTGCTCTGCTGCGTATTATGTAGGCTCTGCCCTTTTTTAGATGACTGAGGCGCTAAGTGATGCTGTGTGCTGCTGCTGTGGGATGCTTTAAGTCAGTTGCTGCCACTCACTGAAAGATTCTACTACAGAAAGCATTTTGAGAAGCTGCCTTTTGATTTGATGTGTGTGCTGCATCACCAAGCATTGTCTTTCTCTGACCTTGTCACAGAGGGTAGTCCTATCTCCGGCCATCCCAGGCTTGCCCTGTGTAGTGTTTGGCTTTTAGACAAGACCGGGAAAGCTTTGCCTTATGATCGGATTGCAAAGCAACACACAGTACTCAGGGAAGCAGTTACCCAGGGGGAAACAGAATAGCTAAAATACTGTAGATCGAGAGTAATTTCAGTGTACACTAATCAACAACCACAACAGTAACAGAGAAACCACCTCAGGTGGTGTGACAAAGATGTCAAATATATTTTACTACAAATCTTTTGAGATGATATATTTCTTACCTTTTCTCTAAATTTCTAAAAGTATAAGATTCTAAAGGCTGCCAAGAGGATATTAAACAGAATATATGTTTGATTTTCCTGGTTTTGGTGATCCCCTGTTGCTGCTGTAAGTCCTACAATACCAATATATAATGAAAAATTTTAAAAATTAATACAATATAAAAATAAAAATACTCTTAAAGGGTTTTAGTATGTCACTACCATAATCAATTATTCTGTACATACTTTTATGAAATAAAAAAAAGCTCAAAAATGCTAATTTTAAGGGAAGGGCACTTCATTCGTATTACAAAGAATATCAGTGATAGTATTTAGTTCAGAATACTTATAAAAATAAATTGACTAGAGAGAGCAGGGGTAGGTAAACTATAGCCTACAGACCAAATCTAGCTTGCTGCCTATTTTTGCATATAAAGCTTTAATGAAATATAGCCATGCTCACTTATTTGCACATGGCTTGTGTCTGCTTTCATGCTAAAGTGGCAGAGTTGAATAGTATGACACAGACTATATGGCTTGCAAAGCATAAAATATTTACTCTCTGGACCTTTACAGGAAATGCTTGCTGCATTAGAAGATAAGGCATAGAATTTTACACTCACCTATCCCATCCTTTGAAAAACAAACAACAAAAACAAAAAACAAACTGGGCTAAGTAACAGTGATATTTACATATTAGTCTAATCTAGTTTCCTACTTTAATACATACATAACAAGTATGGTCCCACAGGAAAAGTCCTAATGATTCAATTTTTGTAATTTAGCAGACAAAATAAATGCACCAGCAGGAACACAATAACTCAGCATGCACATGCCTATTTGTCAAATACTTGCACAAATACCATGTAAAAAGTCCTGCTCTGCAGACCACTCTTATGGTGTCTGTCATGTACTATGTTATGTGACAGTTCTGTATATCCTTTTACTATGTTAGAATCTTTGTTCTTTGGGGGCAAGAAATGGACCTACCCTTAGTTTTTTGTAGCACTGTAGAGGTGCTCTGTAAATATGAGTTGAATAAATGAAGAATAAGTGGAGCAAAGTCTCTAAGAACTTATTACAAAGAAAAAAATCAATTCATTTAAAGAAAGGTAGTTTTGTAGTCAATATAAATGCACAGTATTTGAGCAAAAAAAAAAAAAAGAAACTGAATTTCATGTGTGGCTTGTGGGAAACATAACAATGTGTCAGGTCCTTTACAATAAATACAATTTAATGGCTGATTCTTGCTAATTGGAAGTACTAATGGACTTAATTTTTAATTAAAAGATGGAAATTATTTGTAATTAGCTCATGGAATCTATGAAAACCAATGTTGCTTAGCGTTTGAAAGATGGTCTTGTTCTTGTTCTTTGAAGCAGCTAAAATACTCTGCCTTTCCCTCCTCTGGATAATAGAGGATAGTTTAACACAATAATTCTCACCTAAGATGCAGCATAAAAAATAGGCTTCAATTAAATCTTTGCTTGGACATTACAAATTCCAAATTAATGAAGCTTTCCAATGCAAACTTAGATTGCTGAAACAAAAACAATGTGAGAAACTGCACGCTGTTTGTAACAGTGAATTTTGTCTTAATTGCCTCAAGTACTCCAACAAAGAACTTTATTCTTAGAGCACAACTCTGTGGTTAGAAATCAGATATTTAAAAACTTCTTATTTGACCAGTATATTGTGAATTTATGCAAACTTTTTCTGTGAAATCTCATCATGAAGTTGTACTGATAACACTTACTATTTCAACCTGTTTCAGCTGGTGCATAAAAGGTTAGGGCAAAGAATGAAAATGCTCCACAAGTTCTACACGTTCTTTTCAGTGTATTTTTCAGGCCCTGTTTTTCTCTTCTTTTTTAAAAACAATTTTTTTTTTTCAAACCTAGGTTCAAATTCTGAACTCAAAGCTCTTTAGAAAAAGAGGATAGATTTTGATTCTACTTTAGTTCTCTGGTGATAGTAGTCTTTTGCTTGATTTCATGCTGATGTCATTCAAAGAAATTAAGCTCAAAACAACTGAAATAAAAATTTGACTACACATTATCTTCAGTTTTCGTGTTTCATAAAACCCAATCATGTATAGAAAATGGTCTTTTACTATGCCTTTATATATTTTTTCACTAACATTTGCTTAAGAGAGAAGGAGTTTTAAAGGAGTTATAGTTGTCACAGAAAAGAAATACTAAAAAGAGAATAGATTCCTGATTTGGTGTGAAAATGTAGAGGGCAGTTTCAGCCTTCTGTCTTCTCTCCTTGACATGAGCTAGGTAAGGCCTCGCAGAGATGTAGGCAAGAAGAGGTGACTCCAGGGAAATAAATCAGAGATGCTTCTGTTTCCCAAGCTTCCTTCTTTCTTTTGAGCATCACCACTTTTGCTTTAACTCTTTCTTCCCAGATTATTATTACTTTTAAGGCATATTCATTGTTGAAGCTTAAATATTTACCTCAGACTCTTCCTAAGTAAAATATTCTTGAGCCTTGTATAATGTATTAATGGCAAAGAACAAACAAAACAAAATTAAAATATGCAAAAATACCCTCACTTCATTAGTCACTCTTTATGTTCACATTAATTAACTCCCTTAACTTCTGTCACTTTCACCTCAAATTCACCGCGGTCACCTGCTCCCGTGACTCAAACTTTGTCAAGAAATAGTTCATTATCCAAAATCTTAAATCCAACTGTTTTACTAACTACATTGTACATCTCATTAAAACTGCTTATCTCTATATTTTGTTTTCTATCTCTCATCCACTACTGCCTTCTTTTTTCTTCCTTCTTTATTCTTCCTTAAACCCACAGTTTGCCACTCAACTACTTTCTTGCCAATGTCATAATTGCACACTCTCCTTTTCCTCACTTCACCTAGTAAATACTAACCCTGCATTAATTCACCTGTCTGCCTTTTTGGCTACTGATTATGACCGCAGAAAATCAAACATCCTCACAGATTAATCACACAAATACATAGTCCATAGCTTCAAATGAACGCCCACTGCTACCCCTCAAAATTCTATGGATTGTTAGTTGGCCTTCTCATGCCATAGTTTTCCAAATCTCTGTTCTTCTTAAATCCTTACTATGTGCCATCTCTCACTCACTCTCAGAAGATGACATCACTTAATACTACACAGAAAAACAAACAGTATTTGTCTGCCTGAGGATTTCAAATATTCTTTCTAGATTCTTGATTCTCTGTACTTTATGCATTCAACATCACAAATAACACAAATAAATGTTGTTATTAATGTTATAATGGTCTAATATTATACCATAGTAAGTGGTATTTTATATATATATATATATATTTTTTTTTTTTTTTTTTTTTTTTTGAGACGGAGTCTCGCTCTGTCGCCCAGGCTGGAGTGCAGTGGTGCGATCTCGGCTCACTGCAAGCTCCGCCTCCCGGGTTTACGCCATTCTCCTGCCTCAGCCTCCCGAGTAGCTGGGACTACAGGCGCCCGCCACCACGCCTGGCTAATTTTTTGTATTTTTAATAGAGACGGGGTTTCACCGTGTTAGCTGGGATGGTCTCTATCTCCTGACCTCATGATCCGCCCGCCTCGGCCTCCCAAAGTGCTGGGATTACAGGCATAAGCCACCGCACCCGGCCAAAAATATATATATTTTAATCAGGGGTCTATTTTCTGTTCATCTTTGTATCCCCAGTACTTTTGTGTAGTGTCTAGCACTCAGGAGTTGTTCAATAAATGTTGAAACATTGATTGAATGAAATTAAGTTATATATCTGTAAATTATCAAGCAGACATCTCAGCTTCAATAAATTAAAGCAATTTAGTTGGATTCTACACTGGTAAATAATTATTTGTTTTGTCCAATATTGACATATTGGAAGATTTGGGAAGGAGATATTACAATGCTATTTCCTGTTTCACTTTTCTGATGTGGCCAAGGGGTGAGAAAAGCATATTCAATTTCTGAAAAGTCATTGAAGTTGTCCTACCAGCCAATTAACAAGCATTTTGGAAAGGCAAGTCTATTTCTATTTAGATGTAGACCAAAGAAGTCTGTGAAACTTATTTCAATCTACCAATTAAATCTTACAAGGGGAAAATAACTGTGAAATCTCCCAAATTTCATATTAACTCTATATTGGGTCCCTTCCTTTTTACTCCACTGCTGGAAACTTAGGATGATTTTTTATTATAAATACAATATATCATATCTAATCTTTTTAACTGTTCCATGTGATTTTTATGTCTTCCTGCTCCAGACCACACAAAATTTTCAGATTAAATTTCTTAAAGCATTGCTTTTATCAAGTCACTCATCTGTTCTAGAACTTTCAGTGGCCTTGTGTTTGCAATCAGGTGAGAACTCCTGAGCCTAGATGTTCAACCAGATCTTCTGCCTCAATCGACTTACATAGAGCCTGACCTATAACTGACATCTGATAAGTACTTTTAATGATTTGCTTGCTTTCTCCATTATGTTCTTGAAAGTAAAAAATCAGGAAACCTAGTTGAAGGTAAGTTCCAGTTTGTGTCTTTTATTTTTATGAATATTGGTAAATTATCAAGAGTAGATGTATATTGTTAAACAAAAGTACCATGTATGAAATATAGTCTCTTCCCAGGGGCCCTAACTCCTAAATGAAATTGGCATGTTAAGATATGACAGGAAATACACTTTGGGAAAAACTAAGAGATATTTTCATTAGTGGCAATCTACTGTAGAGACCTTGAAGAGGACCAAAATGACTTCACAGCCAAAAGTTAACTTATTTTTCCTCAATGGGACATTATTAATTGAAGTTTAAAGATGAGTATTCAGCCAGGAACATAACTAAATAAGGCTATACAAATTAAAAAAGAATTACCCTTCAGATGCTGGGTGAAGCAAACAGGTAGCTAAAAGCAAGATTTCCCCTGCTTGAAAACCACCATCAGGTTGCCAGATTCAACTGCTCCATGGGGTCTTTCAGTCTATTTCTGACCTTTGATTCTTCTTCTGTCTTCCCAATGCATTTTTGTCTTTGTATTTTATGACCTTGCTGTCTGACATGTCAAAGAATCAAAGAATTCATGCTCTTCAGATTGCCAGTATTTAATTAAAAAATTAACTGAAACAAAAAATTGTGTCCATTTTCCTCTTTGCAAGAAGTCAAAATTCAAAATTAAAATGAAAGCACAAGAAGATCTGTGCAGTTCAAAATAAAAATCCACCTCTTTACATAGACATATCCTATTACATACTGCACTACTAAATTTCATGAAACAACTTAAATATTGCTAATTAAAACCCTCAAGACACTAACATATTTTCAAATCAACCTCTGCCACTTTGTTGTATAAATGGAATAATGGCAGCTTTTCTTTCAATATCCAAAAGAATCATTTTGGGAACAAATCTGAAGTTTTGATTCATTCAACAAACAATTATATTGAGCACGTACTATGTGTCAGACCCTATGCAGGGTGCTGAGCAAGCAAATGGGATGATTTTCCAATTTAGAAGAATTCTGGTCTCTAAAGCAGTGCTTCTCAAGCTATTTTTTATTAACCTGTGCCCTCTTTTGCTATACATAAAATTATTTTCCCACTTTTCAGGAATTTGATGACCATGTCTAACACTGAGAATCACTGATACACAGAACACAGACTCTATCTTCTGTGTATCCTTGACAGATAAAATGGCTTTGAGTTTTTACTTTCTATTTAAAATGCAACACATTTATTTTCGAGACTTATAACAGAATTACAATATTAAGTTTATGTTTCTGAACTACATATGCCCCCTTCCAAACTGGAATTCAAATTTCCTGCACCCACCTCTGTTGAGAATCACTGCTTTAAAGAATTTGGGAAAAAACAAGGCAACCTCCATCTCTCCCCTCCAATCCAGTCTTAAAAGAATTAGAATTTTCCTACCTGACACAACAGCTGGTGGAGTATCATAATCCTGTCTTGGGATTGAATCTTTGAATGAAAAGAGCATGAGAAAGAATGCAATGAAGTACAAAAGAAAATAAAATAGAATCAGCCCTAACACGTGGAAGAGTCCGCTGTGTGTCATATGGTTGCCTGACCCCCGTGCCTTAGAGCAGTAAAGGCATTATGATTCCTCATTTGCATTTGATACCATGGTCCCTATTACCACAATACTGTACATGTGATTAGGTCCCGTTAGACTTGCTGGGACAGTACAGTTTGTACTGAAACACTGTCATTTTCCACAGCCTGTTTGGTACCTCCCTTAGGTAATCAATATAAACATGTTACCCTCTCTGGCTGACAAAAGAGTTCTACCAGGCAGCCCATCTAGAGGGGGCCCAGAGCATGATATGAAACAAGGTCCTGGAGAACAAAAGAAAGAACTAAAATTTAAAAATTTGTACATTCTTATATCCTACGGAGGCTAACACATTTTGAAGGCAAATTTCATTATTTATCACTCAGCTCCAGCTCTGATCCCAGTGGTTGTCAGTGAGGCAGAGCGGAGGGTGCTTTCGCCTCAGGGCCAAAAAGCTTTATGTGTTGTAACTGTGGGAGCAGAGATACACAGAACAGAATCTATTGAACATGATGGTTATCTTTATCCCAAGTCTCCTAGCACTGAAGGTGTCAAATTCTAGATAAAGCTTAATTAAACTACATGGCAATCATTTCAAAATTAGGGGTTACATGGGACAGAATATATCTGCTTTTTTAAAGATGAAAAAAGAGCTTTTGACTCACTGGAATTTCTTTAGCCAGGGATCTTAAAAAGGAGACTGGCATATGGCGTAGGCCTAGGGTCCCCTTCTAAAAATGGAAAATTCTATTTTTGCCCCCACTCCCCTTGGAGGGGTAAACTCTAAAAGAAACTTGATATTGTTTAGATTCAAATCAACTGCCAACACATGGTTAAAGAGATGCTCTTGTGTGACTCTTATTCCATTTATATGACCTTTATTAAAAGCAAATATCCCAAATTTTCTTTTTCAACCCATGTGACAACTTTTGGATTATCACGTATTTCTCACTTTCATCTCCTTGCCACAAAAGGTTAATCACTCTCTCCTGAGTAAATGGCATGTGAGAAGACAGATTAGAACTTGAACATTGCAAGGCACTTTGAGCAACAAAAGCAAACATGATCAAAAGATTCAAATGCAAATAAACCAGACACATGAGTTATTTTGTTTCTTGCAACAGGTACCTGAACTACTGAGCTGATTATAATCCCCAAATCTAGAATAATTAGAATCATTTTTAAAGTTTTTCCAAATGTTTAAATAATAGTAGTAATTCCTAGTACCTTTTGAAAAATTGCAATCACACATTACCACTCCAATCCCCCCCCAAAAAAGTTAATTATTGGACCATGCTACTAGTCATTTTCCAAGAATATAACATTTTACAATAAATAATAAAAGCCAATAATGTTTATTGCTGAATAGCTGGATAATGTAGAAAAGCAAAATGATTAAAATAGACGTTACTCCTAATCCCATCACTTGGAAATAGCCACACTTGTTTTATATTTCTCTATAGCCTGATAATACCACTTTATAGTTGATATTGAACTCTGCACATGCAAATTTACCTCTCTCTCTCTCTCTCTCTCTTTCTTTTGACAGGGTTTCACTCTGTCATTCAGGCCGAAATGCAGTGGCACAATCATAGCTTACTGTAACCTCAAACTCCTGGGCTTTATTTATCTTCCTGCTTCCGCCTCCTCAGTAGTTGCACTATAGGGCACACAATAATGTAATGCCTAGCTAATTTTCAATTGTTTTTTTTTTATTGTGATGGGGTCTTGCTACGTTATCTAGGATGGTCTCCAACTCCTGACCTCAAGCAATCCTCCTGCCTCAGCTTCCCAAAGTGCTGTGATAATAGGCATGAACCACCACAGCCTGCCTTACTTCCAATTTTTAAAAATTTAACATTATAAATAAACTTTTTCCTAATTATTTAACACTCTTATGATTTCATGCTGCATTATGTTCTGGTTTATGGATGGATTATGACATATTTAATTATTATTCTTTGTTAGACATTATAAAGAACACTGTGTCAAATATTTTGAGGTATAATTACTTTTCTGATATTATAGAATATTTCCATAGACGAGCTTCTCAAAACTATAACTTCTTGGTTAGTCAGTATAAATGTTTTGAAGTATCTCGACTGAATACCTTGCTATCCAACTGGTACTTATACAAATTGAGATTCCTATCATCAAGCAATCACTGCTAGAGAATGCTTATTTTCCTACACCTTCATTAGCAATTTGTACTGCATTTTGATAGCTTTATTTGATGGGATATATGTACACGTATATTTGATTAATTACTGTTTCTGTTTCTTTGATTATAATTTTTGTACATGTTCCTTAGCATTCTATTTACTCTTTTATCAACTATCTGTTCATGTTCTTTGGCATTTTATCTATTGAGGCTTTTTTACTATGGCAGTAATTTATTTGAATTCAGAATTGATTTTTTTAAACAACAAAAGTGTAATATTTACAAATACACACTCATACTACTAGACTTACATTTAATGCCAATTCATTTATTGTTTCTAAGACTCCCTTCAAAGGTCTTTCATTTTACAGTAAGACTAAACCAATTTTTTAAAACTATTGCTTTTTTAGATATATTTTCTGTTTTGTATTTGAGTGTTTTAAATTAATTAATATTTTTTCCTGAAAAACTATTTTAGGAGTGGCACTCATTACCATTTATGATACGGTTTCCTGAATCAGAGTCCATATTTAACATCCTGTTAGCTTTTAAAAAAATCTGTCTTAATATTTATATTCATACCTAATAACAGAAAAAAGAAAAATATATTAACAAACTGAATAATTGAGGATTTTCACCTGATACCAACAAAATGTCAGAGCAGTAAAGGAGTGGTGTGACTGAAAAATGCTAGAGAACTGTGGGGACAGATGGAGTACAATTACAAGGTTATTTTTGTGAGTGACTATGGTTACACTGTGGAAATCAATGATATCACAAATCATCAGTGGCTTGGAGAACACAAACCAAACTGCAGATACAAAACCTGCAGAACAAAAACTTTTTATTTCTTCCAACAGATTCTGGTGACATTGTAAGCTGCTGGTGACCAGCAACTGAACAAATGAAAAGGAGATAAGACGCTTGTAAAACAAGATTGTCATGCAATTTGGAGGTTCTCATAACACAGTAAAATCTCCAGTGATTTCTGCTAAAGCTTACAATAAAGTGATAAGAAGTTATGGATAATGGGGCTTTGGTTCCACCAAGGGAATACTGTGACAAAAAAATAAACAAATGTAGAAAAGCTACGAAAATCCTTCAGGGTCAGCAGAGCCCTGAAATAAAACAGTTACACTGCTTGCATAAAATGCATTTTTTTTTTTTGAGGCCTGCAGATTCTGTCTAGCTTAAAATAGAGAATTGAACAATAAACATCTGAGGTGGCAAATTGTAGAGAAAGGTTAATTAAGCTACATGGCATTCATTTCAAAATTTGAGGTCATGGGAGACAATTATAACATCTTTTAGGAAAAGGAAAAAGAGGTTTTGGCCCAATACAATTCCTTTAGCCAGGGACTTTACAAGGAAGAGTGGGACTAAGCCTGTGTTCAAGATCCCCCTTCTAAAAATGAAAAATTCTAATACAGCTACAACTTCCGTCAGCCCTGATCGCTTCCTACTCTAGATTATTCACTGGGTCACTCTCTGCTCTGCCCTTGGAACCTATCTGTTTCTAGAGTTTAGAATCCTATCTTAATCTTGACTTGTCACTGTTCACACCTTGTTTTGCAGAATTTCTGTGAGCTCAGATGTCTGAAATCCTCTGAAATGTTTCAATTAGGAGAGAGACACAGTCAGATAGTTTTAGATTGACTATCTGTGACAACAGGGTAGAGAATGGATTGAAGCAAACTGAAATTTAAAGCTTGAAGAACAGTTAGGAAACTATTACAATTAATCAAATGAGTCCCAGGGCAGAGACTCCAGAAATGTGGAAGAAAGAATGTATTTGACCAATGTCTATGAGAGAAAACCAGTGGGACTTGAAAAGTAATTGTGTATGGTGGTGAGGGAGAAGGAAAAGGTCTCGCTTGGGTCTTAGATGTATGGTTTGGCTGCAGGGAAAATGGTCATGTCATTAGCTTGCAGGGAAATGGAGCAGAAACATACAAGAGGAAGAGGTTTTAGTTGGAAGGAAGCTCTGGAAAGCTCATGAGATTAGTTTGGGTCATGCTGACTTTGAGATGTCTGAGGGAGATTTCCATGGAGATACTTAGCACGTATTTGGACAAATGAGTCTAAAATTCTTAGATGAGGTTAGCATTGGGGACTGAGATTTAGGAGTCAACATGGAAGCCAGGGTTTACAACCATGAGAGTGAATGAGATTGCTTACGAAAATCATGTGGCATAAGTATGTTAAAAATGAAGCTCTGGCTTACCAATCTGTGCAGGAAGAGAAGAAGGAATGGCCAGAGAGGTTTGAGGAGAACCAGAAAAACCTTGGGCAGGAGTCATAAACTGGGAGTTCTTGGGACAAACTGGGCCCAATATTTAAATATAGAGAAATTTCAAATCAAAATTCAAGAATTCAGCTTATCTTTAAAAGTTGGAAACTGAGATCACCCTGGGTCTGTATGTCCATGTGTCAATAGCCATCACAATAGCTGTACTACTAATGGAGTAGTGGCTGTCCTCTTCAGACAAGGCATCCGTATTTCAGGCTGCCAAAGGCACCACCTCTCACTTCTATTTGCCCAAAACTCAGACAGAGATAGTATTATTATTGTATGGAAAATACATCGTATCTAAAATATAATCTCCAATGTCATATATGTTTATATGGTATGAGTATGTTTATGATATAGGTAAATATTTAAAAATTGATTATGTATTTCCAAGGGTTTTTGCTTGAACTTGATCCACTTCATTCATTAATATGACATGGCTGGACTCTACAGGCTTTTGAGTTGCCACCTTAAAAGAATATGTCAGCAGCCAAAGAAATGGAGACATTAAAGAAATTATTTATAACAACTGAAATAGTGTAGGTGAGTTATACCATGGATTTTACAGTGTGCTACATCACTTCTGGCTACCTAAACTAGACTCCCAATAGTTAGAAGCCACTGGAGGTGAAGGGGACGAGCAGCTCATTTGAGAAGCACATACTGGGTATCATACTGTATAAGGAATGCTGCATATTGTCATTTCATTAACACTCAAAACATCTCTGGGATGCAAGCATTATTTTTCCCATTTTGTAAAATGAGAAAGCAAAAGTTCTGAGAGGTTAAGTAACCCGCCTAAACATGCAGAGCTAATAAGGGAGCAAAGCCAGGTTTTGAACTCAAGTTTAAAAACAAAGCTGACTGATCTTTCCATTATGCCAGGATTCCTCCCCATCAGTGAAAATGCTGGAAAGATGCAATAAGGTAGAAAAATCTGATTTTACAAAATCATCCTCAACTGGATAATAGTCACTCCAAATGCCAATCAAAATTCAGATAAAAAGAATCTATGAAGTCATATCAAAGAATTAGAGTGACAGTCTCAGAAAACAAAGTAACAGTATTCTGGACACCAATGACACTTAATTATATTTTGTTAAATGAATCAACAAAGTAATTCTGTTTTCTCTCTACCTCTTCAGAACCTTACTAAATTTTATACTTTTCCATAACATCAAGTAACACAAATATTATAATGTATCTAAACATTATTTAGTGTGAATGTAAAGGATGAAAAGAAAAAAAGCTAGTGGAAATTTGATGTTAATAATAAACCACATACTTAAAACTTTTACTCTCTAAGAAAGAGAATGTTATATATTATTATTGAATTATTTGGCTATTACCAGCTGCCTAAAAGTCATGGTCCCTTACAAATGTATTCTTGTTGAAATACTCAAATACAAAATCATAATATATGTTATTGATTCAATAACTATTATAATTCTGAGTCTGTTCTGTGTCTTCTAGCTTGTTTTTTAATTCCCTAAAGGATTCAGTCATACACTTAGTTAACTAGCTCTTATATTTCTACTAGTTTGCAAACTTAAATTTTAGCAAGTCAATTGGCTTTACTTTTGAACCAAATGAGTAAAAATTATAAAGAGTTTCTATGTTTTGCATTATAATTCTCTCTTTAGTCAGATTCCAGATTGTTATTCAATACAGTAAAATTACATTACATCACTCATTCAGAATTTACAATCACTGAAGGACACAAAGGCTGATATGGAAGGAAATCTATAATGTATTAATAAAAATAAGAAACTGCAGGCCTTCTGATACTATTCCTAGGACCTGCTTATTAGTAACACACAAAATAATTACAAATAATCCTTTGATAAAAGCAATATAATATTTCTTCAAACTGTATCTCCATGATGAAAATTAGCTGTACCACAGCATATAGTTAAATATATCTTAGACATGACTTCTAAAAGTGTAGGTCAGAAACCTAAGAGATCATTTGATCCAGCCCAAGCATTCAGACAGGTAAGGTACTATCAACTGCTTTTTACAGGTTCTGCAACTTTGCTTATGTTACTAAAGCTAAAATTTCTTTATTGAAATAATGTGGCTCTTTCCATTAAATTATACCGAATTTCTTCCTATTTAGGACAGATTTGTGAGGCCTCAGCGGACATGACAGAAACTTCTTATATTCTTAAAAGTCCATGAGTCAACAAGACTTATTTGGCAAGCAAGCCATTGCTATGGAGTAAAATTCCTGATACACAGCTAGTGTGCATATTGTACATAGATATTTGGAGAAGAAGTCAGCCTGACTGAAGAATCACAGAGGTGGTAACTATAAGACATATAGGTTTAAAAATATAGAATTGGATATTCAAAGGGCCCCATATATGATCAAGTTCAATACTTCAACTAGATAGAGAAAAAAAATTTAGACTAGAAATATTATTTTCCCCAAAATTGACAGAAACAACAGGGCTTACTCAAGTTTTATATCTAGGATTTCTGACTCCTAGTCCAGTGCTCTTTCTACAATATTTAAGCTACCTCAGTCAAAAAAAAAAAAGTATTTTTATTTCTATGTTTTATTAAATGACAAGATTATCTGCACTAACACTTGCCAAAATAAAACTGTTACTGAAGGTGTCACATGAGTGGTTAGGTTTCATGGTTTCATTGCTCTCTGTAATGGCAACTAGTGAAGTTTCAGTATTCTAGATTGTATTAGGCTTTTGCCTCCTTGAACATTTGGGGAATTATCTTTTTAAAAAAATCAAACATAAAGTTTTTCCCATGATTTAAAATGCCTCATTGATATAAAATCCAGGCTGCAATAGGCATTTTTCAGCACACTTTTGTTCTGAGGACAAAGAAGGCTAGTCAAAAATATCATAACCTATAAGAAAAAAAATCAAGCACATTAGGTTCCCTTCCTTCTTTTCAACATTATCTATATCAACATATCAAAAAGAAGGATTAAAATAACTCAATTATAGCTCAATTACTCAATTACTCTTTATTGATTGAATAGTATCAGTCATAGGTATGGCCCCTCACTTGTGTATAACCTGGTAATAATCTCGTGGCTGAGCTGGTAAGCAGCTGGGAAGAGAAAACCAGGATTGAGTATATTAAGTCACAGGGTCTAGATTTGCAGGTGCATGCAAAAGGACACCTTTCCAAAAACAGACATTATATCTGGTACATTGAACCATAAAAACCAAGAAGTAACTGAATGACACAATAGAACTTTAGTCTTGCCACTGTGAGTACATGTGCCCTGGAATTGAACATACATGCAGAATGCAGCTTGTTCATACTGAAACCTGAAAGGTGTGTTAGTTAATGAATACGGTACAGACACAGTTTCACTGATAATGCCAGTAAAAATGGAGAATATCACATCTGATCAAAAAAGTTCAACGAAACAAAACAATCTCTTCAACTCACCGTTCCTGTTGTGCCCAATGAAAGGTGATTCATCTGCTGTGTCAGGGGGCCCATCACATTGGTTGGTTGCATTGACATGGGATGGTCCATGGTTGGTGTAATCACAGCACCCTACAAGCATATACAATGTTCATTTGAAAACATATCCTATAAGGAAGGAGACTTCTTACAAATAAACACAGTAAACTGTAAATGTGTGAACATCAAATGTTTTTCCTTTTTTACTAAAAAGGCTAAATTCAACTGTATATAATTTTTATGTCCATTCATGTCATTTTGTGCTTGTCTGAATAGATGCCATTAACAACTTCCTTTCTTCTGAGGTAATTTACCTGTGATGTATCTAAAATATGTCACTTACATTTTCATTTTTTGAGGTAGAATGTATTGAAATAAATCATCTATATCCTCTTGCCCATTATTCTAAATATAAACTTCTCTGACTGAAAAATATGAACATTAGTGGAAATTCTCTAATTTTCTTGTTATTTGATAAGACTTGGTTTATGTCATTTATCTCTTATTTACAAATACATAGATAATTCTTAGTCACCCCAATGTAATCTACTGCTAAGAGGGATAATGCTGACCCACATGGGTTCTGAACTAGATCTCTTTGAAGGACATATTAAAATCTATCATTGATAATCTAAAAATCAAAATTACTATTTCCCATTTGTTTTTCTCCTAACCTTTTGACCTGTTTTCTATCTATCTATATTTTAGACACAAGACAGAATACCAAACTCTGTTAAAGCTGGTCAAATTTTTATGTCTATCCACAATTTTTTAAAAAAAGTAAGTGTTAACTTTTAAATCAGATGTTAAGAAAAGCAGACATCTATAATATGTTTTTTGATTTATTATCGTTGTTGGGGATAAAAGAAATTACAAACATTTTAAAAAACTTCCATCCATATGCAAAGTGTCCTATGGTGAGCGAAGAATGGAGCTAAGTCATTTTATCCTTCCCTTTTTCTTTCTCTGCTACTTTCCTTGTAGTAATTAACTTGGAGAATGAAAAAATATTTTTAAAAAACAAACTTAGAAAGTTTGTTCCATCCAAAAAGCTAGAATTGGATGGAATCTTTGAGAGTATATAATTTCAATGTTTATATTTAAAGATTATGATAAAAGTAGAAACATGTTTTATAACAACCCATTTAAACACCCAGTTATGATAAAATGATTATGTATCAAAATAAATTATTTCCCTAAACATTATTTTTCTCACTGGACAGATGCATGTAGATGGCCAGATCTTGGCACCCAAACTAATTACCCACAGCAAGTGCTTCCTAAAATGCTTTTGCTCAAACTAAGCAATTCTTTCTGGTATTATCAAAATTCAACTTCCTGACTATATCTGTGAAAAAGATCAGGCTATCACTCTGCCTTCCCTATGGGCTCCTCCCCATTAACTTTCAGAGATAATAGAAATTGAGCCAAATATTTGGAAATGCTTGATACACAGGGCCAGCTTTGTTCACAAAGACATTTAGACTTTTCAGTAGGAATCAATCAGAAAACATGTCTGTTATTTTAAAGGTCTGTAGCTTGTAAATATACAGAATTGTGCATTTGTGTTGTTTGAATTTCTCGATGCTTCTGTGAATTGCCATTCATCAGGATGCCTCTTAAATGAGAAACATAAGAAAAGCTTTTACTTAATTATAATTCAGAGACACAGCACTTTTCTTTCTGCTGCCTGAATCTTTTTAACAAAAGCATCTTTATTGTTTTCCTTTTTTAAAAAAATACTTACTGGCCTTCATTTCAGGTATTTGTTGTGCCAGACCAGAAGTAAACACTTTAAGAAGAACTAGGGTTCTTCTTAAATCACCTAGGGATAAATTATAGAATAACCTCAGAGTTAAGATGGAAGTCCTGAAGCATTTCTTTTCAACCAAAAAGTGGCACTTTGACAACATTCTAATGCTTAGCAGGTGCGAGACTTCAATTCTCTTCTTGAACTCAAGACAGGTTATCTTTTTAGAATATTTGCCCCTAGAAATTCCAACATGCAGCGAAACTGTCACAATCCCAGAAACACCTCAATTCTAAACAGCTTGCTCTAGCCACAAAAAGGATCATTCATGTAAATTAGAGATAAAAACCCAATTGTGTTTGGTAAGGATACTTTCTTCTCAAGGCCCTGGAGGTTGTCTTATTCCCCAGGGATGTGTTTTTTTTTTTTTTTTTTTAAAGGCAATATGCAAATGAGGTAGGTAAGCATGTGCCAGAACAATCAAAATCCATGCATGATGAGAAGGATGGAATGTCTGCACTTGGAATTAATTTTGGAAGAATTGTCTGGTCTCTTTGAGAATCTTTTCTTTGAAAGCAGTGTTTGGGGACTCATTTGATTACAGATGTCACAGAGTGAGTGCTGCTTCTGTGTACAAACCAGAAACCTGACAATCAAAGGAAAGAGGAAGAAGGGATTTATCATTATTTGGAATTGTAAATAGCAACATTAGGCACAGAGTGGAAAATAACGTAAGGAGACCTGTTACTGCACATAAACGAACAGTTCTTTCTAAGCAGATCATCTACTGCACATACATAAAAAATAAAATAAGTATTCTTGGGGGAGGATATGTAAGAATGTAGAGTCTTGTTCACATTCAATAAAAACATTCAGTGAAAAAAAATCCTACAAATTATTAAGAATACAAATTTTGTAATCTTAAGGGAATGGAAGAAATGCACAGTCAGGGAGCAAACTGGAAGTAACTAGTAGGAATTCCTGGGAGAAATGAATTTTCTTAATGATATTTTATCTGAGACAGACAACTTAGAGAGGTTTAGTGTTGGTTATCTACAGCAAAGGGGGTGTTTGCCAGCCACTTTGCTTAGTAAAAACTACAGAATCTCTTTTGTATTGTGTATTACATGAATAAATAAATACAAAAGAAGAAAAGGAAAGCCTTATGGTTAGTTTGGCAAAGCCCGTACCCACAACCGTAACTTTGACTTACTAAATGAACTGTCAAATCCACTCCAACTCAATACATTTAAGCCATAGGCTGAAGAGTGTTTGTGACAGATGTTGCCAACACATTAAGCATAATTTTGTTTACTTGAGATGTATAGGATGTGCTGTCTGACAGAGTTCACTTGGCAAGCAAGAAGAAACTGATTTTTCATTTTTGCATCTCTGGATGTCTGGGTTTGCTCAATGTTTAAGCTGCAAAGAAAAATATTGTATAATGCTATAATTCCAGTAAAAAACACAATGACCAAACAGCTGATGGAAACGTCTGGTCCTTTCTAGCCACTGCCTTTGCAAAACAAAGCTGCTCCCACTCAAGAGACAAAGGGTGGATCTGGTTGCCCTAGTTCTGAAATAAACAATTTCAACAGTAATTTGGGTAAAGTTTCCAAAGATCATCATGTGTGGCGTAAATATATCTGACCTAAGGCCAGAAAAGCATCTGTGTTGTTAACCTTCTGCCAATGCTTGAAAGAAATTTGAAGTCTTTGAAAGTTCCATATTTTAATTTTCCAACCGAAATATAAATCCATTGGCGAATCAGGGAAAAAGCACGTGTGGTTTCTCTCCCATCTAGAGCACACATTGCTGGCTTATCACCTACATTAATCCCAGAAGATGAACCACAATAAGAATAATTAGCTGCATTAATATTCCTGTGATCGTATTCTAGGTCAGTGCCACCCCAACTATGATTTGTGGATCAGTAGCAGCAGTAGACAAAAATTAGATTCTCTGGGATTCAGGCCTTGAAATCTGTGTTTTAGCAAGCTCTGCAGGTGACTCTGATATACCCTAAAGTTTAAGAAGTTTGCTGTCTAAAAACTGCTACTGTATAAAGCCAGTGTTACACTTCTTACACGCAAATAAGTGACTTTATTTTATTTATGCTGTTTCTCAATTATTTGTTTGAATCCGGTCTTTTATGTGATAATAATATTATATCTTGTTAAAAACATTCAAAGGGGCTAAGCCTGCATTTTGATGGGCTGACCTAGAAATATTACCTGAATAATCACACCATATAATCACTGAATAAGTGTGATGACCTGACATGCTTTAGTTTGATCAGTTTGGCTTGTGTTATAACACATTGGGAATCTTTCGTATTTGGACTCTTAGTAGCCTTGTATTTGAACTCATAGAAATGGAGAAGTAAAAATAAAATTATTTGGATATAAGTGAAAATAAAGAAAAAACAGCATCCCTTTTTTTCTCATCTTATCTAAATGCCTCAAGTCAAAATGTCTGTGATCTGTATTATACTATTGCCTATAGTGATTCACACAAAACTATATATGAACTTTTAAAAGGTGATTTTAAGTCACGATTACATTATCTTATTCATCTGTCTGATTTTTGCCAGTTTTTAATATTCCTAGAATAAATATCTAATAGCAACAAGGATCTCATAATATAAATGGCATGAAGGTAGCTTAACTTGAGGAATAGCTGTCCAAATGCAGTGTTCTGCAATATTAGCGTGCAACATTCCTTGTCTTGTAGTATATGTAGGGATGTCTAATTTCTTTCATTTGTTGATGTCAGTAGTTTTGTTTTGTTTTGATGAGGGTTCAGGGTTTAAGAAAGGCTTTTGTGGGGAGAAAAAAACAAAACGAGTAAGAAATGTCCCTAATTCTTAGAAACAATCATTAATCCTTATCTACCTCCATAGATAAATTTCCAACCAACATACAGTCTGACTTTTAGAAATTATGTTTGAAATCCAAAAGCTGTGGCAAAGGTGGTAGCCTTTAACTTTGTAAGCATTTTGTAAGGATTTGACAAATGCTGGAGGTGTGGGAAATGATAAATTACATGGTAAGCCAGAAGCCACACTGCCCCTAGAACTTCATTTTAGCACTTAATCTCTCCCTCCCCTTTATTATTCTCTACTTGCTTCTTTCCACATTACATCTTTCAAGAGGGAAGACATTACGTTTACACAACTTTTGTAATCTCTACAAATAGGAACTGCATGCAGTAAGTACTCAAAACGGTTTTTGTAAATTAATTTTATATATCAGTACCACTCATTTTCAGATCAATGACAAATGGTAAATATTTACTAATATTTCTGATTTTGTTTATTCTAAAAGGGTTGAAATTATGTTGTTTTGTTCACCACTGTCTAGTGTCTATAGTGCTGTTTATAGTAGGAGGTATACAATATATGCTTCATAAGTGTTCACCGAAAGAATGATGAAAGAATAAAACTTCCAATCGAAAAGGAGTTAGAAATGTTATTTTGAGATTGCTGGTTAAAATGGATCATTCCAAACTCCTGAGAAAACTTGTTCTCCCAAAGGGCAGTTCAGTTTTAAAACCATAGTTTAACTCACACATGTGCATTTATGATATCTTCAATTATCATCCCCTTAAAGATGAAATCCAAAATTTGCTTGAAATAAAAAGTTTGACTAACGCTATATAAGATATATATGTATACATATATATATTAGAATAAAAAGTGTATCCATATGTACATATGTCGTTGGTTCTCAACCAGGAGTGATTTTGCAATGTCTGGTAACATTTTTGGTTATCATAACTGCAGAGGTGCACTATTAGCACCTAGGGGATAGTGGTTGTTGATGTTGCTATACAACCTACAACACAGAGAACAGTTCCCCAAGACAAATAATTATCCAGCAAACCCAGGATTAGTGCTAGGGTTCAGAAACCCTAGCACTAATACATACATATATCCATAAGCTCCATTTATACAAAGTAAGGAAGAATTTGAAAGGTAGTAACTAGAAAAATGACACAAAGTATTCATCTACAGTCTGTTCCCTACAATTAATAGTACATTTTAGATCCATGGCAAGATTATGGTTATAATATACACCAATTTCCCAAATTCTATAATTGTGCAATCAAAGTAAACAGGACTGTTCCATGACTTCCAATTGCTTTATAATTATTTTTGATTGCCAACTTATTTTGCTATTTATTTTGGAAATGGGGCAAACTAGAGCTGGGTTTCTCTTTCCAATGTTTGGACAGGCTTAGACTAATTGGCATGCTATTTGGACTACTACATGGAGATATGTAGCTATGAGCTAGGGGTATAACGTTTAGAAGACATTTTCCATTGCTATATAATGTAGAAGAGATATGTACATGTACATAGATTTCCCAATGACAGAATATCTATTAATTATAAACATAGGGTTTTTTTCCTTGTACTCTTAATGAAACTTTTAATTTCAGGTTGATTTTTGATTCAGTTACTAGTAACTGGAAGTATTATTTTTGAAGTTATAATATTAACAGACACTAAAGCCAAATTAGTTTTAGCCATGGAAGTCCCTTTAAAAGAATCCTAATTATATACTATGCCTATTCAACTGTGAATAATGGTTTCAATTATTGGTTAAGTACCTATTAATATAATAGTGTCATTTTGAATGAGAATATAAAGTAAATATGTCACATTGAAGTATTTCTTACCAAAGCAGGTACATAATTAGGATTCTCAATAATGCTTTATTTTAATCCTTTAGACGTTTGTGCCTAAAACTACAGAAACATGTTTATCAGTAGCTTTTGGTGTTTTCAGTAGCCTCTTTAGAATCCTAATAGAGCAAAGTGGCTTTTAAATATATTGCATTATTGAGGGAGAGTTGAACATTTGGGATTTTGAGGACCCTATGGTCAAATGATTTTGCTGACTGAATATACAATAGGACACTTAATTATTTTGTCATTAAACTTGTACACTTGATTATAGAATTGACCCTGTTAAGATTATATATTTCTTACATAGATGGGTTACTATATTTTTTCCTTTTATTTTTCTACTTAAGGAGATCATAGTTGCTGGGTCACTGGAAATACTGTTTAGAGAAAGATCCCAGGCCACTTCAGAAGGACCATACAGCTTCAATGACAAAGAGTGAACTTGTGTTCATCAGCTTCTGATTCCTATCGCATAACTAATGAGGAGCTTTCAGCTGGGGGTGTCTACCACTCACAAATATGTGTGTCATAAAAATCCATGTGTTGTGGTGTAGATGATGTGAAAAAATGAGACTATTTGTATGAAAAAATTAATGGCATAACCATAGTCCTTTGTCTTCGCTTTGCAGGGCCCCCGTGGTATGTAGCTCTCCTACACAGATGTGTTGCACACTCCAAAACGTATTTAAAGGAATCAAAAACAACACACACACACAAAAAAAAATCAAAGACAAGACTATTAAGCTATGCCACTTAAAAATGAATTAATTGAATATATTTCAGCTCCTTCTATACTTTAAGATAGAAAGAAAACCGTTGATCTCTACCCACCAAATATTTCATAATAGAAAATTATATTTGAAATACTGAGATTAGATAATAATTTTTTCTACCTTAAAAACTATATATATATGTATTACTTTGAAGATGAGCAGACCAGTTTCTCCTTATGTTTTGTTCTAAATGGGGATATAAGGGAAACAGTATTAAATGACCTCCTTTCCCAAAGTGCAACCTAGAGCTGAGTTAGTATTTCATAGCGGAAATGTCCTTTTTAAGACACTGGTACTGTTAAGTCAATGGCTATTCTACATTAAATGTGTTGGAGGAGTGTAAGGGTAGATAGGACAGTTCAGTGACAGACAAGACATTTTTCTATTCCCGCTTGTCTTATTCAGAAACCAGTTAGGGTGAATGAGTCGTAGGGTCACCCAAAAGCATGTGCTTTCTACTCTGTTTCAGCATTATCCCTGTTCAAAAGAGGCTTCTACAGGTAGGTCTGGGATGGTCTTGTTAGCATAGCACACATCATCTATGAGGATCACATAGCTTTCAATTTACCTTTCTAGCCTAATCCCCAGCCCATATACATGAAGCCTCTCTTTCCACCACACTGTATTCCTCATCATTCTCTGGCCCGTCTTACCTCTTACCCTGGCTGTCTTGGCCTGCACTGCTAGGCTTCTACAGCAGTTTGCATATGTCCTCTAAGATTCTTATCAAATACTACATTCTGGGGGAACATCTCCTATGACTGACCCAGGCTACTGATCACTTACTCCTCTCTTCTCCCATAACATTTTGCACACACTTCGATCATTATCAAACTTTATTTCTTTCCTGAATCCTACGTTCACTGGTATCATTTGCAATATCTTATATATTTATTCTTTTAATGGTTCTGAGCTCAGCACAGTGTCTGTCATAAAACAGGTGCTTAGTTAATGGTGCTAAATGACTGAGTGAGTGAATGGCACTTGCTCACCAGCCAGGTCTCTGACGAGTTTAACGGTGTGTGAAACAATAACAGCCGCTCCTTGCTCAACCTGGACAAGAAGATTCAATGGAAATAACAGAAGCATTCTCTGACCAAAAAGATGGACTTAAAAGATCCATTCATACATTTCCTCTGCTTTTCTTTAACAATATCTCAGTCTGACCACTGCCCGCTTGACCTTCTCATCATTTAGTATGAAAAATCCCAGGGCTTCTGAGAGCCACACCCCACCCAAGGAAGTTTAACATTGGAGTTCACGGCATGATTTCCACTCTGTGGAAGAATTATTTATGCTCAGTTAAATGCTGCAAAATGTTCTGTACATATTACAGCCAAAGTGTACCGCCACAAATGTAGGTGAAGGTTTTTTAAATAAGGACTTCGTTATGCCAGGAACTGTTTTAGTAGACATATATCTGCCTAAGATTCTTGTCAAACCTTGCCATGTGATAAGAAATGCTTTCTTCATTTGTACAGCAATCACTTTGTATACCTCCAAACACATTTTCAACTTACGGAAGTTTCAAGCATCCATCAGATGCAGTATTCAGGCCAGCCTTCTTCCAACTGATAAGGCAAACAGGGTTCCCAGCAGATGTCTGAATATTTATGGGCCTCATCTTTTGTCTGGTAAAATGTTTATCTGGCTTTAACTAGCACTCAGGACTGTGAGCTGTCATAAAACTTCTCATTAAAAACTTCTCCTTACTGACAAATAGACTGAAAGACCCAGTTGCAAATCCTTTTCAAGGTCTCGTAAGATCCTATTGGCGAACTGGCCTGGAAAATCATTGCTCAAACCACAGGGGTGATCAGGAGGAAAAGCTGCCTGTTATCTTACTTGTGGCCATCGTTTATAGTGCAAGTTGCCTAAATATGTCACAAGGCACCTCAATTTTGGCTATTACTAGGAAAGTAGCTATTCCTTGTCCTGCAATTTGCTACAAAAAGAACTTTATTTTGTGGTCCCTCAGAGAATATTTCTTTTCTCCTTTAAGATATTTTTAGGAATTTGCCTGGTTAGGGCTGGCAACTTAACGAGCTCTAAGGATACAGGTGTGAAGTCATGACCCTATTAAAGAACTAATTTACTCCTATTAAAGCACACTTTCTATTAGCATTATTATTGCTAACGTGCTTCAAACTCAGTATATACCCTATTGATGACATGTTCTGTAGTCTAATGCTGAGATAAAATATGTCTTGGTATAACAGGCATATTTTAAGATTAAAACGTATACATTAGCATCCAAACAAGTTACATTCTGAGGCCTTCAAGATTTCAATTAACATATTTAAAACTGTCCAGCTGCGATAAAAGACAGCTTTATCTTGTTATCCTTCAGTGTCCTATTTGCTTCAGGATTTATGTAAGAAACTTAGTTACATGTTTTATTCCACCTCGATTTTATCGTCATTTCTCCTAAGCAGTAATACTGTATGAGTAATTTTAATTTTTTGTTTGTTTGTTTAATACAATGTTCTTAAACTCTACTACCTGGTTTCTCAAAGTATGGCCTGGGACTGGATACTATCATCAGGGAGCTTCGTACAGAATCTCAGGTCAACCCCAGCCCCACTAAATTAGAGCCAGCCCCAGCTGAGTTACATTCACGATAAGCTTTGGAAAGCTTAGCTCTATGTTTGGTCAGGGCTCTGAGTAAATTTTCTATTGCATTGCTTCTAAAAAGATTCTTGGTTTGACTCTCAATCATTTTAAGTCCTTTGTTTGTTCTTGCTTGAGAGCCAGATAGCTTGGAATAATATTAGTAATATTAATATGACTCGTTATAATCACAAACAACTAGTAATATTTAGTTCTTCAATCATCTCCATAGGATTTCTGCCTTTACCCATAAAATCTCCTTTAACAAAAAAATTCCCTTTTCCTATGATATATTTTCATGGCAACCTTCACACTGAAACCTCCATTCTTTCCAAATAACGTCATCTGCTTCACCAATGAGTTAGAAATAGCTATGACAGCCAAGCATTAGAAGAGATGGTGTATGCTGTATAAAACAGTAAGAGTCAGTAGAGAAATATTTTGGTTAGCTCAAGATACATACCATAAAAATAAGGTGTTAGAAGTAAAATTCCCAAATATTCCTGCCTGTTAAGACTTGATTAATCAAAAGTGCTACAATAAGTTTAAAAATTAAAGTTTTAAAAAAGTCTTTCTTGCCTTGGTTTCTTCTGAACTCGTGATCCAAATTTCCAACTACTGACTGAATCCCATGTACCTCAAAACTACTATGTCTCACTCTGAATGTTGTCTTCCTCTTTCATTCTCAGAGTATATTCTTTCTTCTCTGCTAGATTCTCGGAATAACAAAGAAACTGCCAAGTCATCTTGATCGTTTCCTTCTCCCTCATCAGCCATAACAATTCAGTCAGGAGTCAAGTCTTGTCAGAATGACATCATAAATTCCTTTACATCTGTTTTTTCTCTCTCTCTCTGCTTTTTTTTTCCCCCTGAGACAGAGTTTTGCTCTTGTTGCCCAGACTGGAGTTTAATGATACGATCTCGACTCACTGCACCCTCCACCTCCCAGGTTAAAGCCATTCTCCTGCCTCAGCCTCCCGAGTAGCTGGGATTACAGGCATGCGCCAACACGCCAGGCTAATTTTGCATTTTTAGTAGAGATGGAGTTTTTCCATGTTGGTCAGGATGGTCTTGAACTCCCGACCTCAGGTGATCTGCCCACCTCAGCCTCCCAAAGTGCTGGGATTACAGGCGTAAGCCACCATGCCCAGCACTGTTCTCTTTAAGATCTCTTATTTTGACCAATCCAGTTACTTCTTGTGGTGAACCTCTGCCATTCATGGATGCAGAAATTTATTTTTTTTAACACTCTTCAGATGTCATTAGTTCCCCCCAATGTGAATCCTACCTCTTCAATGTAGAATTGAATTAAAAAAAAAAAAAAAAGAAAACCCTTCTAAAAACATTCCCTACACCCTTTTGCTGCTAGATATAGATTTGTGACTTCTGTTAATCAAAAGCACCTGCAAGGGAATTAGAGTTGAAAGACTAATAACAAATGAGCAAGGAATGTGACATCCATTTTGCTGGTGGGGTGGTGGAAAAGTAGCAAAATTTCAAAGTGTGCAGCAATGGCAGCAATTTCCTTACCAGAGCAGAGTGGAATGGTTTGGGGGACAGCAGTGACAGTGGTACCCCTTTGGTCATGTAACAGGGTATATATAGAATTGTATTGTGCAAGAATATTCAGCATTTATTTGCTATCAACTTTATCTGTTGCAAAGATTTCTTTTTCTATAGCAACTATATGAAATAAAAGTGTATGTGAATTTTATTGTTTTTAATTTATTTTCAAAGGCAGATGGGGAGGGAAACCAAACTTATATCAAAAATAGTTCACTAAGATGTCTTTATTTTTCCTCACTGCTCCTTTAACAGAAACAAATAGGACTTTATGTCTACTAACTGGAATTCATTTTGAAATATTTATCATTATGCGGCCTTGATGACACAGCATTTTTATATTACCTTACAAAACTTCTGTAAAAAAATAACATGGGGATGCAAATACATTGAAGAAACTTATTGCAAAAACACCTTTTCTGACCTCTCAACCTCCAGCTAAAATTATACTGATGTATTAAAGTTATCCAAGAGAAAATTATTCAGAACCAGTTTTTTTCCTGCCATTATTTTTTGCTAGCACTCCCTTCCTTTTCTCATAGATTATACATGGGATAGGCAAGGAAATGAATGGTCAGCAAAATCAGGCAATTTGACAACTGTTAGAGATTTTTAACATATACTTTTGCTTTATTGCATGCAAGAGCAAGCCTGAAGCCATCTGCCTACCAACAACACATCTTTCATTCCCATTATAGAGACAGAACCCCCCACCTCATCATTAAAACACAATCTTCAAAGGCACGTTGTTTTTGCGTATCCCTATTGTGACAGATGTTTTATATCTTCTATCCCCATGTGCTAGTTTATCTGTGATGGACTGCCCACTCTTTGCAGCCAGCTGTGGAAATAGCTCCATTGTCAACTGTGGTCACTCTCATTCCGTTCCTGTGACTTCACTGAAGACTACATCCAACAGCAAGAAAAACAAACAGCCCTGATCACTTCCTTGAAAACATGTTCAGAGCAGGAGGTAGGCTGTCTCTAAACAAGCTCTCTTTATGATGTATGTTACAAGGGAGAGGCAATCTTATTTGAAACCCTCACGTGTCATCGAGTTAGCCAATGGAGGTAATCCCTAAATTAAGGAATAACGAAGCAATGGCATCTGTGAGCATGATTCAGGTGAAAACATCTCATTGATTCAGTACCACTTCAATTAGTTTGAGTATGCATCAATCATTTATTTTCTTTTCATTGTATAAAGTTCCCACGAGGAAATATTTACACCACCAGCTTATCCAACTTTTTGAAATACTGGGCAAAGACTATGACTATATTGTTTAAATGGATAGACAATCAATGTGAATTCTCTGTGGTAGAATAATACCCTGATATTAGGATATATTTTTAGAAGCAAAAATTGATCTGTTTTTAAAGAAGTCTATCTTAGCTGGCTTGAAATTGATAAAGCAATACTTTTAGTACTAAGAATTGTGTCAACTTGAAATATTGAGGGGGGTACTCAAATTATAGTACATATACCAAACTGTCTGCAATGTTACAGCCTTCATAGCTTTTTAAAAGATATTTTGGTACTGTACAGTGTTTAGAATAAAGAATATTCATTAATTCATTCATTCACGAATGCTGAGCTTCTATTATATCTTGCTGTGAAATAAATTAGAGTTAACTTACGGTTAAATAACTTTAAAAAGCTATAATAGAGTAAGTTTCAAAAATGCAATATAAAGTAATCAAAGAGATCACAATTTTCCACAAAAGTAAACATCATTGGAGATGTCATGTCATTTTCTGTCTTTGTTTTAGTCTAAAATATTCACTGGGTGATGCTACTACCATTCAACTGCTAGAGTCACAGTTGAGTCCCAAGACTTGCATCTCCCACTGTAAGTTAAGGGACTGTCTATGTTGAGCAAGCCTGGATGTGTTGCTTCAGCAGGAGGCTCTGGGTCCCCAGGAATAAGCCTGAGATCACCGAGCATCAAGCTCAAAAACAGACTGTAGGAAGGAAATAGCTCTAAAATATGATGAAGACTTGTAGACACACCAAATCGCGTCTAAAAACATGGCTCAAGTGTCATCTTAGTAATCAAGAACAAAAATACCTCTATTGAGACCCTGAAGTCTCAAGGCACGGATGGCTCGTCTCTGAAGAGTTGGCTATAATTACATTTCGGTGATTCCTGTTGTTATCACAGCTCATTATGGGGAGAACCCTCTTTCTCCTTAGCTCTGAGCAATGCCAGTTTTCAACCCACTGGTTAATTAACTGGTAATATTTTATTGTGTCATTCTTCCTGACAATTTTTCCTGTCCCCCCGCCACATGCTCCCCCGCCAACCCCAGCCCTGCCAAACAGTCTGTCAGTTGATAGTTTTTAGCATTTGCATGGCAATGGGATAGGAAATTCAGCTAACCCACATATTCTGAGTGGCTATTTTGACTATAGTGGGTATTTTATAAAGGGTTAAAAACACTAATCCAGGCGCAGTGGCTTATGTCTGTAATCCCAGCAATTTGGGAGGCCAAGGCAGGCAGATCACCTGAGGTCAGGAGTTCATGACCAGCCTGGCCAACATGGAGAAACCCCGTCTCTATAAAAATACAAAATTAGTTAGGTGTGGTGGCGGGCGCCTGTAACCCCAGCTATTTGGGAGGCTGAGGCAGGAGAATCACTTGAACCTGGGAGGCGGAGGTTGCAGTGAGCCAAGATTGCGCCACTGCACTGCAGCCTGGGCAACAAGAACGAAACTCTATCTCAAAATAACCACAACAACAACAACAACAACAAGTCAAATTATAATTCCATGATTTCTTCATAGGCTAGACCCAACAAATATTAATATCCAATGCCCTCGGTGTAAGACCTTCCTTTTAAAATGTATTTTTTACACAGCACACCCAAATGTACACAATTCAAACTTAGTTAAAAATAATAAAACTTCCTTGGTTTATAATCATAGCTGAGGTTTTCTTTTTTTTTTTTTTTTGAGTCGGAGTCTCTCTCTGTCGCCCAGGCTGGAGTGCAGTGGCGCGATCTTGGCTCACTGCAAGCTTCGCCTCCCGGGTTCACGCCATTCTCCTGCCTCAGCCTCCCGAGTAGCTGGGACTACGGGCGCCCGCCACCTCGCCCGGCTATTTTTTTGTATTTTTGGTAGAGACGGGGTTTCACCATGTTAGCCAGGATGGTCTCGATTTCCTGACCTCGTGATCCGCCCGTCCCGGCCTCCCAAAGTGCTGGGATTACAGGCGTGAGCCACTGAGCCCGGCCTGAGGTTTTTAAGATAATTATTTTATGTATATTCATTGCAGGCCTTAATGAATCAGGAAATTGTTATTAAAGTTAAAAAAATTATATTCCAAGGATATATCCAAATATGAAATGATGATTTCACCCCATCCTAGTGATACAGCTATAGTGTGAACTCAGATGGGTAAATCATCTTTTTAGGATATTGTTTTTTGGATGAAGGTAGTAGTGTGCAAAAATTTCAGAAAAATAGAAAACTATTTTATTTACCTATGGCTTTGGAAAACAACAATAAAATGCGGTGCTTAGTTTGGCATTCTTTTATACATTTACGTTGTGAGGAACAATAATCATACTTTCCAATTTACTCATACTACAAAATTTCTAGTAGTCAAAGAATAAATGAGCTTCTCAGCTTTTCAGTTTATAGACACAAGAGGAGTAGGAAACCTGCTGGACAACTTCAAATGTCAAAACTTATCAGCACAAGTGAATGGCAATTCACATTTCCTTTTATTTGGTCTCAGTCACCTTTCTTGATCTGGTTTGATTATAACCCCATGTGGCTAATTTTCAGCAGGTCTATGAGGACCTTGCTTCTTATTACTGACATGCATGACCTTTCCCTTGAGTCAGACCTCCAATAAGTAGTCATTGGTCAGTTTTTCCCTAAGTACTTTAAAAAAAAAAAAAAAAAAGTAGAGAGATCAATAATGGAACAACTGGCTTTTCTAAAGGGTTCTGGAGTTAATACTCTAAAATCATATTATATCCACCAAATTATTTCATAATTATTTTCCTTAAAATCTGGGTGTAGGAAGAAGCAAAGAGATCATCAGGTGAACAATGTGGGAGCAAAGTTTGTGAACGAAGTGACAGAAAAGTTGACAATGTACAATGCTGAAAACAGCAGGAGCAGCTGTCTCAGGCAGTGACAGCATTATGCAACCAGGGCTGCATAATTTTATAGGAAAATGGAACCTGCAGCTAGAATTCCTGTCCCTTGAATGTAGTTCTAGGCAGGATTCCCTAGGACTACACCTTGAAGGCATCCCAGGTATTAAAACAAAAATTGTCCAAGATAGAGTGGTTATTAAACACATGTATGTTTTGGTTATAATTACTATGAGACAAGGATTTACACTGAACATGTAGAGGGACAGCTGACAAAAATTAAAACTGGGATTAGCAAATGGAGCAATGATTGACTTCACAAAGTTCACATGAAGCAAGCATATACACACCTGTGTGAGATAGAAGTGAGGTCTGCATGCATTGAAGTTCCACAGCTCGAACAGCTGCATTTCTCCCCCAGGAAAGCTTAACTTCTCTATTTTCTTTTATGCGAAATTCTTTTTCTGGCTCTTTATTTCACCTGTACATCTCTGACTTCCTGGAAAAGATGCTGTAGTCCCCCATGCCATGGATGGATAATTTGATATTGATATTATTTTTCAATGGGAATGGTCTGGTACCTATCTTTTTCTTTCATTTAGTGAGTCAGTAGCTGGTCAATAAAATCCACTGGATTTGTTCCTGTGGTGTTATAATGTCTGTGTTTAGCAAATTATTCTCAATGCCATTACATAAATGCAGGATTATAAGCAAAATTTCCTAAGTAGTTTTAAAATTTAATTAGAAAAAACTCTTTAAAAGAGTAGGAAATATTCCACCTTTGTTAAAACTTGTTTTCTCATTTAAAAAATAATTGGAGCATATATAAAAAGAAAAAAGATAATACTTTCTGCTTGTTTTTATAACTGTTTTTAGTTTTACAAGTAGATAATATCTAATGTAAGGAAAATGACAAAATATTATTACTTTAGAAGAAACTGTTCATTTTGGGTTTGATTCAGAGTTCTTTGATCTTTTAGATTTAAGATGTAGGGTTTTGAAAAAAGTCTCCTCTTAAAAAATTAAATAAAAATGTTGTATAATGCTCAAAATTAATTATATGCTGCAATAAACTATCTTATGTGTAGAAACTAAAAAGAATGTTAGCATATAGTTTTAGATACTTTCATATAATTTTCTCATAGCTATCTAATCTACTTTTTATAAAGTGCAAACAGTGTCATTAATTTGATAACCTGAAATAGCACTACAATATTTATAATATTAAGTTGGGTCTTATTCAGTGATTACGAACATTAAAAATAAGGCATATTTACCTCAGACATATCACCCAGCATAACATAACTTTGAGACAAAAAGAATTAAATTATGGTACATTTGGATGCATGTGCCTGACAGAATCAAAGCTTTTAACTAACTTTAGGACAGAAATAATTAAATTATGATACTATTTGGATGAACGTGCCTGTCAAAATCAAAGCTTTTAGCTAAATCATAAAACTCCTTTCCACTTAAGGGATAATGATAGTATGGCTAAAATATTAAAAAATATCTTACTTCATATGCTAATGTAATTGGCATTAAAGGACATAGATAACATACTAATATTTTGTCTTTCATATACAGAAGAACCCAATCATAATTTTTTATTAATCTGCCAACTTGATTTACTCTAGGTTAAATTATATAACCTGAGATATCAAAATTTAATGAAAAAATCAAACCAGATATAATGAAATAGAGTTGGTGTTAACTGAATTGAAACATGCCTGTCCCAGCTCTGCCACCAACTTGTGTGATATTAGTAATGTCAATTAACCTTTCTGAGTTTTACTTCCTTCATCCTTAAATACATTATCCTATTATATTCAGGTTTATCTTTTGTGATAGCATATATAATATTACATAATTGCCTCATGAAAAGACAGAGTGAAGGACTTCTCTGTACCCTGAATAAGTAGGACATTATTTCAAAGTATAGAAGACTCCAAACCCAAAAGACCAATGAATTTCTTGCTGATGCCCGGAATTTTCTAGAAGGTTCACAAACATTTTGTTACAAAGTAATAGGAAAAATATTGCACACACTTAAGTCTACTGATAACCTCATTTACCCCAACATGCTAATAACTAGATCAAATTTTTCAGGAGAAGTTTTGGGAGAAGCACCCACTATTAGTTTAGTGGGAGTTGACGGTTGTTTTATGCCTCCCATGACCCTCTCTAAGAGGATCCTAACAAATACATGCACAAACACACGCATGAGATTAGAGTCCCATGAATCTTTGTTCAATAGAATGTATGGCCAGTTTAATTTCTTATTCCTTAAAATACTGATTTGATTTATTTCTCTCTTTCCCAATACACTGGAAGTTTCATAAAGACAGGCACTATACATAATGTATACTCCAATTAAATTTCTGAACATGGTGCAGCACATATCTGGCACATAGTGGGTTCTCTTTAAATGTTGTTTAAATGCAAAAGCAAGAGAGAAAGAATGAACTTTTGGAACATCTAAGCATCTTGAAGGAAGGATATCACCAAGTGGGAAGAAAAGATGTTGAAAATAATGGCTGGGGTTCTTAAAGACAAATCGCACCAGCTTGATATTTTTAGCAAAATCTGGCTCCAAATATTTAACATCATTTGCCACTGCATTTTTAGTTTTTAGATTATTTTTCCCCTGGTGGAAGATACTTTCCATGAAGAGGGGATTTTTTTTTAGTTTGGTTTTGTATTCGAACTGAATACAGAATGGTAGTGCCTGGCCATAGCAAACACTCAAAAAATGTTTGTTGAATGAACAGAGGAATGAATTACTCTGGTTTCATTTTTCCAATAAGTCACTAACTTCAGAGCAATTTAACATTTTCAGTGCTAAGGGAAAAAACTGGCAAAGAATATGAACTTTTTCATTGCTGTCATTCTTCCAAGGTCCAGGCAACAGAAATGTTCTTGATTCTGCTGCAAACATTTCAGGAATTAATTAATTACATGATAATTATAATTTGCAGCTCTTTAAAATTCTTTCAGAGGATTTTTAAATACCTTGAGATTAATAAAATTTAGAACAAAATTTTCTTCCCCTAAGGAATCTTTAATTTTCAAATACACATACATTTTTCTGGAAATACAACCCACATGTTTCTTATTCTCTTATAACATATTTTTCTGGAAATACAACCCACATGTTTTTGGTTCTCCTTTTGCAGTATTCCATCACAATACTGGCTAGACTGATATGATAATTAACAGCCAGCTTTAGCACAAATACGTGCTTCCTCTGAACAGCCAATAAGTAAGTTTTCTAATAAAAGCAATACAAGGAATATCTAGCTGATTTCAGATTGACTCGAAATCCTAGTTCTAATGACTTTTAAACAATTCAAAATGGGGGAAAAAAGCATATTCTCTTTCATGGATATTCACTGGAGATTATTAAACTTAACAAATTAAAGAAGAGAAGATATAATTTAAGCAATAATATGAGGTAATTTAGTAATTGTCTAATACACTGAATCTGTATAGCACCAAAAATAAAAGGAGAGAGGGAAAGAGAGAAAGATTTATCAGAGAGTACAGGGATATGAGTAAAAGTAGATGGGCTTTCCTCCTTGCATAATTTGGACTCTGCTAGGAAACCAAAGCTGTAATCACAATTTATTTCATTTTCTAGGACAGTTATAAGATGAAATTGTGTGAGCCAGAACATTTCTCATCATATGCCTGACCATGTGTAATAGAAATGGACATGATCAAATGGTTGGACCATTCTGATTTACGTGGGACTGTCTATAACTTCCTAAGCAAGAGTGATTGCAGTAACAGGGCTGCCTTCCGAATTATTACAAATCAGAAACACAGGGAACACATCCCAGTCCATCTCAAGAGAAAAGACTAAAGCTACATGCTTTTGCGTTAGAAGTTTGTTCCAGGTGCAGAATTAAGTTTCTTGCTTCTTTGTTAGAATTACAAAAGTGAAAAAGTGACAAATTCCTTGATACTGGTGCAGATGTCAGTAATTAGATAGCACAGATTAAAGGTTTATATTTGAAATGTTTAATCCTTTTGTATCACAGGTAATATTCCACTAAAAGGACCTCCTGCTGATTGTCTGTCAATGGATCCTCGCTCTTGACAATTTCGGGCTGAACTTTATATTTAGAAAAAGACATGAAGGAAAGTTAAATCTTGGAGCCACAATCCAATTTGTAAACATTTGTCTGGAGATACGGTCATACTGTTACGGATTCTGAAGAAACTTACTTTAAACTTCTGCGATTTAAAATGTCAAAGAGAACAGAGAAAAAAAACACTAACAAAAAGCATGTATAAAATATTTAGGGCATGGAAAAACCCCACAGGAAAACATGATGTTCTTCAATAATTTAGCTCTCACATCCCCCTTTTTCAAGTTGGCCATTTGAAACACACTGGAATTAGTGAGTCACTATGAGCTCATTCTTCTATGATCAGTAAAAGTGGTTCTCATTACCAGCATCAACCAGAACGTTAGAGAAAAATATGGTTTAAAGCCCTAAAGGCCAAAGATGGGATTATCCAAAAAAGCCTGAAATAATCTATTCTTGTCAATAAAGTAAAAGAAATGGATTGTTTTTAAGAAACACTCTATTCTAAAAGCAGTGGGAACCCTCCAGTGATAATAGTGTAGGGTTTATAAATCCCTACGTTCACAATGACTAACAATGAGATATATATATATCTAAACTATAAGATAAACTAACAGGACTTTTAAAATTTTCTTAGAGGCTTGACAAAAGAGCTTATTGCTTTCTTGGTTTTTACTAGGCAGAGGCTTGTTGTTGTGCTTTTCAAATTTTGTTGTTCTTCCACTAGCTGGGCTAGTGGCTATGGAAGAAAGACAATTTATTTATTTATTTTTTTTTATGCTTTTTTTGTTGTTGTTGTTGTTACACTTTAAGTTCTAGGATACATGTGCACAATGTTCAGGTTTGTTACATATGTATACCTGTGCCATGTTGGTGTGCTGCACCCATTAACTCGTCATTTATATTAGGTATATCTCCTAATGTTATCCCTCCCCCCTGCCCCCTCCCCACAATAAGGCCCCAGTGTGTGATGTTCCCCTTCCTGTGTCCAAGTCATCTCATTGTTCAACTCCCACCTATGAGTGAGAACATGCGGTGTTTGGTTTCCTGTTCCTGCTATAATTTGCTGAGAATGATGGTTTCCAGCTGCATCCATGTCCCTAAAAAGGACACAAACTCATCCTTTTTTATGGCTGCATAGTATTCCATGGTGTATATGTACCACATTTTCTTAATCTGGTCTGTCACTGATGGACATTTGGGTTGATTCCAAGTCTTTGCTATTGTGAATAGTGCCACAATAAACATACACGTGCATGTGTCTTTATAGCAGCATGATTTGTAATCCTTTGGGTATATACCCAGTAATTGGATTGCTGGGTCAAATGGTATTTCTAGTTCTAGATCCTTGAGGGATCACCACACTGTCTTCCACAATGGTTGAACTAGTTTACAGTCCCACCAACAGTGTAAAAGTGTTCCTATTTCTCCACATCCTCTCTAGCACCTGTTGTTTCCTTACTTTTTAATGATTGCCATTCTAACTGGCATGAGATGGTATCTCATTGTGGTTTTGATTTGCATTTCTCTGATGGCCAGTGATGATAAGCATTTTTTCGTGTGTCTGTTGGCTGCGTAAATGTCTTAGAAGAAAGACAATTTAATTAAAAAAAAGTTTTCCTGAAATGTTATGCAAAATGGAAATGAAACAGCTTTTCATGGATATGCAGGACAGTTTCTGAAACCTTTACATCAACTGCTAGACCTCATTGGGGGCTCCTAAGATTTCTTCTAATTTGAAGTATCTATCTCTATTTCCTAACTTATCACTGTGGTCAGTTCCCTAAGAGGAAACATCAAGTGCATATACATTTGATTAATTCAAAAAGACATATGTAATACAATACATAATTAGCCATAACATTATAGGTATAAGAAAAAGCATAATTGGGGTGCTAAACAACCTTGTTTATAAGGGGCATATGCAAGCATTTAATTTAGTACATATAAGACTAGTAAATTTAAGGTAACCTCATATGCACAATATTTTACATTTTTAAGTCTACGAGCTATTGCATAGATCAAGCATGGTAATTACTATGAAAAGTAAGCGAATTGCTAGAAATCTCATCTGTTCTCTCCAACCGGAATAAGTGACTCATGAGTCTATTACTACCTTTCTTGGGTGGCAAACCTGTATTTCGAGGTACATATTGGAAATCTTTATCTGGCCTTGAAAAGTCAACATGCCCAAAAGGAACTACATATCCCTGATCCTGAACTTATGCCTTCTTTTACGCATCCTAATTCAGTTTAATGACATCACTTTCTACCTAGCTACCTAGGCTAAAATTTCCTAGAGTCAGTTTTGACCCATGCATCCACCATATTCTCTTCCTTTCTAAATAGTACCACAAATCTCAACAGTGTTCAGTCTTTAAACGTAACCCTGAATAACCTCATATAAACACACATTTGTATTACATGTATATGTCAGTCTTTTGATTAAATAATATTTATAATGTAGACCAG
Organism: Trachypithecus francoisi; assembly: GCF_009764315.1. Classification (NCBI taxonomy): domain Eukaryota; kingdom Metazoa; phylum Chordata; class Mammalia; order Primates; family Cercopithecidae; genus Trachypithecus; species Trachypithecus francoisi. Next base: position 178,593,091 of record NW_022681453.1, on the reverse strand, counting down.
CTTTCAGCATATATGGACAGTAATGTGTATGTAGTATCCATCAATCATTCATCAGTTCATGCCATGTATAATATAAACTCTTCCTTGAAATAAATTTCATATATGTATCTCAGAAAGTTAGTTTATTTTGGAGTGTGATATCCGAATCTGAGTATTTAGACATGTATCATGTAACACAAACTTGGAAGCATAATGATTTTTCAGTATTGATTGAAAATACTTAGAGATACAAGACAAAGAAGATAAAAGCCTTTATTAGAAAGTAAAATTGATTTTTAATATACAACATTGTTATGCAGAAATGGTTCTAATGTGTATTGATTAAGAATCTTTTAAGGACAACTCTTTGATAAAAGGTTTCTTTCTCAATAGAAGTTTTAAGATTATTATTCAGAACCCAAGTTGATAATTAGCTTGATTTTCTCTGTGCTAAATAAGAAAATAAAGCCAAGAGCACAGTGTTCTTTTTAACATAGATAAGGACTAATCCTCTTTCTTGGAATTTGCTTTCAGTTTTCTCAGCTTGTTTCTACTATTTCTCCTCAATTATGTGCAATGAATTTATACTTATGTTAAGTGATATAAAAGGGAACAAGTACCACTCTAATTTGTAAAATATTATACATAAACAGTGTGATGCCAACTGAACTATTTGTGTGTCTTCCTAGGTCAGCAGAAAGATGTTTTCTCTGCTGATGATGTAGTTTTTCTGTCATTTCTCAAGTGCAGATTTCAGAGTCAGCTGAACACATTGAGTAATTAGTGTAAGATAGAGTGGTTTGATATCAGCTTTATCTGAGGCTGAATCATCAATTTATGCAGACACTTTTAAATTCTCATGGTCCACATCAAATAGTTCTATTCTATCAGTTCCGTTTGCTACCATGGAGTACATTTTACATCTGACTCATCTTGGCAAGTGCATCAGAGTCTAGTGCTGCTAAAAGCATGAGCACTTTATGAGCCATCTAGTGATGATAGCCAAGAAGTCTTATGCCTGCCCTCAATATTTTAGGTGAAATTTGCCTCTCAAGCACCCAACAACACAGAACTACTAGATCCCAATTGTGTACATGGTTGGGCTCCTGTGAGAGCTTTGAAGACATTTATTAAGGAAAATTCTGGCACAAACTAAACAATCTTGCCATCTTTTCCATGAGAGGTAAAATAGCCTGTACCTAGATGGTACTATAAATCAGATGGTATCAATTTAATAACATCCTGACTCAGACTAAATAAATTTAAACACCAAAAAAGCCACATGTCAGCCAATTGGATTTACTGAGTCGTTCTTATATCAAGATAGGTCATAAGAAACTTACATACCTGAAGAATATTAATTTAGTTGCCCTATACATTTCTTCACAAAATTGAAAGTTAACATGTGCTTGGCTTTTATTGAGAGTTAATAGAAGAAATGTCTACAAGAAAATGTTTCTCTCTACAGAAGTAACTGCAAATTAAGACATTACATTGAATAACAGTTGTTTCAGCTGACATAAACAAATCTGCAACTGAAAAGGAATTAGAATACTACATTATGAACATAAGAGAACTTTTCCTAAATTGTTTTTAACAAACCTACTTACTGGCAGTGACAAGATTTAATGATCAAACTTACAAAGACAAATTTAATATTAGCATCATTTTCCCTAGTAAGTTGGGTTTGGTTTCAGAGAAGATGCACGTCTTTAATTTCCACAGAAACCTTTGTCAGTATCCTTGTCTAACAACACCTGGAAGCTTGTGTCTTAATATTTGCCAATGCAGAAATAGTCTATAAAGTGTAGCCTATTCTCAAATATTGATTTAGAACAAAATAAAAAGGGAAAAATATTGTGAACTATATGGAATAACCTCTCAAATAATAAAATTATACTGTAGTTGGGAAAGAAGAACTAGTAGCATGTCCCAGGATATCTATTACCTATATTCTCTCTGTCTGACCACCCATCCATCCATCCATCCACACATCCCTGTATCTATCCTTCCCTCCATCCATTCATCCACCACTTATCCACCCATTCTATCTATCTATCTATCTATCTGTCTATCTATCTATCTATCTATCTATCTATCTATCATGTATGTATTTCTTTATTTTTCTATCATGTGACTATAATCTGGTGAACTTGCTTTACTTGTGTGATCAATAAATTATCTCTGAAAATTATTCCCAAAGAAGACATTTTTAAAATGTCCCAGTCTAAGATGGCATCAATGGAAAAGGCCTCCCAAAGTAATTTCATTGCATGGAGAAAAGAAACTCATGTAGACATATAAGTTTCAGTATTTTTTTATTAGAGTCTCTATCATCTTACTTTATTGTTTGAATAACTTAGCAAGGAAGCATTTGTTGACAGTCAAATGATGAGACACTAAGCATTCTTGGGGTTCTGAGGAGAGTAGCAATCTCACTTTCACCTGGGGTATTCAGAGAATTAGAACTAATTAGCCTTGTGCACAGGCTATAATGATTACTTTATGATACCCAAGTAATATCAATAACATTCCCTGCATATTACACTCAACTCTGAGTGGAGAGCTTGTGAAAGGGCACATCGGATATTGGTGAGGAGACTTTGCCAAGAGATGCAAGCAGATCTCTAGGAGAAGATGCCATGTTTAATGGAATATAGGACAACAGCCCTAATTCATGAATAAGTGATACTTTCTGTGGCAGAACTGTTGAAGGGCACATAAATGTCATGCATATGCCCCTGTGTTAGAGGCACCTGGTAGCCTGTAAAAATACCTTGCTTTCTCTTAGATGTTCACCAGCTGCAGCACATGGTGGATACAACCAAAACCATGTCTACAATCTACTGTTCACTTTGCTCAGAGCACCCTTCCTTCCTGACACCCAACACTTGCTGGTCTAAAAAATTCCTCTTTATTTTTCAAAACCAAGTTCAGGAGTTACCTCCTCTGTGAAGCCTTGTTCTTATTCCTCTACTCCTTCCACAATGAGTAACTTCCTCCTCTTTACTGCTTATAGACTTGTACATACCTTAATTGTTAACCGTAGATGAACATATTAGAATTATTTGTTTTCTGACAGAGAGTCTTATTGGGAGGAAAACCAATTGTTCTAAAACAGGGAGAAAAATGTAAGTTTAATTCCTATCTTTGGTAAGTTTCTTCTTAGGCAGTAGAAAAGTTTAAAGGCACTTTACTTGTATTTGTGTTATCATTTTGAAAAATATAACTCTAAACTACATAATTCTTTAAGAAAACCTGATTATACACACCATACACAAACACACACATGAAAATTATATGCGTGTACCTATACATATATATGTATACGTATAGTTTTTCCCTTTCCATTAACTACTTCCCTCCCTTGTACCCCCTAATTGGTTGACCTATGAAACTCAAGCCTCAAGCTAATCAACACCATTAACCATGATCCTAAATTGCAGACATAGCACCTAGGTAGAAATGACTAGGTTCTCTAGAACTAATCTAGCGAAGTCAAAATTCAGAGTAAAATAAAGTATCCCAATGACATACTGAGCAGTAAGAAATCAAAAATAGTACCTTTTGATATTTGAGAATACTCTCAATATTTGAACCCATTTATGATCATCTATTTAATGAATACCCAAATACTTCACATAACTGTTAAAAGTTTTAAATATATTTGGACATTTTGTTCCAATGTGCGATGAAAGAACAAATAGTTCCATGGACTATCTGTACTCTCATCCTAAATCCTTCAGTGATTTCCATGAGTAGTTTCTGTTACCCTGGTAACATTTATAAAATAAATGATTTACCCTACCTCTATATGATTGTGTTGCCCTGGTAACTTGCTGTTCTCTAGAAAGTCTGACAGGGACTTTATTTTAGCCGCATATTTTCTTCTTTTAGGAAATAAGAATTTAATAGATTGGATATTTAACATTATTTCTATTTGAATTATATTTAATATGTTAAATAGCTATTTAAGGAAGTAATGTCATCTACATCTTTACAAAGGAACTGGCAAAGCAGTGATACTCTGCTTTACTAATGATGAAGTAATGAAGAAATTCTAAATACTATCCAAGGACACATTGGAGATCATGTAGGATTGAAATTTTGCTTCTTAGCAGCTGTCAGTTGTGTCATGTCAAGAATGCTGTGCCTGCCATTCTAAAAAGTAATACATTGTATATTGAGCTATTCTTTCATTTTACAGGTTGTTAGTAAAATAACATAAAACCACATGCAGAAAGATAAGTCACATGCACACATACCACACACATGCACCCGTTATTCCCATAGTAACAGAGCTAGAATACTTCAGTTGGGGCAATTTTTATGTTACTGGGTATGGAAACAGTGGCCATCTATTAACAGATACATCCCTATGTACTCTGGAGATGTGTTGGTGCCTAGCACTTGGCAGCTTCCAACCGCCATATCTGAGAATTTAAAAAATGTATTAAAGCATATTTTTGCATTTCAAAAGATTCTAGACTCACCACTGCCCCTAGACACTCCTGTGCTTAGGATGCAGGGATCTCAGACAGCAGGAAGCTTTCAGGAACTCTACTTGGAAGATAAACATTACCTCCAAAATTATTTAGGAATATAAAATGACTTCATATACAAAGACTTTGCATAATGGCATTTCATAACGTGGCAGAGTTTATTTTTTCTATTTATAATTGATTCATACATTACTCCATTGCATATTATTACTTTTACACACACATCAGTGACATAACTTACTCTTCTGTTTTACATTTTTCAAAGTAAACCTAAATTCTAAACAATAGTACTGGGATTGTCAAGCTAATAAAAAATGTGTAGGAAAGTCTGCCAGATTTGACTGCATGAAAGTTGTACTTCAATACTTAGCAATTTAACTTTCCAACCAAATATTTCCCTCATTCTCTAATATAAACATTTCACTTAAGGCAGGCTATTTGCCTCCCACTGTAGTCCCCTTTGAAATAACTTGAGACTCTCCTCCCATACTTTTTGTGGATTATTTTCACTTAAGATATTCTCCTTTTTACATTTTAGCCCCACAAACATCACTCATCCTTTAAGGTCATGTTTCTGTCATTGTTCTTCCCTGTTCTTAACTGTTCACAGAGGCTTCTTCATTTTTAAGGTTACATAATTACCAAAATTTTGACAAATTTTCAACTGTACCTTTTCAATTAAATTATCCTGAGCATATAATGTTTTTCTACAATTATATTGCAAGTCTTGAGGACAAATTATTTCTTGTTTTCTCTCCTCCATTTCCAACAATATCTAGAAAAATATCATACACATATTTGACACTCAAGAATATTTGTTTTTATTATTTGTTGATTTTTTTTTATTGAACCCAAGTTTCTCAATTTTATAAGATGAGGAGTCAAAGATTGGTATAGCTAGGGGATAAGGGGAAGAAAGACTGAATCAAGTGAGCATGTGAGGAAAACAGTCCTCACGTTTTATGACAATGAAGGGCATTGAAAATTCTATACATTCTTAAAAATTACAAATTATTGATTTACAACTTGCTCATACCTAACAATTCCTTATTAGGCAGTTGGCAACTGATTATTTTTACTTGTACTATGTTTAACTTAAGAACTATATGACCTATGATCTAAATATCAACAACTAGTCATGGAGCAAAAGATAATGCTAATTTTGTTAAGACCATGGCATTTCACAATCCAGTTGATGTGATCATTCAACAACATGACTATCAACTATGCAACAATCAGATAGAGTTCTTCACGATCATACATGGTATTAACACATGCTTTTTTTTTTTTTTTTTTTTTTTTTTTGAGACAGAGTCTTGTTTTGTTGCTCAGGCTGGAGTATGGTGGTGTGATCTTGGCTTACTGTAGCCTTGAGCTTCTAGCCTCAAACAATCCTCCCACCTCAACTTCCCAAGTAGCTGGGACTAAAGGCATGCACCACCATGCCTGGTTAATTTTTTGTATTTTTTGTAGAGACAGGGTTTTGCCATGTTGCCCAAGTTGGCCTTAAACTCCTGAGCTCAAGCAATCTGCCTGCCTTGGCCTCTCTAAGTGCTGGGGTTAGTCTTGAGTCACCGCACCAGGCCAATCTTAACAAATTCTTAAATAGATTATAAAGTTTTAGTCTCCTGAGAACATGTCTGACTGGAGTAATAGATTTTTTTTAAACTGGATTTGGTAAAATAAATGCATCTCTTTCCCAAAACTAAGATAGTCTTGCGTATGAAGATTTTATAAGCTTCAAAAAGAGATTTTTTCAATGCTACTTAAAATTTTTCTGTAACTAGAGAAAAAAGAATTATTCCAAATTAACTTTATGAAAGCTTTGCTAATTGAATATTCAAACCTGACAAAAATGGCTTACTAATTTTATTAATAAAAACTGATGCCAAAATAATAAACTATTAACAAGTATAATCCAGAAGTATATTTTTAAGAGGGATATATCATAACCAAATGGAGTTGATGGCAGAATGATTCTACCTTAGGAAAATATTAAAAATTATAATACAATTAATTACAAATATATTAATACAATAAAATTGGCAAAAGAAAATAATATCGATAGTTTCAAAAAAAATTTGATTAAGTTCAATATCTATACCTGAATTAAAAAGTAATTCATAGTGGCATTTCCATTATGATAAGAAATAAGTCAAAGGATACATTCCAAAGCCATTTGGCCAGAAAATGAATTATGAAATATAAATATTTAAAATCAGGTACAAAATTATATTATTTTAGATGACCTGGAAAAGCTGAGAATGAATTAAATATTCTATTGAAAACAATGAAGGAATTCAGAAAGATAGCTGGTTATAAAAATGGTTTCATATATGAGATAGAAGAAAAGGATAAACAGCATCATGAAGAATCAACCAAACATTTCACAATAGTGGGATACTTGGTAGGTCAGCTAACCACGAACGGAAGGGGGAAAAAGACTGCCAGATTAAAAGAGCCTTAAATGACCCAATAACCAAATACGATATGTGGTCACTGATTGCTTCCTGGATTGGGTAAACCAGTATAAATAACATTTTTACTCAATTGGGAAAATTTGATTAGAGATGATAAAAAATTTCTCAACTGAGAAAAATGGAAAATATTCGCTGAAAATCGCACATATTATATGATATCATTTGACTGATATCATTGTGGTAAATGGTATATACACATACATGTGATATATATATAAAGGGTATATTGTGTGCATGTGTGTTGGTAGATGTAGATAAGTTGGTAGATATTGATATAAATACAGAAAAACATCTGGAACCATATAACATTAGATATTAACTGCAGTAATCTTTCGGTAGGAGGAAACGGGTATTTTATATGCATATTTTAACTTATGTATATATTCTAAATTTCAGCAATACTTTTGAACGATAGATTTTTTAAATTAAATGATTAAATGAATAAAACTAGTATGTACATTTTTATACAGCAAAGTGATCAATGAGAAAATATATTAAATTTTTATAATTACCATGCTGAAGAACATTTATTTCATGTGTTAGAAAGTTTACACATTAGAAATAAGTTTTGTGTCCTCATGAATGGATTAATGTTGCCATGGAATTAGATTTGTGGGAATAGCTTTGTTATAAAAGGAAGCTCTCCCTGGCTTTCTTGTTTTTGCCTTCTTGCCAGGTGATGTCTTCTGCCATGTTATGACATAACAAGATGGCCCTCACTGGCTGCCTATGTCAAGCTCTTGGACTTTTCATCCTCCCGAATTGTGAGCTATATAAACTTATTTTCTTTATAAATTACAGTCTGTGTTATTTTGTTATAGCCACAGCAAAAAACTAAGACATATAATAATAAAAACACTAAGATGCCAAAGAAAACATTAAACAATGTCTAGAACATATATGGAGGAAACCTGATACTCTATTAAGTGATCCAAAATACATAAAATAATTCTTGGATAGATGAAAAGTTATTTTCCTTGTATAGAAAAATTCGGTGTTGTAAATATGTCATATTCTTAAATTTCTCATAAGTCAATATGTGATTTGAAATTTTAGTACATTTTTAACTTGATACAATGCATTAAAGTTCATCTGAAAATGTAAAGGAGCTAGAAAAATTTTTTAGAAACAATTAAAAAAAGAATTGTGGACGTGTCCTATCAGTTTATAAGGCAAGCTTCCCCGACATGCAGCCCACTGGCTGCATGCAGCCCACAACGGCTTTGAATGTGACCCCACACACTCAAATTAAAATATTATAAGATTTGTTTTATTTTATTTTATTTTTTAGCTCAACAGGTATCATTAATATTGGTGTATTTTATGTGTGGCCTAAGACAATTTTTCTTCCACTGTGGTCCAGGGAAGACAAAATATTGGACACCCCGATTAAGGTATTGTAAGTTATAGTAATCAAAATACAGTAATGGTCAAAATAAATAGATAAGCAGGACAGAATAGAGTTTGGAAACAGACCCAAAGTTAGAAAGATTTTATTATGTGATAAATATTGGCATAAAATTTATATCAGAGGAGGAAATATAGATGGTTTATTTGGTGTTATGTGTTATGTAATTGGTTATACTTTGGGGGGAATAAACATGAAACTTTGGATCTTAATCTCATCTCATGCTATAAAAGAAACTTCAAAAGACACAACATTTTTAAGCAAAATTTACTATAAACACAGTAAGAAAACATATGGCATTTTAAATCTATAGTAATTAAGGTATTTTGCATGGAATACAGATGCTCTAAAGCAGGGGTTTCAAAATATAGTCTATGGGTCAAATGTGGCCATACCTATTTCTGTAAATAAAGTTTTATTGGAACTCAAGCCACACCCATTAATTATGTATTGTCTATGGATGCTTTCACAATAAACCATAGAATTGAGTAGGGGTGACACAGACCATATAGCTCAGAAAACAGAAAATATTTACTGTTTGGCTTTTTACAGAAAAAGTTTGCTGACCCTTGTTCTAAAAGAAAGACTGATACATTTGAATACATAAATATCAAAAATCTGCATGGCAAATACTATACAATTAAAATTTAAACTGAGAAAATATTTAAACTATCTATGGCACTGTAAACTTACTAATTGTAATAAGATCTTTTATAAATAAGAAAAGATCAATACCTCAAAAGAAAACTAAGCAAAGCAAACCAACTTGAAGTTCAGAAATAAAGAAAATAAAACCAGTCAATAAGCATGTGAAAATCAACTCAACTCATAGGATTCAGAAATGAAAGTAAAATATCAGTGAGACATTTACCACATTAACAAAATGTCTAAAACTTGAGATCACCTGCTTTTAATTGAGGTTATGGAGAAAAAGAAACTGCTATCTAAAATGCAGTTTGACAATAATATATATCAAATTTTAAAATGTAAATATCTTTTGTGTCAGCAACTTGTCCGATAGATGTTTTCTCACTAGGGCGTAATATTACAGTCTTGAGTTTTCAAGAAATTACACCTTTTGGTGCATTTATACAATAGTGGATAATGGAGCTATTATCAAAATTGATATATATCTATATGAGACTCACATTTATTGACATCCAGATCATTTTATTATTGAGGAAAAATAAAGCAAATTGTAATACAATATTTGTAGAATAATATTGTTTCTATATTAAAAATACACATTTATACACATGCAAATATATACTTTCGTATGCATATAAAATTGACTGGATAGAAATAGCTGATTTTGTTGACAAGGTTTATTACTGGAGAATAGAAATCATGAATGGAGGGATCATCCATTTCCTAGGAGGAAAATCTTTTATACTCTATACACTTCTTTTGAATTATAAGCTTTGCATTTCATTGTTTAAAGTTATTTTACTAAAGTCGCCTGAGATTATATTTAAAAAATTACTGTAAAATTTTGAAGTTATATTTAACAATAGCAAGGCCAGGAGTATTTTCTACAGTAATTAGGGCAAATTTGGTGATAATGCCTTCTCAAAACACACACCTACAAATTTGAAGGACAAAACTCTAAAACTAGCCCTTAGGTCTTACATGTTTAAGGGCAAAGAATGACTAAATTAAGTATTCTGGGGTTTCTTAAACAGTCTGGTTGTAGAGAAGCAGTTTACATTTGCTCTTTAGCTGAAAAATCAGGGTTTATTAATCATAACAATTACAATTTTTTATTTGCTTGCAACTTTTTCTGCCATTTGTTGCCATGGCAACAAATCATGTATTGATTCAATAAGGGCATCCTGCATTTCTTAGAATACTGTAATTAGATAACCAATTTGTAATTAAGTCAAAATGAAAACTGACCTTTCTCCTTCAGATGATATAACACTAACCATATCAAGAACAGAAGATTTATGCTTCAAATGAACTTAAATAAAGTTTAAGAAAGTGGAACATTGCTTCCTCTTGAAAACTATCATCTTTTCTCCTTGTCAGTAATACAGACGTAACAAAATATCCAAGGTATTGGAACACAGGAATTTCAATTGTGCATTCATATGACATTCCAATGTAACATACTGCTCTGTAGAGTAGATATTTGGTGCAATCCATCAACTATTAAAATTCTGTCAGTGCAGTGGTGAGATTTCAGCATGCAGTCTGTGCTGAGAAGCAGAAACAAATAACCAACTACACTGACAAAGTCAGCATTTTTACTTCTCAGCAAAAAGGGAATTCCTAATGTAGTCTAACAGTGCTGTTTTCTCAGAGTCTGTTCAGGTGAACAACAAAAGGCAAACAGAAATGCTCTTGCTTCCCTACATGGGGTGTGAAAACTTTCCAGGAGATCCAATAAGTTCTCAGGGTCCAAAAAAGAAATTTCTTTTCTTTCCAAAACACCAGAATTATAATCCATGCAAGGAGATGTCTATCCTTTCTTCCCAGCGTATTTGTTTCTAAATCTATAAGCACATTACTTAGAAAATTAAATGTCCAAAGAAACAAACTTAAATGGTAAACTGTAGAAATGATATGCTTATGTTTTCTGTTCTTCTTTCATGCCTCTACTGTTCCCTTTCGTTCTCTGTGCCATTTCATTTCTCTCTTACCAATTGTTACCCCTCCAGTTTACGCATTCATCCTCCCTAGCAAAGAGATCAAGTACATTGTGCTGTATTTTAGAACTTTAAGGAAGCATTGTTTTCAAATACAAACCAGATTGAGAAATTAGAGCCCTTCAAGTCAAGCCTGAGAGAGAACCCAAAGGGCTTCTAACCTAGGCAATACATCTTCAACTCAGGAGTCAGTATATGTGCTTGGTGATAGGGGAGGTATATTCCCGTACAATGAAACCTCATGCATGAAATTATCATAAAGTGAGGAAAGAGAAAATGTGATAGAGAAGAAAACTTGCAAGCAAATTGGAATTATGGGCACTATATTTGAGACATAGATTTTGACACCTTGAATTTATTTGTAAAGTAGTCTCCAGTTACTGAAAAAATGAGATTCTCAATGGGCATTTTTTTTTTAAGTTTTAGGTGTTGAATCTTTAGAAAGTAAGTGAAATAAGTACGAATGTAAGCAATTTTCTTGTTTATAGCCACAGAGTCTCTCTCCACCAAACTCATTAGCAAAGTAAGGTAATTAGCACTATGAATGTGGTAGAAGTAGATGATTCTCAACAAAATTGCTTATTTTCAACTTTCTGCTTATAACAGCACTCATTTGATAAAATTGGGATAATTTAAAGCATAACGAGAAGTTTACTAACATAATTAGATAATAATTTATTGAGTGTTTGCTCTTTATCAGAAATTATTTTAAGAGCTTTAATGCCTTATTTCATTTAATGAACAAAACATAATTATTTATGTATTATTATGTTCATGTTACACACGAGAAAACTGTCTCAGAAAGTTTATGTAAATAACTCAGTACCCCCTTGCTAAGAAGGGTTTCCTATCCTAATGAGCTCAAACAAGAATCCATGCTCTTAATCGTCAAGTTCCTCATTAATTCTTCTCAGATTCAGGTTTTTTGATTTGTAGTCTAAGATGGCTTAAATATTTTTATATTTTAGTATCATAGGGTGATTTACCCTCACTTTGATGATAAAATTAAAGCCAGTTGGGTAAAGTTACTTATGTAATATGGACAGCCAACAAGATTATTAAAGGGCAATGATTGATGGTACAAACTCTGTGTTTCCATGACACTGTTTAGCCCTTTTCTCCATGTAAAAGATAGCAAAGTGGTGGGTGGCCCAGTCACTTCTATTTTTCCAGGAATCCACCCCAGCCATAAACATTACATTTAAACCTAGTGGCCTAAGCTCAAGCATGATGCATAATCTAGTCATGGGAAGAGATATGATATCAGCTCTGAGTAGTAGCCACAGCAAGGAAAATCTAAAGGGACAAATTAAAGTACACACACATGCACACACACACTAATAATACACGCACAGAAATAATACATGCAAACACGAGGCTGAAGCTGTACTGGGTTGCAAAAGGAGGTGTTTGAAAAACTTTGTAAAAGTCCTGAGTGACAGCTGAAATAAAGTCCCATACAACCATCTTCCCTGCCCCTAATAAATCTAGAAGTACTGAAGAATCTCACATAGTATGAATCTGGTAAAATACTCAGATTTTGCCAGATGTGCACTCATTTTGGCCACAAAGAGATGATGTTAAAACTCAATAAGAGGGCTAAGTTAGCATTAGTGCTTTATGGATGAACACATTTTTTAGAAGGTGGTTGTTTCCTTCCAGAAAGTCTCCTCTTGAGAACTTGGCAGCACTTCTTTCCTTCTCCTCTGTTGGCTTAGTCTTTGCTATCCTATGTATTGCTTTGGCAGCACATACTGAATTTTACCTTATGACTTGGACAGAAAAGTGTAGCCTGGATTTGTTGCATATTGGTATAATTTATAGAACATAGACTAGATGAACTCAGAAAGCCCTCAAGGTGTATAAATAACGGTAAATAAAGGGCTTAGCAAAATATGGTACAAAGTTCTGCTGTGGTAAACTACATATATTTTATTCTTTAAATAAAAATCTATCAATATGTTTGGAGCAACATGAAAAGTTCCTTATTTAAAAAAAATAAAATGGACACAGCTCAAATATGAAAGCCAGATTTTCTAATTTTTTGAGTCCAGGAAATGAATGCCTGTGTGTTTAGCTCCCTGGTCTTTACTATATACTAACTTATTTACATTTATCTTCTAAAGGGGTTAAAATTTAGCACTGCTTCTTCCTTGTATAATGAACATGTGAAATAATAATGAGGATAATGATAATAATACTGCACAACATGTATACTTTTTTACATTGTCTTTACATATGATCTCTCATTTATCCTCACAAAAGCACTATAAGGTACATAGTGTCAGAAAAGGAAACAAATGCACAGAGAGCATACCCAGAAGATTTACCAGAGACCTTGTCACACAACTTCCAGTCTAGGGCTCTTTCTCCTGTCTCACACTCTCATGAGTGTGTTGCTTTTGAAATCTCTATCTCACACTTCTATAGAGCTAAAAAACCTGGAAGACCTAGGCAAAGATAAATGCAATCATTAGCCTTCAGTCTAGATTCTAATGTACTACGTCATGCTTTTCACTTGGAATTGATGTAATATTGTGCCATAAAATGGGAAATCTAGCGAGTAGAAAATAGAGTTTGAATATTTTGCAGAGAGAAAATTTCCACTAAAGAAAAAGAGAACTGCTATAGTTAATTAACATGAAAATATTTACATACCTTGCCATCTATCTATATAACTTCATCTATTAGCAGACAACTACCTTCATATGTGAAATATATTACTTCAAGCCAAAATTTGTCTATGATACTCCAAATTGTCTCTAAAGCATATCAGACTGTGGCCAAAGAGAGAAAAGCATATCAGAAAGAGAAGGGAAACAAAGAGTTTCCTTGTAGAATAAATTTAATTGTCCAGAGTTCTGAGTTCCTACATAAAGCAGAAATTCCTCATGCATAAGAAATGGTAGACTCAGCTTGAATGGTTGATTGCTATTTCCTCTAATAAAGTTTCCACGCACTCTCTCTCTCTCACTCTCTTGCTTTTCTACCCTCTCTCTTTATCTAATTCTATGTCTATGTCGATCTCTAGCTATCTATCGTACATGCTTTTGTAGAATTTCAGGAACAGCTTTTTATCTGGAGAATATGGCTGCCTGAAAGAGTTACATAATATAACAAAAGCTTTACCCCAAAGCTTCTATGCATTCCAAAAGCTTGTACTTGGATAATAGAAATATTAGCCTCAGGTGACTGAGAACACTTACTGTTGGTTGCATAACGTATGGCGGATGAGGCATCCATGAAGTACTCTGGACCTATGCATCAAACAGCATTTATTAGCACAAAGCAATCATAGAGAGAACTTGGTTCTTGTGTTCAGTGGAGTCACACTAGGTCATAAGAAAGTGGAGTCCACCTGACTTTACAGTTAATTCGTGCTCAAAACCAAGGGTAAAAAGGTAATTCTTGGACTTGATTAAATTGGTCACTGAAACAAGGTAAAAGGTAAAGCAACTCCCTATATCAATGAAGCTGACTTCAGTGCCCACATGGCCCAGGTTGGGTCTTGGAGCATATTTTGAGGTTGATGTTGAAGGCTAAAGTTTTAGGAGGCCTCAGAGACCATTTGAAGATCAGCTCTCAGGGACGTCATGGCAAGTAATGAAGGAAGCAAGAGTTGACTGCTAAGACTTTCTCTTTTTCTGTCATCTGTTGTAACTTCAAATGCTCAAGTGATCCCATTTTAGAAATATGTCCAAGTGGTAAAAGTTGTGGTAAGAGCTAAAGAGATAAACCAAAAATTTGGGGCAATTATTTTAGTTTAACCCAAGTTAAACACGTTTGTAGTTATTTTCTCTCCTGGCAATTGGTATAACAAATAAAAATGAGTATGTCAGCCAGCCAACTATTTTTAAATGTACCATGTGTCAGCCAAATGAAAAAGTCAGCCCATATAAGCTGAATGTCACATGGATAACTCAGCAGATTTTTTTTTTTTTTTTTTGTATACTCACACACACAGAATTGCCAAAACACTTTGGACTGAAAAAACCTGGTGAAAGGTGAGAATCAACAACATAGATCATTGCTGTAATCTCTTCTTTTGAGAAAAGGGAGCTAAAGTTAAATTCCACTTATGAGCCCTCCCAAGTAAAATCACTCTTCAGTGAATATTTTATTCATGTCACAAAGTGCTCTACACTGTGGCTTAATGGGTGGTCTTGGCTGGAACAGAGGCCACGATCAGAAAAAAAAAAAAAAAAGGAAACACACACACACACGCACACACACACACACACACACGCACATTACAACCAGGCAGGCCTGCAGGAGGAACAAAAACTGAACAGCACCTGCACATAGCCTCATGGGTCCCAAGGAAAGGCAATTAAGAAATCAGCCATTCAGAGACCCTCTAATGTAATTCAAATGAAAAACCTATTCCATTTGCCCACGGATATGTTTCAAGAATCTGAGTTCAGAAAAAGAAAGAAAATGATCTGCTTCAGGGGAAATCAGTTAAGGAAAAGTGCACATAGTCTTAAGTTTGATTCTATGACAGCTGGGATGTCCTGAAATGAAGTATATAGTGACTGAACAAGGCAAAACTTCACTGAATTAGTAGCAGTCAGCAGCATTACAGTTTTACCCATTATATAACATCCACCCCCACCAGCTGCAAAATTCAAGAATCACATGCATACACATGCTTGCATTCTCTCTTTCTCCCTCCAAACTTTTAAGAAATGACACTAGACACTTTCTACATGCAGCATATATATATAGGCGTTTTCTAATTAGAATTGGAAGAACTGTTTGAAGAACAATATTAGGTAGAGAGGAGATTAATATCACATATGTAATAACTCAGAGGAATAAAATAAGGAGTATTGTTTGAGGGAGAAATGTGACTATTTTAATCCACCTATGTACTTGGAATTAACTGGCTATAATATCTAGTTGATGACACACATTGAGTCTCAGAGTTTCCAGCATTTCAACATGCAGAACCCCTGAGGTCTCTTTTGGTCTCTCTGGAACTGAGAATGAAATAACAGCAGGGAATAGGAACAACTTTTTACCACTTTGATAATTTCTTCTGTTTCTTGGGAAGTAGAATTTAACATCTATCTATGTAGCTTTACCAGGACAACCATGACAAAATGAGATGACAGTGACAAAATATCCTGGAGTGAGTGAAGGAATTGCTAGAAATGTGCTTTTAGAAAAGACACAATAGGGAACATGAACAACCAAAATAACAGACAACAAACAAAATAATTTCCCAGTGGTGAGAGAGCTGTATTAAGGTTGGTTGGAAAGTAGCATAATCATGAAAACTCAGCAGGAAGAATGAAAAGCATAGTGGATTTTATTATCCAGTGACTTGATGCAAACAGGCTCTTGAAAGTATAGACTAACTCATAACTTGAGTATTATTATTACATTAAGATGTGATTAAAGTGTATGAGAAATGTTTTCTTTTCATTCTACTGTGTCCTTTTTGCCTCTAAATAGTGTATTACTGCAAGAAAGATATCTCCTAAGGTGCAGGTAAACCGGACATACCTGGTATGTGGAGACAGGGGAAGCAGCAATGAATGGCGTGATAGATGTCTGTGGAATCATGCGGTTGGTTGCAATACTGTACGGTGAAGAATAAAATCTGCAAACAGAAAACAAAAAAAAAAGAAGATTCACGAAGTTGCTACATGCCTGGCCTCTAATCAAATGCTCTCAAGTACCTATGGGAAAGACATATTTCCACCCGCATGTTTTTCCACCAACCATTAACAGGAATGTCCAGATTTACATTATTTGAATCCACTAAGAGAAATAAGTAGCTCTGAATGAAATGACTTGGAGTCATCTTATGAAATTAGCTGCACAAAATCTTCCTTATGCCAGGTAAGTTGAATACTGTCTCTAACCAGCAGGAGGAGAAAAGCTGAGTGTTGTTTAAAAGGCTTTGAAAGAAAGTCAAAATGAAAGCACCAAGCTTTACAAAAGTGACTGATGTTACAAATACAGGAACTGCATCTGTGTCTTCAGTCAGGAAATAAAGACTAGTTCCTAGAAAGTTATGGGTATTTTGTGTTAGGCATAGGTCCATGCCCTCATGCAGAAAATACTTTCTCCATGAAAAGAGAAGCAACAGGACAATTTGAACTGAGGTTGGAATAGGAATGCTTTCTGGATTACGTCAAGGCACTGGCAGAGACACTGAAGACTATATGATACGCTCCTATAGACTCTGTAAAAACACTGAATGTTCTAGTACTCCAGAGCCCTTCACTGAACAATTGTAGAATGCTACAAGATCAGGAATTCACAAATCAGAGGAGGGATGATTCTTCTGGAGATCCATTAAAGGGTAGTTTTTGGATATAAAAATCAGCGAAATGTCCATTTCTGCCACACTATACTGTCAAGTCCATGAGTTATCGAATGCTCAAATCCTTCAGCAGAATTTTAAATTGTGTTTCCCCCGTGTCTTACTGGTAAGTGAAAGGCTAGAGTGACCAGCCACAGAACAGACAAAACCAGGTTGCCTGAGATGGAGTATGTCAGCAATTTGAGGATAGGTTGGAAAAACGCATGTGAGAAATAACGGTATAATTCTTTCACTTTATTGTACTTTCAGCAAAACTCAATTAGTATGGTTTATTTTTTTTAATAGTATGACTGAGCTTGGAATTTGTGAGACAAAGATTTCATCCAACCTCAGGGGTCACTGAGATTTTAAATAGAGATTTTCATGAGTTGCCTTTCTAAGAAAGCATCCCGCGAGACTTCCATGACATATGGGAGGACTCGAATTCAAGGTTGTCAGGATTCAAGGAATAAATTCTGTAAGCTTATTTTGTATAAAAGTCTTCAAGCAAAGATATAGTCTTAAATGTACTTAAATTATAGTCTTAAATGTACTTTAACCTTAACAATGATTTGATAAGATCATACTCTTTTGGGTAAAAAAAAATAGTGTAGATGAAAAAATTATCCCATCATACATTACATTCTTACTATCCATACTCACCAGACCCATAAATTTATAGTTGTGATGTTTAAAAGAAGCCACTGACTATACACCTGATAGAATGACAAAAAGAGATAATGCAAAGTTTTTTTGTTTTTAAAGACAATACTAACAGCTGACAAGGATGCAGAGAAAGTGGAATTCTCATTCAATGTTACTGGGAAAGCAAAACATTACACCCATTTTGGAAAACAGCTTTGCAGTTTCTTTTAAAGCTAAACATACACATTCCCTATGGCCCAGTAGTTCCATTTCTCTATACTAACCAAAATTAAATAAAAATTTTGTTTATGGAAAAACTTTAATCCAAATGTTTATAGAGACTATTCATGCTTGCCCCAAACTGGAAACAAATGTCCTTCCTCTGAATTAATAATCAAATTGTGGCACATCCATACAATGGAACACAACTTAGCAATAAAAGGAAAATAACTACTGAAACATTCACCATGAGGAATCTCAAGTAAATTTTGCTAAATGAAAGAAGTCAGACTCAAAGGGGTATATACTATGTCATTTCATTTATATCACACTAGAGAAAAGGCAAAACTATAGAGGGGTGGAGGAAGGGGTTGATTCCAAATGAGCACGAGGGATTTTGAGGAGGGGAGATAACTGTTCTACATCTTGATTGTGGTGGTGGTTACATGATTGTATGTATTTGTCAGAATCATAGAACTGTACACTAAAGAGAGTGAATATACTGTATGTAAATTATATCTAATAAACCTGATTTTTTAAAAAAGATAATTACTATGTAAGAAAACATTCATCTTTTCATTTTAAAAAATTAGTCAACATTTACTATATCTAACAAAGACGGGTAAGACTGTAAAATATCCCTTTGAGTTTCTTTATTTAGTCACTTAAATTGTACCATATTTAGGTATTAATCAGCCTAAAGCTCTCCATAGACTTTCCATTGCCATGAAAACAAATGTTCACTTCTTGCACTGGCTAGCACAATCAAGCTATTGCCTACTTCTCTGATATTGTTTTCTTAACCTTTTCTCCATAGCCGACTAGGATTCAACCAGACTGCTTTCTGTCCTGTAATCTCATCATTCTCACTGTCGTCTCTACACTGAACTTGCAGTTCTTTCTACCTAAAATGCTCGCTTCTTCAAAGTTTTATAAGGCTGCCTCTTTTTCATTTCTGGTCTCATTCCACTGTCCCTTTTTCAGAGAGGATTATAGCTAAATTAGCAACTGCCATGTCTACCCCAATTGTTTTCTATCCCTTTCTCCTGATTTATTTGTATAGTTCTCTTATCACTATCTGAAGTGGTAATTTAAAAAATTCTTTTTATATATTATGGACTGAATGTTTGTGATCCCCTAAATTTACATACTGAAGCTCTAACTCCTTCTGTGGCTGTATTTGAAGATGGGGTGTCTAAGGAAGTAATTGGGGTTAAATGAGAAGATAAGGGTGGGGCCTTAGTGAAATAGGATTAGTGTTCTTTTAAGAAGATATATCAGACAGCTCACTCAGGCTCTCTCACACGCACACATTGAGGAAAGGCCATGTAAGGACATAACAAGCCCCAGGAATTTGAGACCAGTCTGAGCAACATGGTGAGACCCCATCTCTACAAAAATACAAAAATTAGCTGGGCATGGTGGTACATGTCTGTATTCCCTTCTACTTGGGAGGTGAAGTGGGAAGATAATTTAAGTTCAGAAGATCGAAGCTGCAGTGAGCCGTGATTGTGCTATCGCACTCCAGCCTGGACAAGAGTGAGACCTTTTCTCAAAAAACAAACAAACAAATAAACAAAAAAGATGGCAGCCATCTACAATCCAGAAGAAGAGAGCCCTTGCCAGAATCAGGTACATTGATCTTGAATTTCTACCATTCAGAACTGAGGAAAGATAAATTTTTGTTGTTTAAGCCACCAAATCAATCAAGCCACTTTGTTATGGCAGCCTGAACTGACAAATACAATGTATTGACTATTTCTCATTCTAGAATGTCAGGTCCAAGGAGGCTGAGTGTATATCAGTATTGTTGCCTAGAACAGAGCCTGGGAGATAGCAGATACTTGATAACTGTTCGTTCAATGAATGAATAAATGCAGAGCAGCTTGTGGAATTCAGCAGTGATTACCATACAGGAAGGGCAATGCCATGGTGGTGGGACCATAGGATAAGGGACCCTGAAAGAGATAGGAAGCTGAGGAATGACAGCCCGGAGAAGATGGTCCAACATCACATATTAAATGCTAAGAGGAAGCTTAAATAATGTACCTACTTTCTAAGCATGCAGGGGCATTAGAAACTAGAAAACACAAAACAAAACAGTCCTTTTCTATGAAAATCATGGTTTGCATTTGAAAATTCTTCTAGGTCTTCTCTTTGATGATCTTATTTGTGAGGCACTGAACAGTATTTGAGGCTCATAAGGACACGTGAGGCATCCAAGGCCACTCAAACAGCCCTCCTCATACGCCGTGCAGTGGTTTAACTTCTGGTAGAAATCCAGGTTCAGCCTCTTCTACAGACAAAGCAAACCACACATTACATTTTAGCGTGGCTGGTCTATTTTGTAAAATGCGCCAATTGGAGTATTAAAAATGAAAGCAATAAAGATTGGATTGACAGGCAAAGTTTACAGGAAATTCTATGGGGAAAACAGAGAACAGAAACATAAAGAAAGCAGACAAGTAAACTGATACTAGCAAAAGGAACCCTTGGGGGAAAATTTAATGCATTTTTGTTCTATCTGCTCTAATCCTATCCATCAAACAAGAATTACATTTCATACTTCCCAGCAAATTCCAATACTGCCACTCAACTCAGAGAGTCATTTAGAACTGAAAATGTTCCGGGAAGAATGGACTCGGCATATCTTCTTGATCTCCTAATTCTAATATTCTGAAATAAGCTCTTCTCAAGTCCAAATATACACCCTGTTTAAACCATGACAGGAGAGGCTACTATTGCATCTGAGGCTTAGAGGTACCATATCTAAAGAAAATACACAAGGCCAGACTCCAAGGAGGGAACTACAGAATGTGTTTCCAAATCTCTCAGCTTTTTCTCAGTCCCTGCCATGGTCAGGGTTTGAAAACATTTTCACACAGGCATCACATTAAAAAAAAATAAAAATAAATAAATACTTCAAGCAGAGACGTCATGCTATTTGGGAACTTTCTAGGCAGAATAACAAAATGAGGTAATTCAAAACATGTGAATTAATGTTTTTGTATTTGGTAATCTATGCATTATTCATTATGCCTTGCAAATGTTACAGAAAATGGGAATGAGTTGTTTAACAAGTTATTTTCCTGGTAAAAGTTTACTTCTTCACGAAGATTCACATGGCATTATGTATATATCAAGTGCCTCTTTTACACTTAACCCACTGGTTCTAAGCTACAGGTGATTTTGCTCTCCAGCAGACATTTGGCAATGTATGGAGACATTTTTTGTTGTCACAACTGGAGCAGAGTGGGGAGCTACTGGCATCTAGTGGGTAAAGGCCTGGGATGCTGCTAAACATGCTACATTGCATAGAACAGCTCCTATGGCAAACATTTTCTAGTCTTGAATGGCAGTAACATCAAGATTGCGATACCCTGCTTAAGCACATGAGCTAGTTACTTCTGAGAAGGTTTCTTTTACATGAGCAAAATATTAAATACCAAAGTGGATAAGAGACATAAACTAAGTATGATCCATGGAAGTCTAAGCTAGCCTTTGAAAAACTTAATATTTTCAAGGAATGCAAAGAATTACTTGGTTCTTTGGCATTAAAGAAAGTGTCCTCCAGAAATCCAGAAAATGCAAATCTAGGTCACTAATAGGACATTATTTTGCCTGCGGAAAAGTCATCTTCAGGGGATTTGCAGTCAGTAACAACATGGTAAAATCTTACTTCACTGACAATAAAAATAACATGAATATATCAATTACCCCAGGGTAGAATTTTTTTTTTCACTGTACAAAAAACAAATCCTATTTATGCATTGAAATAAACAGCACTGGCTTGTGTTTCATGTCCACAGGCAATACTGTTAGGGCTGGAACCATGAATACTATCCTCAGGGTAACACAATAGTACAAGATGAATAAGTTATTGGTCATTTTTATTCTCATACCAACGTATCCTTCACATTAGATTCCTTTCCTAGTGTGATAACATAAGGTTTCCATATTGCTTAATATCAAATGCCCATATAAAGCAGCCAGCAAACCAATGCTATAGAAAACATTCTTTTTCACATCTCCCCCAAGAATATATTTTATTCAAATAAAACAATCCAAGAGGCTTTTACACAGCAGCTCTCAATGAAAAGGGCACAGGAAAGATGAGATTTTGAATATGGGAGGGAAAATCTCCCACCTCCCCTGTTCATCTTGGAAAGGATGGAATTTCATATTGGATTGCTAAAAGAGCAATAGGGCAATAGTAAAAACAAATTACAGAGTTTTACCAGATAGCTCTAAGAGAATGGACAATTTTATTCTTGTAAGTTAGCCTATAGTAAAAATTGCTAAGATTTTTACTTTTCTGTTGTAACTCAGACACTTCTTCACTCTACCCTTCAGAGTCCTAGATAAAAGTGATATTGATCTAATTTTTTAAGTGATAACTTGGATAGATTCAGGCAGATGACAGAACTGACATCTTCTACTGCCTAAAATGCAAACAGCACAGATTCACCATGGTGTAGTTATGAAATGTTTGTTCTTCCTTAGCTAACAATCAAGCTAACTTCGGGAGTCTTTATTTCAGTTTCATGTTTCTGTATTAATGTGAAGGTTATGAGATTCAGGCCATGTAATTATTTACACAATTTAACCTACTAGCTACAACTCAGACACATACTGGCTTAAGATACTCAAAAATCCCTATGGCTTAGTTTACAGCTACAGGATTCCATAGGATCACAAAATATGTCGGTCAGCTAGGATGTGGCACCTCTCCAAGAGGAAAAGCTCATGTCAGTGCACTATCAAGAAGCCTTCCCAATTCCTCTTCAGAATGCACTTGCCTTTCCTGCCCAGTCCTATGGAAATAATTTGCTTTTTCTTTTTGAAAAAATATAAAAAGGCAAACAGTAAAAGACAAGTTTCCCTCTCACCCTATTTCCCACCACTCTGTTGGCCCTTCCCAGATAATCACCATCATGCTTTCTTGCGTACTCCTTCAGAAACATTTTATACATACAAAAGTTAATATAGACATATATCTTATAGTACTTTGTGGTTTAATCATAATAGTTTTGCATTCTATCTGATAGTAGACTTGTATATATGTCCATTGTTCCTAATATGATGTGAACATTTTCTTTTTTCTAATTTTAAACTATACTGTAGATAGAAAGTTGAAAAAAAATTATTAAGCTTATTGAACTCAAGTGAATCAGCATTAAGCAATGTTGAACAATATTAACTGTATTGGAGTAAGTTTCAACTACATCTTTGGATACCCTGTGTTCTATGTAAAATGGGACCAGGGTCTTCTCTACCGTAATATTTACCTTTCTGTTAAGTTACTTATCTTTAAGTTAGATTTGCTGCCTAATTGAATACAGCAATGAGAATGAGGAATAATATGCTTTATTATGGACACTTATGTTAGGCTCCTTGGTATGCTAAGTAAGTTGTTTAAATCAGCTTCCACATCTCTCTAAGAGGCATGTTCCAATGTTAACTCAAGAAATAGTATGTTGAGAAAATATTTGGGTGACATCTCACATGCATAGAAATGGTTGTTCTACTGGTGTCCTACCATTGGGAATGTTACCATATAAAGGTAATGAAACCAAAGACGAGCAAAACACTTTAAAAATAATTTCTATAAGGAAGTATCAAATAAATAAGATTAATTAGCTACAATTCTCCTATTCCTTTAATTTCTGAATTAAACTTTCTATCTTCTTATTGCCAACAACACAATGGATAGTCCAAGGCTTCCAAAATTCTATTCTTCACTCAAGACAGAGAAACTCATGGGCAGTTTGGCTGCTTTGGGTGAAACTAGAGGTAATATTTTAGGAGAATTAGGTTAATATGTTACATAGGGACAGACTGACTTGATGGCTGGGGAGGAGGATGGTTTCCCTGAGGTCAACTTGTTGGAGCCAAGCAGATGTCTTCTGTCACATTTCCTAGTCCTGATTTAGCATTCACAATACTGAGTTAAACAGTCTATGAAAATGAATAAGATATGGTGCTTATCTTCATTGAGTTATATTCTAGCAGGGAACTATTATAGATATGGGTATCAAGAACTACATAATAAAAAAGACTAATTGTCAAACCTATCATGGTAATGCCAAACATAGGGCAACAATAATGTCAACATTTACACTGATCATTATCTGGTACCACACCGGGTTCCTTTGATCTTTACAAAGCTTTATGAAAAGGTGCTGATATTATTATCTTTATTTCACAGAGGAAGAAACTAAAGTATGGACAATGGGTCCATAATCACACATCTGGTAAATGACAGAGTTTGGATGCATCCCTGGGCAGGATGATTCTGAAGTTTCCACTCTTAACCATTGCTTAAACTGTTTTCCTTATGACGAATAGCATAACTAGTTCTGCCTGGTATGATTTAATGATGTTCTTGAAATGAAAACAGTACTTTAAAAAAGTGTATTATGCTTTTTTTAAAAAGCATATTATGATGTAGTTACTAATACTCATATCTATATGGTGTGTGTAAATGTGTATGTGTGTGGTGGTGGGGTCATGGGGAGTGAGTTTTACCATACAGGAACTCAGGCAGAGAGAATTCCACGTTCAACAAGACACAGAGGTACAAAGCAGCATGGGATGTTCCAAGAATCACAGACAGTCCAGTTCAGTGGCAGTAACCAAATTATGAAGTTCTGTTTGTACTATCTAGGGGAGTTTGAGTGTTGTTCTGTAGTTAGTAAAGGCCACGTAATACTTTAAGCCAAGTAGGCAGGTGATTTCTGTAGTTACGTTTGCTTAAAAATTATTCAAAAATAAATGTGAAAGTTGTTTGTGGGGGGAGGTATGTTAAAGGGAGTAAGAAACTTAGTGTGGTAGGAAATGGTAATTGAAGAAATTCAACCAGTGGCAGGGAGGAAGGGCTGGGTTGAAGATATACATCAGATATAGATTGCATAAATCTTAATGACTAGTTTTTTTTTGAAGAATATAGGATAAGAAAGAGCCCGGAGGAGTGGAGATCATAACCTAATGGCTTTACAGAGAATTTAAAACAAAGGAAAACAAAATTTGATATGTGTGTTTTGTTTGAATTTGTGTAGTTTGTATTACAATATATTGATTAGGATAATGACCTCAGTTTGGGACAAAGACATAGTAGCAATACCTAGTAAGCTAAAACCACAGGTCATTGATCTCTGAAGCTAGTTACATACTTGAAGTATAGACTAGGGAGTCTTACTTTCCTGAAAGCAAGAGAGGTAGACGAGAGCAATTATAAGAAAGAAGGTGAGAAAAGACCAGACTCTGAGTAAGATTAGTAAAAGTGGGTAGGAATATTTGGTGCACCTTAAGTACTGAAGAGAGGGACTGGTGCTATCATTAGCAGCAAGACAAGAAAATAAAGTGAGGAAAGATAATATGCCTACTTTCAATGGACTAAAATTATTTATTATAAAATATTAGCGATATGGGATTAGATAATATAATATGAGATAATATAATAGTATATAAAATCTCTTGATTTGGATATCTTCAGCATCTTAACTAAAGTTTGTTTCTTGAGGAAAATAATATTCATTTTTGTAAATATCTAAGTGGGTAATGGCAGAGGGTGAACCATTTTTGCAACTCTTCAAATAGTTTAAAGGATACAATATTATAGTGTTAATGTAAGGTATAGAGACATTTCATATTTCAGGTGATTTAAGGTTGACAGATGTACCTGCAGCAACCCCAATAGGATCCAGGGGTGGTAACCTGAAATGTCAGGTGGAAACTTTGAGGAAAAAAGAGAAATGTTCCCTGTGTTCTAGGCTGTCCTCGCTGCCTTGAACATTGCACTGCCCAAAGTTCACCTTGGATTTCTCAGATTAGGAGTTGAAACCTCGATTTATTTTCTATTGTTGATTTGTAATAATTAAAAGTTTTTGGGAAATTATGTCTTTGGAGAATTTTAAACTGTTCATTAGAGAATGACTGATTAAAGTCATGCATAAGAAATTATCATTTCCTAACTTCAGTTCTACATTTACCACTGACTCTTGATCTTTTTTTGTCTTAATGAATCTTAGTTTGTCTTAGTGAGACTTAGTGAGTCTTAGTGAGACATTAATCAGGCATGTTTGAAATTGAGCATATCATCTACGTTAGTCCATTTTCATACCACTATAAAGAATTGCCTGAGACTGGGTAATTTATAATGGAAAGAGGTTTAATCGACTCACAGTTCAGCACAGCTGGAGAGGCCTCAGGAAATGTGCAATCATGGCAGAAGGTGAAGGGGAAGCAAGACAACTTATCCACAAAGCAGCAGGAAGGGATGAGTGCCAAGCAAAGGGGGATGAGCCTCTTATAAAACCATCAGATCTTGTGAGAACTCACTATCATGAGAACAGCATGGGGGAAACCACCCTCATGATTCAATTACCTCCACCTGGTTTCTCTCTTGACACATGGGGATTATGTGGATGACAATTCAATGTGAGATTTGGGTGGGGACACAAAGCCTAACCATAACATCATCTTTCTTCACTTTATTTCCTTGTCTTTCTGCTGATAGTACAGGTTCACTTTCGTTTCTCTCTTTTGCCATCAAATATAACATCCAGTTATAGTTGGTCATTACATGTTGTCAGAGCTCAGCTCAAGGCATCACTTGTTTAGAGAAGTTTTAACCACTCAAGCAAGACTAGACCATTCATAACACCCTACAATTCACCATTGGGTGCTTATGGTATATAAGTAATAAAATACTTTTAATGTTGATTTCCTTTGCACAATGTAGATGAGTAAAGACTGGTTGTCTTATTCACCAGTATGTCCCCAGCCCTTGATGGATAACCCTGAATGTAGGATTGTTTGGTGGCCACTTGCTTAATGCATGATTGGAAAGTTTCTTCAGGTTGTCTCTCCTTTTGGTTTCTTTCTTCCATTCATACATAGGACACTCTAGAACAAACTCTTACACTTCTATAACTGGACTATTTTAATATCCTCTTGATGATGCTTCCTACTAGCAGGATTTTCCTGCTCCAATATAGTCTTCATTATTTATATCGCACCACTCTGTTGCTAAAAAAGAAACAATAATTACTCCCCAGGCTTATGAAGTAAAAACCAAATACTTGAACTTCTAAGTCTGGCACCAAAGAAATGTTCTAAACTTATAAAACTCCTTCACAAGAAACTTTCACCCCATTAAAACTTGTTGGATTGTTTATCTCTACAAACTCCACTTCCCTTCATACCAGTCCACTTTCTCAATAAGCATTTTTCCTAATGTCTATCCTTGATAAACTAAGTCATCCTGGATAGCCAATGTCAAATCTCATTGCTTCCATATAGCCTTCCCTTTGTCCTAGCTGGACAAAGACAGAAGGCTCTATTTAGTGTTACAAACTGGCATTTGATTCCTAGCTCTGCCTCGGACTACATGGCCTCATTTTCTTATCTGTAAGTGGGATATTAACACTCACCCAAAAGGAATATGATACAAATAAATGAAATAATTCACATAAGGTATTTTGATATGACTTTTTGATTTTGCTTCAGAATCATCCAGCTGTAAAATACATTTTGGGGCAACTGAACAAAGTTTAAAAATAATCTGGACAATAGATGATATTTTGAAATTACTACTGATTTCATTTTATGTGACGATATTTTTATCATGTGACTAACGTCTTTATTTTTGAAGACGTAGGAAGTTAGAAATATTATGTTTAAATTTGACTGTGATATGATCCAGCAAAAAGTATCAATATTTCTAATTAAAAATGTTTAGCATCATTTTAATTTAATAATTGACTACATAATTGTGTATAAAAGTTAATTGTTATTTTATTTATATCCTTAACAATCTAAGCTTTATAAATGCAAAAACAAGTTATGTTTGGGTCACTGCTGCATCTCCAATCCTTGGCACAGAGCCTTGGGCAACAAGATACTTTTTACAAGTAGATACATAGATAAATACTATAGACAGGTAGATATGTATATATATACATAATACCTACTATAGATAGGTAGACACATATGTATATATAACACACACCTGCATACATATGCATGCATGTAAAATATTCTAAAATATGAATACTTATTGAATCTAATTAGTGGGCATACAGGTATTTTTTGAACTATTGTTTCTATTTTCCTTTGTATAAATTTCCAATATAAATTTCTAATTGTAATCACATGCATTCATTTGAAACTATATGCCACTAAATTATAAATATAAAGTACTTTGCACATAATATGTGTTTAATAAATGTCATTCCTTTCCATTATAACATCTATTTTCAGTCACTATCACAATATAGAATGTCTTTTTTTTTTACTTTCTGAGTTCATTATTTATCTCCAACTATATAATATAGTTCTAGAGGACTTTCTTCTCCATATCTTTACTTCTTTCTACATACCAAGTTTATAGCACCTTGTTGGAAATAAGTAAATGCCTATTGGATATATGAAAAGATATCCTTAATTTTCACTTCCAGAGGGAAATTTTAATCAACCCAAGGACAAAGGACTATACTCCTACCCTAGTCTACCATTAATTTTTACTTTTTCATGGATGAGTAGACTGTGAGCCTCTTGAAGGAAAGGGTCTCATATCATACATTTTCTTTTAATCTATAGAACATAGTATTGTGCCTGGGATACTTACTGGGTGTTTGTTGAATGACTGGATGTATGACTGCCTGAATGAATAATATAAGAATAAGAGGTAATTATTTAAATACTTTCAAGATCCCACAGATTTTCTTTAGAGGCAATTGACAAAATAGAAAATGAAGTTTAATTCATTCTACCCTCTATGTTGATCTTCAATGAGGTCTTCATACTGAGAATGAAAGACAGACTACTGAAAGCCGTGGAGATACCAAAATAAAAGACAGTGAAAAGAAATAAACAAACAACCAAAAAATAATTATTGCCAAATACAAGACAGCCTAAGCAAAGATACTAGGAAGTAAGAAGAAAGTTTCAATGAAAGATATTTAGAAGTCATGGAATTTTAGAGATGCCACACCATGTAGTTTCATACTTGTTTTTCAGAGGAGGAAGTTTAAGCTATATGACTTGTTCTAAGTAGGTGGATACAAATTCCCAGGTTCTTATTAAAATGAAGATGCAGTCACTTGAGTTACTAACTTGACTTTCCTCCATTATCATTTCCCTGATCACCAGAAAGAAAGAATAAATTGACTTGGGCACACAACAAAAAGTGTTTGAAAGCTAACTCTAGAGTTATTATTCTTTCAGTCTAGCTTAACCTGTTCTCCAAAGACAGAGAAAGAGGGAGGGAGACAGACAGGGAGGGAGGGAAGGAGAGAGAGACAGAACAGGGTTTAATGTGGGCAGAGGCATTGTGAGAATGGGAGATCAGAAAAAATTATAGGAAGAAAAAAATTACAATGATGAAAAATACTTGGTTTAAAGTTTGTGTTTAAGGATGTAAAACAAAAGCAAAACGAATTTGAACATTTTTCTTTGGTGTTGATTCAGAGCTCAAAAATCTATTCACAATTAAAACAAAGAAAATGTGATCTACTTACCCATTCTGTATGGCAGCTGTGGGGTCATAGGTCAAAGCCATGCCAGCCTATATACAGGATAAAGAGGGAAGAAAACAAATCTTAACGTTTTTATTGTGGTGCCCAAAACATTTAGTACACACAAAGACTCTTATCATTACTTTCCATGATTTAAGTTTGTTTTCTTCTATATATATCTCTACTCTTACTGCCAAGACTAGCATTTTTACTATCCACAAACCAGAATATACCAGTGAGTTGGGAGTTTATGTTATATATTCAGACATACCAAGAAACAATGCAGCTTGGATGATTTCCATTTTTATTTCTTAAAACATCCACTGTCTAACCTCACATTCTTATGATTTCACACTATTGTCAAGAACACCTATTGTACGTCTCATGGCATGATAA
The DNA here is from genome assembly GCF_009764315.1 of Trachypithecus francoisi. Lineage (NCBI taxonomy): Eukaryota > Metazoa > Chordata > Mammalia > Primates > Cercopithecidae > Trachypithecus > Trachypithecus francoisi. Next base: position 178,562,979 of record NW_022681453.1, on the reverse strand, counting down.
AAAAGTAAGAATGAATCCTGCAGTTAGGATAAAAATAAAAGCTACTTAAAATGCATTCAATCTTAAAGAAGAAAATGTTTTAAAAAGTATTTATTTAAAAATAGACCATATGCCTAAAGGGCGTGTAGGTAATGAGTCCAGAGTGCTTGTTCGATATATTGCTATTTCTTACCTTAACAAGAGTGATAGAAAGGGGAGGTCATTTACATATGATGAAAATGCTAGAACACATGGCTAATAAGGAGGTAGTTTTGTTTTGTTTTTAGGAATATGACCACCTCAGAAAAAGTACACTTCTCTATAACTGGACATAGTTTCTGAGAAGAATATAACTTCATGAGTGTTGATTCACAGTCTACCTTGTTCCTTCATGTACATCATCACATTTGATCCTCACAACAATCCTATGCAATCCTATGAAGTAGGCAGGAGGAGTATTTTCTTCATTTTATAGATGAAGACACTGAAGCTTGGAAAGGTCAAGTGACTTGCTCAAGGTCACACATTTGGAGGCAGAACCAGATTTCAACCCAAGTCTTCTGATATGGGCTCCTTTCCATTCCTTGGCTATGACATTGGCCCAAGAATTAAATTAGACCTGAGTATCATATCCAACAATATGGGGAAAGTTTCTCTGTGGCCATATGGGCATACTATCCTTTGTTTACCAGGATTGTCAACATGGTTAATACTTACAAAGCTTACAATGTTGAATGGAATTTAAAACTGTCCAGATTATCTTTAGCGTGGATTTTTTCTTCTTTTTTCAAATTTAAAACAGAATTAGATCAACATCAATGTCCTGGCTTTGATAGTGTACTATAATTACTTAAAATATAAGAATTGGGAGAAACTTAGTAAAAGGTAAATAGGACGTCACTGTACATTTATTTTGTAACTGCCTGTGAGTCTATAAATTCTCCAAAATAAAAAGTTAGAAAAAACTTGTATGAGCTGTGAAGACTTTTGTAAAGGATAAGAAACCATAGACATTTTAAAGAAAACAAAATATCTTTCCTGTTTGAGTTTTTTTTTATTTTTCCATTGTGGTTGAGGATGGTTTTCTTGTTGGGCTCATTGAATTCTTCAAATTTAGCTTATAAATGACATGAAAATTCTCAATCTTCTAACAGAAGGTCTGATGTACAGTATAGCCTGCTGCTTTCAGCTTAGATTGCATGCATTCTTTCCATAAATAATAAAATTTAAATTATTATGGAGATTGGTATGAGGAACAGAAGTGTAGAGCCATATATGAATGGAATTGGTATAAAGGGAGCATACATAAATTGAAACGGAGTTCGCAAACAGAATTGAAATGACTGTCAGAAGTTAACAGAAGTGCACTGAGAACACATGTTTAATGATAACTGCTTGATCTCTTTAAATTTAAGAATCTCATTCATGTTAAAGAAATATGCAACTGATAATATGACAAGCTGGAGGACTGAGAAATGAGAAGAGAATACAACAACAGAAATGAAAAAAGGGTTTTTGTTTTTTGGGAGAGGCAAAAGGTTAGTGGTGTCAAGATGAACAGAGATTCTAAGTTTAAATTCTTCCCAGGGATGAAGTGTCTGCCACATGACCGGCTGGAGCCTGGCCATAGGCTGAACACAGAATGGAGCTGTCCAGGGCTTAGCTGAAACTCTCTGGTCTCAGGAACTGGAATGGACAGTTGTAAAAGCTGTCCATTTAGAATTAGATTTCCCTCTTAGGAACACTTAGTTTCTCTCCCCTAATTTATCCAAGATGTGGCACTGCAGGTAGAATAAAACTGGTGGACTTTACATTCAATAGAGATATTATTAGTGCGTGAGAGATTTAGGATGATAGTCATATCTTCAGTCTACTAATTATCTCAAATCATTTAAGTCCTGGGGACTTATAGGAAGCCTTCCCTAGTCAACTGCACATTTACTTCTTTTTCCTTGTACTTATCTTCCTACGGTGCTCAGAGAGACCAATGCTATCCAGCCCCTCCTGAATTATAAACTGTCTTGAACATTCTCTTTTTATGCCATGCTTATTTGTTCTGGCCACTTAAGAATTATTTCTTGCATTTCACTTGAATTCCTTACAGATTCTAGCTAACCAAACAATTCTAGCTAGGACTATAGTAATTATCAATAAACTCTCTTTGTTCAACACACATTTGTTAAGGAAAAAATCCTACATTGACCTCTTTCTTCATCTTAAACCCCCATCCTATCTTTCAGAAGATGGAAAGGAATTGACATCAGTAAGGTACAGTGGAAATCATATGTTTTGAAATCAGACAGACCTGAGTTCAAGTTCTAGCTCTGTTACCTTGTAGTAGTGTGACTTTGGGCAAATTATTTAACCTATTTGAGCCTCAGTTTCCTCAACTGTTAAATGGTTTAATAATACCTACCTCAACAGATTGTTGTGAAATTTAAAAGAGATTACATTTGTAAAGCACCCAGCATAGTGCCTGGAAACAAGACACATACATAAATATTATAATACAAAGCAATATGTGTTAAGTGCCATATGAGTGGTATGGATGGGGTGCAGATGAGAGAGGCTGGGGGTGAACAGATAAGGCTTGTAGAGAAGTACAGGTGAGCAGAACCTAAAAGATGAAGAGGATTTCCACAGATGGAGATGAGAAGTCAAGGCCAGCTCAGCCAAAAGAAATACTATGGAAAAAAGTGCGTAAATAAAAATGGAAAGGTGAAGTGAGCTATTTTCAGTAGAAGATGTGGAGGGGAGAGTGGGAAATAAGATTCAAAAGGTAAAGACGGAGGATCTTGATTGCCTAGTTCCTCTTGCGGAGCGACTGAGTATTTTTGAGCAGGGATATTATATACTCAAAGAGTGACTGGGGAACAGGAGTTAGCATGAGCGCCCTGGAAAACACAGGGTAAATCCAGAGGAATGAGTAACTAGAGTAGGTACCTTGGGAGAGAAAGGTGGGAAGAATCTAAGGTGAGATTTTCATTGTAAAAGGGTAGGGAATGAACACAAGATTCAACTACTTCATGATTTTGCCTAGGGACAGTCCTGTCTCTGAGTACCTTTGGCAAGAGGAGACAACAAGAGATAGTGTCAGGTCATATGCATTTGGAACATTGTGGGTAACAGCACGGCATGAGTTAAACAAAGAGTTGTTTGAACTTAACCCATTGGCTGAATATAATAGCACAATAACTAACACTTGGATACACCTGGTTTCCACTTCATGTGTAACAGATTGTTGAGTCATAATTCTAATATGGTCTTAATGCAAATTTTGCATTCAATTTCCTTTTGTCTCTTTCCACAAAAGAAAAAAGGAAATCGATTTTGCTGCTCTGTCGAGCTACCTTTATACTAAGCTAGAACCATGAAATCATCATTATATAATCACTAAATATTATGGCATGTTTACAAACTCAAGAGTCACACAAAAAGTAAAATACCTTGGAATAAAATGAAAATGTCACACCACGTATGTAGAAAAGTGATGCTTAATCATGTCACTTACTTTCAAAAAGGAGTTATTAGATTCAGAAATATTTTCCATGTTTCAGGTCCGTTATTTGTATATTAGAGACATTCATAGTTTATTTAAAATAAAATGTGGCATTTTTGTCATTTTTCAAATACTAAATACTAAGTTTTAATTTAGTATTTCAGCCATATTAGGACATGTCTAGGTCTTCCAGACAGGATTTTTACTATGGGAGCTAAATATTTTAGAAGAAAATATTTTCAATGGTATATTGGAATAATTAGGGGATTTTTATTTTTAACAAATGCATCTTTATTTTTAATAAATTCACTGAGACCAATCAGTTGACTTAGGAGATAGCTATTTGATATTCATAACTGTAAATGATTAGGTTATATCAAGAGGTAATAATTATGGAAATACTGCTTAAAGAGTATACATTAGGGACCAGGCATTGCTACTTCAGAAAGATTCCCTAGACTGCAATGCTTAGTCTTACTTGAGGAACAGAGAATCATTGACGATAACAAAGCCAATATGATGATGGCCTGAATGACTTCTTTTTTTTTTTTTCTTTTTAACCATTGTTGAAAGTATTTTTAGACTGCAAAATAAATGGGGATCAAAAAATTGGGAGCAGCAAAATTTATACAAACCTATACAGACTGCAGTTCCTGGATAAATAAAACATTGATATTTTAGCCTAATATTTCTCCTTTTCTTAAGGTCTGGCCTGATACATAATTGGGTAAATTACAAACAAATAATTATAAAGATTTCTCGTCTTCTACAATCAGAATTAAAACAACACTTTAATAAATGTATAGAAAATGTTGAATATTTTATTAAATATTGTATACTGAATTAGCACAAGTTGAGTTCAAGAAGCTAATAAAAACAAATATAATATTGTTTTCTGGATGTTATATTTAAAGTATTTATTTCTTGCAGTGAATTTTAACAATATTTACATATGTTCACTGGTTATGATTAAAATTCAATAAAAATAAGTTGATTAAAAATTATGTATAAAAAGGGGCTTAATATTATGACTTATAAACATCTAGGTACTGCTGCTGAAGTAAAATTTCACTTAACTTTGCTCATATTTATTTGATAATATTTCTACTTAGAAAACTTTAGTGAACAAGTCATGATACAAAATTATGTGTACAATATGTATTGAAAGCAAATATTTTAAAGATCGCTGACTAGAAATAAAACTAAAAATGAATTTCAACAAGATGTTAAAATACTAGGCTATATAACTATAACATGTATGTTTTTTTTTTCCTTTAATGCATTGTTTTGACTTATTTTTATTTTTACTTTAAATATTTTAGAGACAGGGTCTCACTCTGTTGCCCAGGTTGGAATATAACATAGCTCACTGTAACTTCAAACTCCTGGGCTCTAGCAATCCTCCCGTCTCAGCCTCCTCAGTAGCTGGGACTAGAGGTGTGCACCATTAAGCCCAGATAATTTATCAAAAAAATTTGTTTTGTAGATATGGGGTATCACTGTCTTACTCAAGTTGTTTTCAAATTCCTGGCCTCAAGTGATCCTCCCACCTTTGCCTCCCAAAGCACTGGAATTACAGGCATGACTTTTGAGTTTTAAAAGTTGTATGTAATAATATTTCCATAATGTGGGGTGAGGGAATCCTTTAATTTATAATATGTCTTCTATGACTTGTCTTAAAATTTTTAAGAGAGAAAAAAGGGCATATCATTTATGAAAGTAATATAGGTCAGAGGCCTGATTCAGAAGTAAGCTTGAAAATGTCAGGGTGCATTTAGCTTTGCTGGGTCAGTAGAATACAGAAGTAGGACGGAATGGGATTACTACAACCAGAAGGGTCAAGGTGAGAAGGTGAAGGAGGTCAGTAATAAAGAAAGAAAATTCTGGGGAAATGATACAGTGTTTCTAGTAGTGGAAACCAGTAAGAATTCAGAAATTCAAATGGCTACACACTGGCTGAGAAATTGAGGGTCTCATATGTGATACTAAAAGTGTATATGTCTAAGATATTCAAAGAAACCAATAAAAATCATCAATGATCAGAAACCTACTAGATCAGGGATCTCCAACCCCGGAGCTGCAAACCAGTAGCCATCCGTGGCCTGTTAGGAACCGGGCTGCACAGCAGGAAGTGAGCAGCAGGCAAGCAAGCACACCACCTGAGATCCACTTCCTGTCATTTCAGAGGGGCATTTGATTCTCATTGGATTGGGAACCCTATTGTGAACTGCACATTATGGGGATATAGGTTGCGTACTCCTTTTGAGAATCTAACTAATGCCTGATGATCTGAGGTGGAAGAGTTTCATCGTGAAACCATCCCCCTCCCCAACACCCCTGTCAATGGAAAAATTGTCTTCTACAAAACCAGTCCCTAACGCCAAAAATGATGAGGACCACTGTACTAGATGGCCAACATGAATTGGCCAGAGAAAGAGTTTTTAACTTTCTTCCTGTTAAGGGAGAAACTAATCTTGGAAAAAATATGCCCAGAGCAAAACTGAGGGCAATTTATTAGTTCACTTGCTGAAAGAGGATATGAGCAGATCACCTTCTGACCTTCATAAGAGTCAAGTGGTAGAATTTTACTGGGGAACAACTCTGGCACAGTCAGGGAACTACTGAATGGTTTGTTTCTACCAAGAGAGGCAGTCAACCATGTACAGTAGTTATCTACTCTCACCTGCTAAAGGGATGCTCCTTAGGCTTCTGTGCAGTTATTTGCTCTCTTGAAGAGAAGATGAATCACAAATAAGATCATAAATAGGGCAATTCCCAAGGTCTATGCAGTCTGAGGTAAGACAGTAAAATCTGGGCTAATGGTTCTATAAGAGGTTCCAACAAACCTGTGAAATGGCCCACACTATACTCTTTAATTTTCATAATTTCTGAATCCAAGGAATACTTCAATTCCAAATAATAATTACATTCATTTGCATCATCTGACGAGTGTATATTTCTTCTTTGGTTTCTGTGATCCTCTCACCTTATTTTGTTCTGACCTCTCAGAAAGCAATTTCTTCTTTAGTGTTCCTTGACGCAACTGCCTATGAGATGCCAGAGTGCTCAGGGCCAGGGTATTATCTCTCTCCTTTACTGCAATACAGTGGTGACATTCGCTTTCTTATCCCAACTATTATTTATTTCCTGGTGATTCCCAAATGTTTGTCTCAAACTCAAGTCTCTATCCTGAATTCCAGAAACATATCATCAAGTTTAATTAGTAAGTTCAATGCATGATTACTGCCTTCTTACAAGTTATGATTTCTTGTTTGGGTGTTTATGAATATATTTTGGTATAACATCTTCTCCCATATTCGCTTAAAACCTCTTTCCAATCCATCAGTCACACCACTGTGTTACGAGGATTGCTCTTGAGAGAGGCAAATCTGACCACATTATGGTCCTCCTTTCAGCAGCATCCTATTGTTTTGAGATAAAATCTGGCCCACAGAAATCTCACGATCAAGTGACTTTGTACTTGTTGGTCTCCACATCTTTTATTTTTTCACCTCTAGACTTCACCCTTTACCAAACTTAGACATACATTCACCTTGCCCTGGAGCATTAGCCCTGGACATTTGCAAGGGCGGTTTTTGGCTGCAAACTCTCCATCACTGTCTGTGAGAATATTTCTATTCTATTCTTTCAGCCTCAGACAAGATATCATAGCCTCTTAAAGCCAGCTCTTTCTCCAGGTGGCATTAAAGGCATTAACTATTGCCTTTGTCCTGCTCCCATGACCCAGTGTGGAAGCTAATATGACCATGCTTTGCTATGTGTATCTCGCAACTAGTCACGCTCATCTTGATATCTCCTCTTTCTAGCCCAGTGCTTGGGATATTGCAGAGGCTCAATAAATGTTAGTTAAATGAATTAATACATGAATAAATCACCTAAAGAAATGTTTGTATTTGAACTTTAAATTTTTATTTGAAAATAGTTTAAGCTTTTTTTCCATTTTGTTAGTAAAATTTACTTTGGAAAAGCTTCAGTTGGACTCAGCTGAACTTTTAAAGATAATTTTTTTAGCCTTTGATTGGTCAAAGAGATAGGAGGAAGCAAGTTTAGTACAGAAATTGCTAAGAGACCTTCCTGATGATGTGGGCTCAAACCAAATTACAGGCAGGAACCTAGGAGGAATTAGAAGAAGCTGAAAACCTGGAGGCCCTTCTTCACGAAATTACTGGCCTAGAATCAGGATAAGAGAAAAACTATTAAAAGTCCTTTTGACAGCTTCAATAAGTTTTTCAAAAATCAAACAAATAACATGCAGAGGATTTATCTCTTTAAATGCAGCAAAATGGTCAGAGAACAGAGAAAATTAACTTATTTATGTTTGAGAAAAGAACATCAAAGGGAGTCTTAATATTGTTATTTACATGCACTGTGTCATCACAATCTTTCTTCTTTTTGGCTTTTGCTAACATAGTACTATCAGGCAGAAGTTTTCCCTATATGGTAATCAAGAAGGACAAGATAGAAAAATGCCATCAGAACTAATACTGGAAGCCTGAGAAAGCCTATGGCACAGAAAATGCTAGGCTAAAGGAGAAGCAGAAGAAAAGTATAATATGATATAGTTAGCTAAAGGTCTCAGAATCTTGGAAAAAAAAAGTTTTAATCTGAGTTTGTCATTAAAACCAAAGTTAAATTAATTAATTGATACCATAAAAAGACAAGACAGTGTTATCATATTTTATGTAGGTTCACCTGTTTTTATCTCAATTTAAATGGCTAAATTTCATAGATTCCAAGACACATTTTTTTTCACATTTTAATATCTGTGAAATTGGGATTTACATGATAATTGATAGCATTTTATAGTATGTCAAGTTCCTTTTCTTTTATTAGTGGTATTTAAAGTAATATTTCATCTTTAATCAATGGTGTCTTATAGTCAATGATGTAGTACCTATACTGTGAAATCCCACCATAATATGGTTAAGTAGGATGAAAAATATACAATGTTGAGATTGCTACTAAGATGAGTCTGTGCGGCTAGACAGAGGAAAGTTCCAGGAATTTGGCTAATTGACCCATATTCTTCCAGGTTCCAGTTATAGTTTGATGTTACCTGGAGGTTGTAAACTGTTGCTTAAACATTGATGGGGATAATTATGAATCTTGTGGCAGGGTGGGATGGCCAGGACACTACCAACAACTCCAGAAATCTCCCAGTTGGTAGGTGCCACATATAGTTGTCTTGATCCGTGGAGAATGGGTCAGGAGGCCCAATCAGGGTACATAGATATTTATCATCAACTCTTCCACTTGTAATTGCTGGCTGTAATCTTCCTAGCCTTAAGCCTTTCCTAAATTTCCCACCGCTAACCCTGCCCAAGAACGTAAGTATGTTATACTACTCTATTCTTTGAGAACATAGGCTAGGCAGAGGACTGAAGCTCATCACCAATTACATTAATCCAAACTTACACTATTACAGGGATTTACATGACTTACTTTTTATCCTTAGTGATCATAGGTTAGTAAATATTGGGCCTAGTACCTTTAAAATAACACACTTAACTAAATAAGAAAGTTTTCATGCTGAATTACTGAGAATTCAAGTTCTTGTGCCAAAAGAAAGAATTATTTTAAGATTAGAAGGTCCATTAACCTTGAGCTTGCTCTCTAAATTGCAGATAAAGCATATAAAATAAATACAACCATATCTGGTGTACTAAGTACGAAAACCAACTTGCAAATGCTAACATGCATCATAATAGCCAAAAACTCTTTTCAAGATCACATATGTAAAGAATCTCCTTCAGTTTAAGGTTAAAAAGATCATTTGCAGAACCTGGCAAAGTTGGTAGATATATCTTAATTTTTTTCAAGGTCATCTTAAACAAAAATTGGGACAACTCATTACCAAGCACTGTGATATAAACAAATAAAATAGTGATAAACTATGTAGATGATGCCCTTACCTTGGAAAATGGTCTAAAATGTTCTGAGCCTAGATAGTATTACCACATTTTCCAAATAATTCTTTAGATATACCATTTTCTAGGAATTGTGCTTCAGTTTCTCCTCATTTTTATCTCTAGTGGCTTAATTCTATGTCTCCGAAATATCAAGATTCCACTGTTCAGTATTATAAAATTCAATTGCACCCCATATGCCTTCAAAGCTAATAGAAATGTTGTGTTCCCAGACTGCATTGTCAAGTTTTCATATTTATAAGAAGAATGCTGACTGGTGACTGGTCAAATATTTAATGAGCTGGATGCACCATTAAAAGCAGATTCAACTAAAGACAAAGGGGCTATTTTACTGAGTGTGTTTTCTGTCCCTCACTTCTAAGAATGTCCCAAAGCACATACTTTACATTAGCATTAGTAACAACTAGTGACAGCCAAATGCTGTGTAAAAAAAAAAAAAAAAGCCATGATCAAGTAGGCTTCATCACTGGCATGCAGAGTTGGTTCAACATATGAAAATTAAGAAATGCAATTAATCACATAAACAGAACTAAAGACAAAAAACACTTGATTATCTCAAATGATGCAGAAAAGAATTTCAATAAATTTCAACATCCCTTCATCTTAAAAACTCTCATTAAACAAGGTTTTGAAGGAACATAGCTCAAAATAATAAGAGTCATCTATGAAAAACCTATAGTCAACATCATACTGAATGGCCAAAAGCTGGAGGCATTCCTCTTAAAAACCAATACCAGACAAGGATGCCCTTTCTCAGCGCTTCTATTCAACACGGTATTGGAAGTCCTAGTCAGATCAATCAGGCAAGAGAAATAAATAAAGGGCATTCAAATAGGAAGAGAAGTCAAACTATCCCTGTTTGCAGACAACATGATTCTACACCTAAAAAATCCCATAGTCTTAGCCCAAAACTTCCTTCAGCTGATAAACAACTTCAGCAGAGTTTCAGGATACAAAATCAATGTACAAAAATTACTAGCATTCCTATACAGGAATTGCAGCCAAGTCGAGAGCCATATCAGGAAGGCAATCCCATTCACGATTGCCACAAAAAGAATAAAATACCTAGAAATACAGCTAACTAGGGAAGTGAAGGATCTCTACGATGGTAAATACAAAACACTGTGCAAATAAACCACAGTAGACACAAACAGATAGAAAAATATCCCATGTTCATGGATAGGAAGACTCAATATCATTAAAATGGTCATACTGCGCAAAGCAATTTCAATGCTATTCCTATCAAGCTACTAATGACATCATTCACAGAACTAGAAAAAAAAAAAACGATTTTAAAATTCATATGAAACAAAAAGAGAGCCTGAATAGCCAAGGAAATCATAAGCAAGAAGAACAAAGTTAGAGGCATCATGTTACCTGACTTCAAACTACATTACAGGGCTATAGTAACCAAAACAGCACGATGCTGCTAGAAAAACAGGCACATAGACCAATGGAACAGAATAGAGAGTCCAGAAACAAGCCCAGAAACAAGGTCGCATACCTATGACCATTTGATCTTCAACAAAGCTGACAAAAGCAATGGGGAAGAGACCCCCTATTCAATAAATGGTGTTGGGATAACTGGCTCACTTATATGCAGAACATTGAAGCTGGACCCCCTCCCTTACATCATGTATAAAAATAAACTCAAGATGAAGTAAAGACTTGAATGTAAAACCAAAAAATATAAAAACCCTGAAAGATAACCCAGGCAATACCATCATGTACATAGGAATGGGCAAAAATTTAATGACAAAGATATCAAAAGCAATCACAACAAAAGCAAAAATTGACAAATGGGAGCCAACTAAACTTAAGAGCTTCTGCACAGAAAAAAAAAGATCAACAGAGCGAACAGACAACCTACAGAATGGAAGAAAATATTTGCAAACTATGCATCTGACAAAGGTCTAATGTTGAGCATCTATAAAGAACTTAAATTTACAAGAATAAACCAAACAACCCCATTAACAAGTGAGCAAAAGACACGAACAGACAATTTTCAAAAGAATATATACATGTGGCCAATAAGCATATGAAGAAAAGCTCACCATCACTAATCATTAAAGAAATGCAAATCAAAACCACAATGAGATATCATCTAACACCAGTCAGAATGGCTATTACTAAAAAGTCAAAATATAGCAGATGCTGGTGAGGTTGCAGAGAAAAGGGAACACTTATAAACTGTTGGTGGGAGTGTAAGTTGGTTCAACCATTGTGGAAAGTAGTATTCCTCAAAGAGCTAAAAGTAGAACTACCATTTGACCCAGCAATCCCATTGCTGGGTATATACCCAGAGGAATATAAATCATTCTACCACGAAGACACATGTATGCAAATGTTCATTTTTGCACTATTCACAATAGCAAAGACATGGAATTTACCTAAACGCCCATCAATAACAAATTGGATAAAGAAAATGTGATACATATACACTATGGAATACTATGTAGTTCAAAAGGAGAATGAGATCTTGTCTTTTGCGGGAAAATGGATAGAGGTGGAGGCCATTGTCCTTTGTAAACTTATGCTGGAACAGAAAACCTAATACCAGATGGTCTTACTTACAAGTGGAAGCTAAATGATGAGAATTCATGAACACACAGAAAAGAACAACAGACACTGGGTTCTACTTGAGGTTGGAGGCTGGGAGGAGAGAGAGGAGCAGAAAAAGTTACTATTGGGTACTAGGCTTAATACTTGGGTAGTGAAATGATCTGTACAACAAACCCCTGTGACAGGAGCAAACACAATAACATTTTATAAATTGCATCAATAACATTATTTGTAAGGACATGAAAAATTCAAAACTCTAAAAATTACACAGAAGAATTTAGTAATATCATCCTTCATGTGTCAATTAGGATGTGGAAGCTGAAAGGTCATGTACATTCAGCACTATGGAGATAGTAAATTTGATAAGCCACTAGCTGTGCATTAGAATGTTTCTTCTGTCAAAGGTAAGTGCTATGAACCACAGTGGAAAGTACTTGAACATGAGGAATCCTTCTCATAGCCACCAAGGTTGCATAAGCACCTCTGGTATCCAAAATTTATTGTCATTATTTGCCAGAATAAGTAAGTTAATAATTCATTTATTTCTCTATGAAAATATTGACCATTTAACAGTTCTCAATTGTAGCTCAATCTTTGTTGATTTCTAGCAATAATTCATGTTTTTGTTTTACTTTTCTTTTTTCTTCTTCTTTTATCCTTTTATCCAAGCCATTCTCTTCCTGCTAGCTCTTTCGGTTTTTATGATTACATGACCTTCAAAGGAAAATTGGCTAGAAACTTGAAAACCACATAACATTCCAGTACTAAATAATGCTTTATGATTTGGAATGTGATCTTACAAAAATATTAATATAATGTGGGTCAAAGTTAAAATATATTATTTTCTACCTGTTTTTAAAATTTGTTTTATAATCTAAGTAAAAATATAATTGACAGAATATATTGGTAGCACATTTTTTTTCAAATAAATGTATCATTAAAAAAATTCCTGTTCAGAAAATAAACTGATATGCCATTTAACTGAAAATCAAGGAATTAAAGCATACTAGTCATAGAAACTCCTAGCAAAGCTGGTTTTGAGATTTAAAAACTTTGAGTTGTGATGATATTGTAATAGTTAAAATAAGTTACTATATAAGCACTTATCATTTGCCAGGCACTGTGTTTTATCTTCGTTACCTCTATGAATCCTTCCGGTCACTAAATATGCACTTTGAACCATTCTCAGTCTGCTGGCAAGGAATCGGAAACTTATGGACTTTGAAAAACCTGCCCAGCATTGTCATAGTATTGTTACTCAGCTCAGAGGTTGTGGATTTGTGACTGGATTTGAGAGTGTGCTCTCTTAATCACTGTAGTGCCTAGATAATTGTGAAGATAAGCACACAATACTGAGCACATCACAGATGGTGACACACTCAGTTCCTTAAAATTCATAAAGAATAATTTTTCTCAATGAGTCTATCAGACTACTCAGCATTCGTGAACCCTTCACACCCCAAGGCTCCAGCTCCTTCTCTAACTATCATTCTCTCTGTGTCACTCAGCACCCTGGGACATAGAGGCCTCTACTGGCCCAGTGACAAGGTGAAGCTTTTCAACAGTAGGAAACTTTTCCTGTTTGTAAATGCACATACAGCAATTTCTTAGTTACCCACCCTGAAAATCAGACAAAGAATCAGTTCATATTTAGTAACAAGAGGAATATACACTGATGTTCTTGTGTCTGCTACTATAGTTCTTGTTATTTTTATTATTACTTTGACTTTCATTTTCTTTTACAGTTGCATAGATATGAAGCCATTTACTGCTAATGATTTCATTCCTACAACACTAAATGATATTGTACTCCACTTTTAATCTCCTACTCTGCAGACAGAGAAGATCTTTGCCATTTTAAGCTCCAAGGGAGAAGGGAATCTGTCTGTCTTACACCACGTCCATACTACCAGACCTATGCCTCCCACATAACAGACACTCAATAAGTCCTTATTGATGACTGAATACTTTTTGTTTAAGTTGCTTCTTCTTTAATATTGTCTTTAAAACAAACTCTTTCAAATATAATTCTTCTCTTAAAAAGAATATTTCTGTAAAAAGTAGTCATACATGGCTGGGCATGGTGGCTCATGCCTATAATACCAGCGCTTTGGGAGGTCGAGGCAAGCATATCACCTGAGGTCAGGAGTTTGAGACCAGCCTGGTCAACATGGCAAAACCCCGTCTCTACTAAAAGTACAAAAATGAGCCGGGCATAGTGGCGGGCACCTGTAATCCCAGCTACTCAGGAGGCTAAGGCTGGGGAATTGCTTGAACCCAGGAGGCAGAAGTTGCAGTAAGCTGAGATTGTGCCACTGTACCCCAGCCTAGGCGACCAGAGTGAGACTCCATCTCAAAAGAAAAAAAAAAAAAAAACAGTAGTCATACACTAAGAAAGTAAGAGAGCAAATAGGAAACCCAAGGGTATTAAAAGGGCTCTCACTGAGAATGTGCATTTGCAATGTGCATTTCCATTGTGCATTCAGGGCAGGGGTTTCCTCATGCCTATTGAGGTGCACATCCTCACACACTGTCAGTGCATAACGCAAATTATTACTCTATAAGGGAACAAATGCCTGTGATAACAATGATACCGATGACAATGATGGTGATAAAGACATGGTTGTAATTCACAATTGTGATGCCAAATCTGTAAGTATTCACTATCCTTCAAAAAACAAACAGAACTAGAATGTATCCCTCAAGGAATGTTTACTTATCTAGAATTTAAATATGAGATATAACTGTTGTATCATTTATATGGCTATCTGCCTACTTAGAAATCTAAAAAGACATCTTTGTTTTAATCACAAATGATTTTAGTCAGAATAAATAATTACACCTAAAGCATTGAGGCACAATGGGGAGGAAACTGGGTGTTTGGAATCAAGTTTTCTGAACTTGGCCTGCATTTGGCTATGGACTCAAAACAGCCTGACAATCGCATTCTCCCATGTGACCTTTGCAGGCCTTTATTCACTTACTGGCAATGAAGAGAATTTTTATTAACAGTAGGTCTGAATGGGTAAGAGTTATAAAACTTTACAGCACAGGGGAAGTTTTCATTCATCACTGTAAAGAAGTTGATATCAACTCTGAAAATAGACAACATATTATCTGGGTTATAGATCATAACAAATCACTTAGTGTAAGCTGGCTGCGATGAAACTGATAACAGCTTTCAGCTTACTAGTAGCAGATTTTGTGAGTGCATTAACGGGACCTACTAATTTAAGGAACTTAAACTACTCTATGTCAGAATATTATAGCCCTTAAAATTTTTCAAACTAACATTTCCAGGCAGGCTCACAAGCACTGAACTATCCCATGCGGTGACATTCACATCTAGTTTGAGTGAATCGTGCCCTTAATATTGTGCAATGCACATCCTGTACTCCTGTACCCAGAAGACTGTGATTTGGAGAAATAAAAATGCATTTAAATAAAATATCTTTAAGAATTACTATATCATTACTATATCATCATACCTAACCTAAAACTTACTCTTTAATTAGAAATAGGTAAAAAATTCCAGTTTTTTTTTTTTTTTTTTTGAGATGTTGTCTCGCTCTGTCACCCAGGCTGGAGTGCAGTGGCGCTATCTCGGCTCACTGCAAGCTTCTCCCGGGTTCACGCCATTCTCCTGCCTCAGCCTTCTGAGTAGATGGGACTATAGGCGCCCACCACCATGCCTGGCTAATTTTTTGTATTTTTCGTAGAGTCGGGGTTTCACCATGTTAGCCAGAAAGGTCTCGATCTCCTGACCAGGTGATCCGCCTGCGTCGGCCTCCCGAAGTGCTGGGATTACAGGCGTGAGCCACCATGCCCGGCCAAGAATTCCAAATCTTAATATTCCTAGAATGCATCTCCAGAAATCTTATGTGATTTTCTCTTCAACATAACCTGTAAATTATTTCTGGGAACCTGAGTGTTGATTGTTAACAATATCACATTAGTTCCACTAGTTCATTTTCATGTTGAGGCTATGAAAATAATCTTGTTAAATATTTCTATAGTAAGGAAAAAATCTCTTCAGAGCATCAGATGGAGAGAAAATGTTTAGTATTAGTCATTGCTTTTAAACTGACTCCAGCAAAGAACTGTAAACAAGATAAAGGAAAGAAATGTCACTTTATTGATTTTTGTTTTTATCATAACACATTGGCATTTTTTCACTAGACATCTGAGTACTTTATTGGGTTACTTCTTGTTCAATTTCCATGTCTCTTGTTTGTGTCCACAGCCAAAACATCATTTCTGGGAAGTACAATTCCCAAAGCAATTGCTGTCAGTGGTATTTACTAACTCAATTAATAGAGCTTGGGAAGATTTTGTGAAAGCTAGATCAGAGTTTTCGAGCCAGTGTGAAGTGGTTGGTTGATATCTGCCCTACTTACGGATAAAACCCCAACATAAAAATTTGGTGAAACAGCACCATATTCTGGAATTTGAAACTTAGCATTTATCTACATTTGAAAATTCTTAAGGAAACCCAAAGACTACATACAACCAAAGTCAACATAAAGCATTTTTTAAAATTTAAGTGTCTCTCATCATAGTGTAAAAATATCCATTCTTTGATTTAATCCAATCATCTTTACAACATAGTTCAATAAAGGTTGCAAAAACAGGCATATCACAAGTTCACATGTGTGTGTTTATGTGTTGTAATGGTATATTGGTAGTGGTTGAATAAGTGAATGAATCAATGAATGCATGGGTAAATGTCTATTTTAGTTTACAATTATCTTTACTGGGGCACTAAGTTACCATCAATCAAATTTTGATCTGACCATCTAGAAAATTCTACAGCTATTTGCTTTTGGATCAACTGTTATTATTTGTGGTATAAAGTACAATTTGGTGACTTTTTGGTAGTCATTGGAAAAGTCTTCTTTGGGAGCACAGAAAAAAGCAACAGGAGTTCCTGATGTATTTTTGAACTGAACTGAAACATTCCTGATTCCACACCGCTCCACCAATCATTTGGGAGAGCACAAACATGGTTGATGCAGACAGTATTTTGCCTAAAGTAAGACAGAGCCTCAGATGTATAGAATATCTGGCCAACACAATGTTATCAAGGGCCATCAGGGACACTGTGATGATTAAGTTAGATTACTTCTGAGATAGGGATGACATTAAACATATTTTACTACCGATACGTCATAAACACTGGCCAATCAGAATTTAAATGCACGAGTAGGATTTAGGAGAATTCCTGCTGTGCCAGCCAGCACCCCATTTTTGCTGGATCATGATGCTCCTGGAGGAGCACTGGGGAGGAAGGGGAAGTGGAGTTGCACTGATGGCCTAGGGGCAGTGTCTATTTACCAAATGAGAAGATATATTTAAATGTGCCAACAAGTTGCATGGCCCTTCTAGTATATGGAAGTTGAAAATCAGTTCTGCCCTTGGCTTCAGCTTCTTTAGGATGGTGGTTCTCAAAGCGTGGCCTAAAGACACCAAGAATTCCTTAGATCATCTTAGGAGATCTATAGGGTTCTCCCTTTTTAAATTACTTATCTAGATGAAGGTAGATTTTTCTCTATATGTTTAAAGCAAGACAGTGTATAGCAAAAGAGAGAATGCTGAAGTACATGCACAAATCTGGCCATTTTTTACTGAGTCAGACATTAAGTGATTTGTAAAAATATAAAAGTGTACCACTTTTCTCAAAAAATTGCCTTTGTTTTAAAAAAGTATATTTTAATAAAATATACTATTTTTATCAGCACAAGATGAGTTAATTTGTTATTATTTATTTTGTTGTAAGTAATAATTTTTTTTAAGAGTGTAAAGGGATCCAGAGACCAAGAGTTTCAGAACTGCTACTTAAGGAAATAAAACAATAAGAACTGTAGAACACCAAGGAGAAAGAGCCTAATAGCCCCATTCCCTCGATCATTTTACTCAGAGTTCCAACTGTCTCTTGAAAGATGCGTTAATAATTTAAAAATATCCCTGTGTTTTTCACTTATGCAGAACATGGCCACTAGCATATATTTATATTTCAAAATCTTGCTAATTTATACTAATTTCTGTGTATAAAGTTTTCTGTATTAGATTTTTTCATAAAGAAATGCATTTAGCCAAACTTTGCTAATACATTTTTTATCAAAATGCCATGAAAAAACAGCTTTAAACAATAAATTAAAATTTTAATTAGTCTATTAATTGGCATGCTTATGGTACTTCTAAAATGCTTGTAATCTATTGGTTTTGTATCCTAAGAATTTCATCAGAAATCCCTTTCACATGACCATTTTTACTTGTCTTTTAGGAGAGAGGAAAAGTAAACATTAACCTCAGTCTGTGCTATTATCTTCAATTCCACAGCAGCATAATCTAAACTACCATCTTTCTTTTTATCTAAGACAAGGATTGAAAGGTGTACCATTGTTTTACATATCAAAACAAACAAGCAAGCAAAAACAAACACCCCAAATGATCTCTTTATAAGGTTGGTATGCCAACCTTAGTATAATGGTAAATGAAAAACAAAACTACCCATTAAAAACAGACACCAAAGAAAGTTATTTGTCTCAATCATGACACTGAATGAAGGAAGGGGTTAAAAAAATCCCCCTTTAAGAATCTGACCCAGATCCTGGCTTTGGTTGGTGTTTGTATTTATGAAACCAGTGTGGTCAAAGACCTTAACCAGAGAATGTAGGTAGTGCCCCCAAGTGACTAACAAGAGCAAATGCATATTATCTTGTAAAATGCCACTTAGTGTAAGAGAACCAATTTCAGAAGCTTTAAAGTGTGGAAAACAACAACAAAGACATATGTCTTAGGATCAAATACATTGACCAGAATTTCCTGGCATATAAAATTAATTAAATATTGCTTATATAGGATTAATGTGTATCATGACATACTTTATCAACATGCTAATATACTTTAGCAAGTAAAATGCAAGGGGGAAATGGAAGCAAAAAATATATAAAATGACGGACACACAGTTATCCAACATTCTTTGGGTATCTACTTCTAAGACCACAATCAAAGTGTACAAATTAATATGTGCATCCCCAAACCAAGAAATTTGATAAGCATATTTCTAGGGCATGCTATTTCTCTGCCTAATCTATTTTCTCTTAATGTGTATATATATTTGAAATATATTTTATTGGTCATAGATAAATTATATTACAGTCCCTTGATTTTCAAAGATCAACAGGAAAATTTACAGCTCTTAAAAATCAACTTTTGAAAACAAAGATTAGGAATATACCTTTAAAACCTATGTTTAAATTATAAGGCACTCTGGGTCCTAAACTTAACTCCACAATGCTTCCACACCATGGTATATGTAGCATTTATCATGCTTTGAAGCAAAGTCTTGGATTCTATATACAGTAGCCAGGTGGCAGATGTAACTCTCTACATTTTGTCTTTACTGATTCCATTTGCAAGGAATGTACACTGAGGTGAAGTGTCTTGTTGCCATTGCCATCTGTTGTATGAAGGTGATATTATAGTTCCTTAAGGAGACAGAAACTGAAGCTTCTGTCATAAATGCCAAGTTGCTAATTGAGTCTTGGGGCTTTATGATGATAATCTGTGACCCAAAGATACCTCTAATCAGCAGGCGTGTTATCCAACCAAATTTTAAAATGTCAAATGAGTCTTTCTAGATTATGGCTGTTTGGTAGGGGACATGTGATAATGAGTGCTATCAGGCATCAGTTGTCTTCTGGGGCCAATAGGGTTATCTGCTGATGCACTGGACTGCATGCTGAAAACACATGGATCACTCCCTCCACCTCCTTTTTAGAACAGAATATCCACTGCCTTTCTAAAGTTGAGAATATTAAAACTCTTGTCTTTTTTTTTATTAGCTTTTGAGGCCCAATGATGCTTCTGTTTTTCATGTCTTAATGTAATGAGTTACAGTTTACATAGTACTTGAACACAACTATAACCTTTAAGAGGGGTTTTGAGACCTGCATGGAAACACTCAAAACAAAAAATGGTCTTAGAAACAGAAACTGAAAAAAGGCTAACGGATTTGCTGAGAAAAATTCCAGCTTCCTTTCTTTCTTATCACTGTTCTGTCAGTATTCAAAGTATAAAATGCTGCATCAAGTACAATGCTTCTTAAATGACAAATGGATGAAGTAGGTGCTTTGAATGAAATACTAAATAAAGCTCTTCGGTTGAAATTATGGCCTTGATACAAAATGGCATGTATTCAAGTCATTCAAACAACTCTATTCCATTTCACAAATAATGAAAAGACCTCATGGAAGCTCAGGAGCCTTTTCCTTGTCTTCTTAAAAAAAAGTAACAAAAAGAACACATTCCTAAGTGGCACTGGATCCATAAGCTGGCTTATCTACCAATTTGTATTGAGGGTAAATGGACAGTGAGCTGTTCAGTACTTTTCCTTCTCCTTGTTGTGAAAAGCAAAATGCTGTATGTATCAACTTTTCTTCCTCCTTTTTGACCAATAGACAATATCTTATTTTATATATATATATATATACACACACACATATATGTGTACATATATATGTATAACAGATATCAAAACATTTATGAACATATGGGAATATGCATAAATATACATACATGTGCAAGTAAATCATCTCAATAGCAGGATGAAAAACAACCAAATTTTACCTGCCTGTTTCAAAACACAAACATTCAACTCTCCCTACTGATTTCACTGAAAATATTTTGTCAAGTAATTATACCCTCATTTTATAGCTATTATACAGATAGAAATAAATTCTTTGTAGATAAGTATTTCAGTGAGTTCCCTTCAGGTTCAAGTTTGGTTAAAGACAGAAGACTTGCTATCGTGCAGAACTGAGGTTAATTTTGCAGTCCTCTACTCCTTTTCAATAATTTCATCTAGAACACATTAACATGAGGCTGCTCATTTGCCCCTTTGAAGACATTGGGTATTCCATGGGACCCAGTTTCATCATGGCACCATACGTCTGCCTTGCCACCTCCTGAGGGATATCTACTGCCAAATTTCAGAACAAATGTTGTCAGTTAGGACTCACCTCTCCTTCCCTGGGCCAAGGCCTCCCATTCTGGGTATATTTGCTTTGATTCTGTCGCTTCTTTTGTCCTCCATCAGCAAATTTGCACAGCAAAGGCTCACTGGGGGCTGGGAAGATAAGAAACCAATTCTACATTAACAAGTCCCCCTTAAAAAATAAGTGATTACGTGAGTCACAGTAGTGCTTTGTAATGAATCTCGTTTGAAACAACATCTTGCCTCTGAAGAGATATTTGGCCCCCTTTTAGTCTCAGCTCTGTTGGCCGCTGTTCTAACTAACTGGGCTTCAAAAAAGTACTGGCAGATCATAAAAGAAGAGAACAAATATTGTTGAAAAAATAATCAGTTGAAGCAGAATGTGAAATTTGCTTTAGAAGTAAAGAGGCAAGCACCGACCCTTCCAGTAATGTCAGAAACATGTTCATAATCGGCATTTATATGTGGATAAATATTTCTTCCTCAAAGCACCGTGTTTGCACGTTAGAAACTGAAGCATTCAATTTTGGAAAGACATGATTAGGAGCTTCTTTCTCAAAAGGGAGACATTTTGCTAACCGCAATCAAATTAGCTTTTTAAAAATTAGTCCTCTGTAATTTCTAAATGGCTAGAAGCTGATGCTCCACCCAACCTTCTTCACTCCAATTTTCCAGTAAAATCTAATCAGAATCCCGAGAGAACAATTATTAGAATGTTAAGTGAATCCGCATGATAAAAATATAGCCAAAGGATATGGCTTGTGAGTCCCGGATTGCTAGAGGTGGTCCTACATGACTCAGGTAAATGTATTTCCCAAGAGAAAGTGACCAAAACTGATGTCTGAACTCCTCTTCCAACAATTACATTGGAAAATGACAATCTTTTAAAACCCAACAGGGCAAAATTATTCTTTGAGAACTGATGTTCTCCTTCACATCCCTGCTTGATTGGAAAATTGCTGCTTGTTATCACAATAAATATATTTTTAAATGAATGAATAAAATGAAAGCCAAAGTGGCCTGACAAACTTGGTTAATATATCAATGTGGCTGGGAAGGTTAATTTCTTAGTTTATCTGTTTGAATTAACCAGATATTAATTTGTCAGTTTATAGTCTGAAAACCAAAATGACCACCCTGCACAACTGTTACTTGTTAGGAAAAGTGTGTTTTACTAAAGATTGGTTATACTAAAGGCCCTAATTCTTGACCAATCCCTGTGTCCTTGCCTTTTGCTGTATAATATTGTGGAGCCCTCTCACTCTGACTCTAGGTCTGATCCCATGTGATTGCTTTGGTCAGTGGGATGTTAGCAAATGAGATATGAGCAGAAGCTTGAAATGGATTTAAGTTTTGGGAGTTGCTTCTTTTGCTCCTCTGCATGGCTATGTGAATACGCCCAGGTTAGCCTGCTGGAGGATGAGATGCGAATAAAGATGTGTCATCCTTAACATCCTAACATTCCAGCCAAGGCCATACTAGATCATCCAATGCCAGCCACCACCCAGACATGTGAACCCGTACATCCAAGATCGGTAGTGGTACAGAGTTAACTTGCAGTTAACAACAGAAAAAAATATATAAGCCCAGATGATATAAATTGAGCCCACCACACAAACGTGTAAGCTAAAGAAATCTTTATTGTTTCATGCCACTAAGATGTTATAATTGATATGTGGCATTATTGTCTTGTTAGATAACTGGCACAGCTTCCCCAACATCCTTTTTGCCCCGTTCCCACCCCAGCTAGATTGCTTGCACTTAACTTACCTGGTAAAGTTAAACATTTTTAAGGAATTAATGAGAATTCTAAAATTGTTTCCAAAATCAACAGAGGAAAAAGAGTACAATCAAACAGGTACCTACAAATAAATATTTGAAAATCATTTGGTTCTAAGGGACAGTCATATTTTGTCAAATCCTTTTTAGCTCATTCTTTATTAGCAGCAACTCTGTTTATCAGTACTGGAGGAAATGGCTCAAAGAGACAGGGGTCACCGTTGCCCAAGAGAAATAAAAAACAAAATGTCATTCCTGCCGTATACAGAGCACACAGTTCTGTATAGAGAGAGCACTCAATAAATATCATTGCCTCACTGAACACAAGTGGTTTTTCACAGTGACTGCTCTGATGAGCCTCTGACTTCAGTGACTTGGGTGAAGCCAGGAAAATCACATGACAGAAAGACTGCATCATGGAATGTCTGTAGATAGTCACTGCCTTTATGTTAGAAGTACTGTAAATTCTGATTCCTGATTATTTATGTTAGAAGTACTGTAAATTCTGAGTCCAGATGAAAAACCTAAATGCTAAATGCAGTCATTGCATCCCAATATTCTCTGAGTAACGTAATTTCCTGTGAGATTTCAAAACTATATATTTATATCACATGTAAAATCCTCCTCCTCTATAGAGTATTTTCTCTCTTGCCATTTTAAAGATTCAGGTACATATAGCTATTAAAATGGGATAGTCATGCTAACATATGAGTTCATCACTGTCAGTGGTACAAATTTCTCACAAAAGGTAAATCTAGAAGCACCTTACATTTCTTTCTGTAAAGAAACTGGTTCCAGTTTCTTGCGAGGAGGGATGGTAGCTTTGTGTGCCTCTGTTAGGTAAGAAATTTTCCTAACAACTACATTCACAGACACACACATAACACCCA
Source organism: Trachypithecus francoisi (assembly GCF_009764315.1). Lineage (NCBI taxonomy): Eukaryota > Metazoa > Chordata > Mammalia > Primates > Cercopithecidae > Trachypithecus > Trachypithecus francoisi. Next base: position 178,539,324 of record NW_022681453.1, on the reverse strand, counting down.
CAGGCAAGTTTTTTTGTTTGTTTGTTTTTAACAGCTTTATTGAGTCAACTGACATAAAATAAACTGTACATATTCCCAGTATACAATTTGTCAGTGTTGATATATGCATATGCCTATTTGACCATCACCATTGTCAAGATAATGAACATATACATCACCCTTAACAGTCAGAAGCTTCTTTCTACTCAAATATAGTCTTTTTGTTTTAACCAAGGACTGTTATCCAATCAGAGGACTTTTTTTTTTTTTTTTTTAGTATTTGGTGTTAATAATAGACTAAAGTTTATCAAGCACTTCCATTTTATATAGATCATTCATTTAATCTTCACTACAACTCTACGAGGCAACTAACATTTTTCTCTATTTTATCAGTGAAGGAACTGATATTCAGAATGGTTTAGTGTCTTGTGGCAGGTCACACACCTGGGATTTAAACCTAAGTAGCAGCTAAACCACTAAGTGCAGTTGTACCAAAACTGAATTAGAAATCAGGCTTTATCTGCTAAGTATCATCCTTGAGGAAAAAAAATCTTGTTATACCTATTTGCACTGTGTCCAAATAAGCAGAATTGGCCCATACCTAAGAACTTTTGTGTCCAGATTTATTTTTAAGTCCTACAGTCCATGCATGATGGGTCATCAGTGACCCAATATGACATGAGATCGAATTTGATTGTCCTCTTGGATGTCTAATTCATAGGTGAGGAGCATGTTTTCACTCCCTTCCTTAGTCCCATTACTAGTTTTCCCTTAATATCATAATGCTTCTGTTAACATCAGATTTCTATTTAAAAAGAGACTAACTTGCTTATTTTGTTCTTAAAACCTTCCCTGATAATTTCCAGATTTTTATTCTGCCTTAAGACTATAAGAACACATTGAACAGTGGCTACAGAAAATTCTGGGTTTCCTTTCCAAGTTGTAAATGGTAATCAAGTTTTTTTAAGTTTTACCTTTTATATATCTTTGGGTAATGTTTTTTATGAAACGTATTTCTACTCTCTGAATCAGGGTTGTTTATTGTCCCCTAATAATGGTTCTTATAAGGTTTATAGGATAGTCCCTGGTTCTAATAGTCTAGAATATGACTTCTCTTTAGGTAGTTTCTATAGGATCATATTTCCATAGGCTTTATCACATACTTTGGGGGCACTTAATTGTTAAGGGTACCAGCTTCCTGGGTTTGAAGTCTGGCTCCCTTACTTACTAGCTACAAGATACTAGGCACATTTCCTTCCTTCCTTCCTTCCTTCCTTCCTTCCTTCCTTCCTTTCTCTCTCTCTCTTCTTTTCTTTTCTTCTTTCTTTCTTTCCTTCCTTCCTTCCTTCTTTCCTTCCTTTTCTTTCTTCTTTCTTTCTTTCCTTCCTTCCTTCCTTCCTTCCTTCTTTCCTTCCTTTTCTTTCTTCTTTCTTCCTTCCTTCCTTCCTTCCTTCCTTCCTTCCTTCTTTCCTTCCTTTCTTTCTTCTTTCTTCTTTCTTCCTTCCTTCCTCCTTCCTTCCTTCTTTCTTTCTTTCTTTCTTTCCTTCTTTCCTTCTTTCCTTCCTTCTTTCTTTCTTTTCTTTCTTTCTTTCTTCTTTCTTTCTTCTTTCTTTCTTTCTTTCTTTCTTTCTTTCTCTTTTTTCTCTTTTTTCTCCTTCCTTCCTTCCTTCCTTCCTTCCTTCCTTTTACATTTCTGTGACTCATTTTTCTTATGTATAAAATGGAGAAAATAATGTTAAGTACTTCATAGAGCTGTGTGAAAGTTTTTTAAAAGAATATTGTATCTAAATAAATACTGAATCCATTTGCTGCAAAGATTATTATTGATTAGAATCTCTGTCAGCCACTTCCCAGTTATCAACTGTGAAACCTGGTCATGTGTCAGTGTCAGAGAGTTTGGAACATTTAAGCTTTATTTTCATCAGCTCTGTTCCATTTTAACTCCATAGAGGCTTCGTCAACATACAGAACTTGCAACTATCTTCAACAACAACTGAAAGATGTGTTCATGGAAAAGATCTGTGTTTCTAAAATGGTTCCTGTTTGGATAGCTTGTCATTGGGTCATCTGGTCACCACAGCACTAGGTCCCTTTCCTGATTCATTGCCAGAAGTTGGCTTTCATTATCTCCTGGGTATGATGCATGTTATGTTATTATTATCTGTGTTAACCTCCATTTGCCTATGATGAATGATCCCTGTTCCTTTGCTGTTGTTTCTGATCATTAGTACTATTACTATTATTTCGCCACTCAATTGCAAAAGTTCTATTGGCAGTTTAAATCCATCAGGGTTATATTTCACTACTAGAAAAACTATTGAGCCATCTACATAGTAATAGATTTCACTGGGGTTTCCCTTTTCCAGATCCCATGTTAAAATGTTAAATAATTACTGTTGCTAAAGCTAAGTTCCAGAAAATCTTTCCTCATTAAAAGAGACCATCTCTACCTTTCATTATCTCTCCCTGAAACAATTACCTACATATAATTACATACCTATAATTACATATCCAAAAAGGCAGATCTTTCCCAATTCCCTTATTTAAACACTTGTATTAAATAAATAAAATAAAATGCTCTAAATGAGTTATTAACACCAATATATCTTCTACAGACTGGCATAAAAAAATTTAGCAGAGGCCTCCCTTAAACAAATATTATCAAATAACAATGCTCTAGATTGCCAAGGATCAAATATATAAAGAGTATGAGATTCTGGATTTTAAGCCTACCTTATAATTTTCCCTTCTTGTAAAGAGATCTTTCAAATAATTATTTTTGACACTAAGAGAAAATGTAAAAGTCATACGGTGAGATTTTCTTAGCTTTCAACTAAGATCTCTTTGTGAACTGTCTTCATAAATTTTACATTTTTTTAAAGTTCTCAAATATTAGCCACTCTGATACTTGGGGATCTGAATAAGCGTTAGGCTATGAATATTGATAATGACCTATTTATATTTACTGACATTGCTAAGTTAAAACATCTGATTGTATTAATTTTAAGATGATGATATACTGTTAATTTTAAGATGATTATAATGGAAGACAGAAACAGCCACAATGTTTTACTAGATACATTTAAAAAAACTCCAGAAATACATTTTCAAATGTGCTATTTCAAAAACAATGAATATATTTCCATATTATCCTTAAATTTCAGGAGTCAAATTCAGATTAATTTCCGAAAGAGAAATATTTCATTGAGAGTGGCAGAGAAAACATTAGTAGAATAGGTGAACTAAAATTCACATAATCGTCTAGTTCTTATGTAATTCCTAAATATCTTTAAGATAAAATCCAAATTCCTTCATTAGAAAATAAGAATTTTCCCCTGCATCATATCTTTATTAGTATCCTTCCATCCCTGAATAGTTTACACTTCTGTCACTTCCTTTTTTTTTTGAGACAGAGTCTTGCTCTGTCCACCAGGCTGGAGTGCAGTGGCTTGATCTTGGATCTCAGTTCACTGCAACCTGCGCCTCCCGGGTTCAAGTTATTCTCCTGCCTCAGCCTCCTGAGTAGCTGGGACTCAGCTACACACTACTACACATGCCACCACACAGCTAATTTCACTCTCATCACTTCTAAGTGCAGTTATTTTCCTGTCTGGAATTTCTTTTCCCAACTGCCCCCACCACACATGCACACACACATCCCTCCATCTGGCAAACAACAAGGAAGCCCTCTTTGACTCCCAGCTCAGAGTGATATTATCTAGTGTGTATTTGGCCAACTTTCACAGGTTGAATGCTGTTTCTCTTTGTGTTAAATAAATCTTTTGACAGGATTAATTTATTTCCAGATCGGAGGGTAGAAAGTGATCATAGGAGAGGTTGGAGTGAAGTTTGCCATGTCTGTATTATGTGTGCAATGTGTGTGTGTGTGTACACTATTAACACCATTTTGTACTTAGTTATAGATAATACATGAAAGTGATGTTACTCACAGTAAGGTCAATGAACCCAGAAGCAATGGAATTATCACCTGGGAGCTTGTTAGAAACGTAGACTCTTGGGCCCCTTTCTAGACCAACTATATCAAAATCTGTATTTTAACCAGATCCCCAGGTGATTTCTGTGTATGTTAAGATTTGAGAAGAACTGTTTTGGTTATGACTGGCTCCATAACTGAAAGAGGAGTGCATGTTAAATGTTAAGCATGAAATGCTCTGGATAATTAGAAACTTCAGTAGCACAGAAATATTATATTGCTTACAATTTCCTTATTGCAGGATTATGGTGCCAATTACTTTCGTTTAGTCTCTTTTAACAGTAGTTAAAATAGAGACTAAATGAAGAAGAGGCCTTTGTGGAAGTGGGATGCCATTAAAAGCCACAGACTTTAATGTTCTAGAAGACATTATGGTCTATCATGCAAATGGGGAGTATTTAAAATATAATTATAACAATGCACGGCAATAAAGTTGCACACCAATTATGAAGGAGTAATTACTGTTTGCTTGCTTAGTGGAGTATTTCTAGTCTTCCAAACTTTGTATTAAACATGCAACATACAATGTGTAAACTGATGTAATGATCGGATGGCTTATAGGATTTGGTGTTTTAAGCAAGCAAACAAAACAATGACAAAGATTTTGCTTATCAAAATTAAGGTATGATAATTTATTTTGATTTTCTGTTTACAATTTAAAATACATGCAGTTTGATAAGTCACTAAAATGTTCTTTAATATGCTATTGATGAGAAGATATTGACATCTAAGATATCAACAGCAGAATTCCTACTTTCCTTAGAGAAGTTGAACATTTTTAATTTTAACAATCAATTTATTTAAGCTATTCTAGTATTTGTATTGGACTGTGGTCATGGTTTTAAATATTTATTTATTACTATAACATTACTGGTCTAGTACTTTAACTATTAAATTTAAATATTCCTCATTTCAGATAGGTTACCAATCTTACTTCAGGAAAAAATAAGAGTGGGAGAAGCTGGGTGGGAAAGAAAAGCTAATGAAAACAGATACAGTTTATTCCAGGTGAGTTTATATAATCTTAGTATAATAGCAGACAAAATAAAGGACTTTAAAAAAGAATCTCAATAATTAAAAGTTAAAATGTTATAAATGTTTGATCCAGGAGACACCTTTAAGAAAAAATTGTGAGGTTGTAAATTATATCTTAATTAAAAAAATGAAACAAATGATCACAAGGTAAGGAGATCAAGACCATCCTGGCTAACACTGTGAAACCCCATCTCCACTAAAAATGTACATTAAAAAAAAAAAATAGCCTGGCATGGTGGCGAGAGCCTGCAGTCCCAGCTACTCGGGAGGCTGAGGCAGGAGAATGGCGTGAACCTGGGAGGCGGAGCTTGCAGTGAGCCGAGATCGCGCCACAGCACTCCAGCCTGGGTGACAGAGTGAGACTCTGTCTCAAAAAAAAAAAAAAAAAAAAAAAAAGAAGGAAAAAAGAAAAGACATAAATGAAACCTCTCCCTAAACTATTCCTGTGATATTCTGGGTGCCTTGCACATTAAAAAGCTGTTCATACTAATGGATGCAAACATTATACTAATAGAAGGATGATAATGAAACTCAGTAGTATTTTTAACCCAGTCAATCTTTTCTTTATTTTTTAACCCACATGTATTCAATACCAAATAATACTGGCACTACTCTAAACTTTGCTTCTGGCAAAGTGGTCACAGTCTAGAAAGGGAGAAAGCCAAGTAAAAGGAAAACTGAAGATTACAATGGTTGCTATAATAGAAATATAGATAGGCATTTGTAGAGCATAGAATGGATGTCAACCTCCAGCACTACAGTCATAGAATATCATCTAGCTTAGAAATCACGTCCAATTCCACAGTTTGAAACAATAGTTTACATATATGTCCCACCTCCCACCCCATGCCAACTGCCAAATTATGAAGTAGCACATGGAAAACAAGTCAACTGTCACTTACTCTGGATAAAAATAAGTTTTAATCAAATGTTTATTAAATGAAAATATAAATTAGGAAGGTGGATGCAATGCTAAGATTTAGTCAAAATGCTTTAAGGACGTCTGGGGCCGGCCGGGCGCAGTGGCTTACGCCTATAATCCCAGCACTTTGGGAGGCAGAGGCGGGCGGATCACGACGTCAGGAGATCGAGACCATCCTGGCTAACGTGGTGAAACCCCGTCTCTACCAAAAACACAAAAAAATTAGCCGGGCGTTGTGGCAGACGCCTGTAGTCCCAGCTACTCGGCAGGAGAATGGAGTGAACCCGGGAGGCGGAGGTTGCAGTGAGTCGAGATCACACCACTGCACTCCAGCCTGGACCACAGATAGAGCCTCCACCTCAAAAAAAAAAAAAAAAAAAAAGAACGTCTGGGGCCATCTAGACCTGATATTGAGAACTGGTAGCCTTGCATCAAGGGATTAGAACTCCTTTTGTACTTGCTCCAACACTCCACAGTCCTTCCAAATGCAGACAGAATCGTTTGTACTGATTTGGAACAAAAAATATTTATGGAAAAAATGCTAGAAATAAGCATCTGAAGCTAACTGTATGCTGGAACCCATGCCTTTAATTATTTTCACTTATCCCAAAACACTATTTTTTGTTATATCCAGGAAGGTCTTGAAGAATAAGGCCTCTGAAATGTTTGCAAAAGGTTTTGTTAGAAAACGTCCACTTTCTTTTCCATATGTGCCCCACGCATGATAGACTTCTGATGCCTACCAGAGTGTGTACGTGTGTACATGTATGTGTATGCCCCCATGCATATGTATGTATGTATGTATTTCTAGATATAGACTGGCAAGCTTTCAATGTAAACCACAATTTACATGGCAAAAATTACTTGAAGGTTACAACACAGAATTATTATATTTTGGAGTTAGAAAACCTGCATATGGCAAAGGAAGCTATTTGGTTACATTTTCTTTCGACTCTTAGCATCCTGCTTAGTATTTAATTATGTTTTGTGTACAATAATAAGTGAGGCGTAGCTAGGTGCGTAATTCTGAGTTGTAATAAAATCCCATGCTGAATGGAGTATAGATCCTGTTTGCCATATAACTGTAAAATTTACCGAATTCAAACTCTTGATTTTGTCAATAAGGAAAATAAAAATAAAAGTTTAATGAATTGCTGGCTAATTTGTGGTAGTTGGTGACAAAGTTACAATCAGTTCTTTTGATTTTTAAGTGAATGCTTTCTCCAACTGCTTACTTTCTACCCTCTTTACCATCAGAAGGAATAGGGAATGAAGTTTGAGCAGTTCTTATGACTGACTTTATCATTTTGGAATGGGGCAAAAAGATTGAGTACTCACAAAAATATAATTACGGTGGTTCTCTGGGCCAGGTTAGACTTAGAACCGAAAACTAGGAAACCAGTTAGATCTCCTAAAAGAATGTATGCTGCCCCTCTAATAATGGCTTGTTTTAAAAGAATAAACAAATCACCTGGATTATATTTATAAGTGTCAGGCTCATGTTTATGCCTATCATGTAGTCCAAAACTGGTGAGGGAATATAAACTTAAAAGAGGAAATAAAAAATAGCGTACATTGAAAAAATGTAATTTCCATGCACATGCCTAATTTTATCCCTCAGTAATGGATTACTGCTTATATTTGGTTTTATATATAATTCTCTACTATGTGAAATAGACTTACAAGAAAGAAAATGCCCCACAGTTATGATAAAAGCAGAGAACAGCTATTTGACTAGAAACAACATAGAGGAAATCACCTTTTGACAGTTGCATTATGGCCTAAATAGTGATCTCAAGATCTCCTCTCTGTTTTACAGATTAAAACATCATCATTTAAAAAAAATTGTAACAATTCTCTGATAATTCTTTTCCTATATAAAAGGATGGTTCTAAAAGGAACAACCATGCCCCATGGGGGAATAATGTAATGCTATTGTTTCAAGTGGAAAAAGTTAATGTTTCAAGTGGAAAAAGTTAATGTTTCAAGTGGATGGCACACAAAGTTTTCACTGACAGTTAAATTTAGTTCACTTTTTGGGGAAAAGGCTGGAACATTATCAGTGCTGAATGAAGGCAATGTTTTGACACCAAGAAATTGGAAAGTACCAGCACTTCCAAGAAATATCGGTTGATTGATGTAGCAACAGACTAGCGAAACTTGTGTGGCTAGAAGGCAAAACACCAAGGAAAAAGTTTCTAAGATGAAGCAGCTTTGAAATTAGAAGAATCTTATTTATTGACGAAGATAAACTGTTCCTGATCCTGACTCATTCCTCCCTCCTCCTTGGCTCCAGAGTATTGCTCTTTCCTCTGATAGAGCTCTTTGCATACTATATTTTATATTTATAGATTACTATGTACTATATATAAGTTGAATTTTTTTTACTAGAAAGAGAAAAAATATTGCTATAATCTTACAGTGAACATACCCCTTTGATATTAAAAATGAATTAAAAAATGGAAAAAGAACATGTAAAAAGTTAGTAAATTCAAAGTATAGAAAGGTTAAAAATAAAAATACTTCTTTAAAATCCCCCACTTTTTATTTCTTTCAAAAATGCATAACTATATACATCTACTCTTTTGTTTATCTAGTTCTTTTTTATAATTTCAAAGACAGTAGTATTGCTTAGTATGTTGGTTTTGTTTGTTTACCTTAATTTATATGAAGAATTTTCCATATTTGCACACATATCATGAAATGCTGCTTAGTATTGTGGCATAATTATGATGTATCATAATTTATAAATGTTCATCAACAGGGGATGAGCTAAATCTCATTAATTTTCCATAATGCATTTCCATGTTCCTCTCTACTACTATGAGAATTTGATTTGATTGAGGTCAGGAGCTGGACCCTATTCACCATTGCCTAGTGTCTACCTCACTGGTCCTGCAGAGTGGCTGAGGGTAATATACATGTCGATATCCTTTGATCAAATTATTAAATAAATGTAGACAGACAGACAAAATAACTTCTTAATATTACTTCTGTAATGAAATGTAAAGTAGTTTGGAGAGCAGGGGTACAACCTTTTTTTTTTATTTTTTTATTTTTTTTTTAACAAAAACAGTGCATAGAGTCCCCACATTTCCACATGTAAATATAATTAGTCAAGCTACTTGAAAAAGAAAAAAAATGACAAGAAAGAATTCCAAGTCATAATCCCAGGTGTAACTCTGATTTCAAGTGAAACTCATGTTAACCACCCTAGGAAAAAACAAAATGGGGACCTGGCAGGGGTGGAAGTGGGGGAATACAGGGAAGAATATTTTAATGTAAAACATCAGGATCCTTTCTAATAGAGCATTCACTTACGATTCTCTACCAAGGAAGCAAATACATACGCACCCTTAGACTGAACTCCAACTCAGGTCAAGAAAACACATCTCAATTTCCCTCATGCTGTTCCTAAATATATATTTCCTGTGCTAGAGGCTGAAAGAATTCCCAGGATGCAGTGAACTCAGTTAGTAGAAATAAATACAATTCTGGTTTCAAAGTGAAAGCTATATGGTACAATGCAGGTATGACTTAACAAGGCTAGAGGCATCAGCTAGAATGAGAACCTTGCTTTCAATAGGTAAAAGATTTACAGGGGTAATGACCTGAGATGGTGTTTTTCCTAATTCAAGAGTCAAGGTACTGAAATGGTAACAATTTGAAGAGTGCTCTCATGTAACCTGAATCACATACTAATCAATACAATATAAATTTAATCCAGGTCCTAGAAACTGAGTTTTTCAAGGAGATGTTAAAGACCATTCGTGCTGTAAATATCTATGGATAAATCAATCTAAGCAATCATACAAAAAAAATAAATAAATAATTTGGCAGCATCGCCTATGAAGAAGTTTAGCATAAAAACAATGCATACAAATGACTATAAAATACAATACCTACCCTTCTGTGCTATAGAAACAAAGAGATAAACTAGTTTAGTGCTAGACTACCCCAGGGGAAGGTTGAATAGCTGTCCAGAAATTCATATTTTTCTTAGATAGGTACCAATTTCTCCACTGGGAGTGAGCACTAAAGGTATCTTATATGGTTTCAAATTGTCAATAGATGTTTCTAAAGTGTAAATTTTACTTTAGTTGCCCACATGCCCACCTATAGGATAACATCCAAACTCTTGAACACAAAAGGCCATCCAAAGCCACGATCTAAATGAATGCATCTCACTTTGCACATACAGCACTTCTTAAAAAGGGTTCAGACCTTTCACACTCTCCCACATTTGCTTATGCTGCTCTTTCTATCTGAACTGGCTTCTCTGTTTTCCCACTTAATCACTTCCATAAAATATTTCCTGACTGCTTTTCCCACTCCACTAAATTCCCATAAAATAACTTATTATTAATTAATTTTTAATACATTCATTCAACTTATTTATTCACCCTTGCCTGAAATTCATTCAAAATTCATTTGAAACATGGGGCTATATATCAGGTGTTGTGCTATTCATGAAAGACTAAGTAATGAAAAAAATAGAAAAAGTCCTAGTTCTTAAAGAATATTCTTTCTGATAGCAAAGCAGACATTAAATATTTTTTCAATTATAAGTCAATTTCATTTATTCTTGTGAGTCTATTATACACACTTCTAATTTGGCATCTGTGAAACACCTCAGCTCACTCATTTATTTATATACTTTTTTTTCTTTTTTACAATTTAAATGTTTCTCGAGTGTAGGGTTTCTGCATTATTTATCTTTGTCTCCCCCAAGTATAATGTAGTTCCTAGAATGCAGTAGATTATACACATACATGCACACATGCATGCACATGCACAATTTTAGCAAGCTTATATATTTTCCAGGGTGGAAGGTACCCTGACAACTGTCCTATGGCTTGACAACAGCAGAGTACCTTCTCAGCTGAATCAGCCATGACTGAACTTAATTCAGTCCCACATTGGATATATCTGTCAGGCTTTTAAAATATCTGCATAAAGAGTCTCTAAATTTCTTAATAAAGCATTTAATATTTAATAAGTCTCTCAGGAAGCCTTTCTTACCTAAAATAGGCACAAGAAATCTTTCCCCTATTTTTTTTAAAAGATCACAGCAAATTTGTCTAGTCACATGTGGTACATATTCTAAATATAGTAATTGCAGCTTGGCAATATATTCATTTTTTTACCTAAAATAATCATAATCAAACAAGTAGATATTTTGTAATGAACATAATGTATATTTTTGGCATGTAATGATTAGATATGAAACATGTAGAAGCAGTTAAATTTAACCATCTAGGAATCTGTAAAAGCTTTCCTTATAGGAAAAAGTCATATTTGATATAGTTTTCATAAATTAAGGTTAGTCAAGGATTTGATACATATGATCCTTTTACTGATAATAGACTTAATTTTCACATCTCAGTTTCACCACTTACTCATTGTAAAAGCAGACCAGCAACTTAAAATTTCCCTAACAGAATTATATGACCTTACACTGAACACTTAATCGCAAATCTGGCATGGAGTAGCATGTAGTAAGTATTTGTTGAAAGAATAAAAGATTGGGAGTAACTTGAAGTGTGACATAAGGTAAGCAGGGGAATAACTTTTATGAAGCATGGAAAGACACAAAACAAATATTAGATATTATTATTATTATTGAGGCACATGCAAAAATTATTATTTTTAGGGTCATTTTTCTGGAACCATGTCTCTCATTTTATTCCCAGCATAGAAATAGGACAGTCAATTAAAAATAGACCTAAACTCTGCAGGCATCACAGTAATGCATTTTAGGATTGATGAGAGTTCAAAGGCTCTATTTTGGACTATAAAACTTAAAGTAATACGAAGGAGAGCTTTCTTTTTATATGGATTATGATCTGTTTAACCAGGGTTGACTTTGTGAAAGGACTTAATTATCCTACATTACTATAAAGTTCTCTGATTTGTTTCACTTTTATAGACAAAGCCCATGAGAGACACTGTCAAATTTGCCAGGTAATATAAAGGGCAAAGTAAAACCATTCTTTACTTTTTCAGTTTTGGATTATTTCAAAGAAAGTTAGCTAACAATCAAGTCAACATCTACCTTCCTTTCTCTATGACCAGGAAACAAAACAATCCTCCAACCAGAGTTGGTGAACTGTTCCTAATTTAATAATGGACATATCCTGAGACCTTTAGCGGAGGAGAGAGAAGGTCTCCTGAGGGTGTCTCAAATCTAGAATTAATTAACTGCTTCCTCATTTGAGAATCTGATTCTGAAGAAACTGACTTTATGTGGTCAGGAGGGAGACCCCTTTTCCTTTTTCAAAATTTGAGAACAGATGTGCCAGAATGTGCCCCTGCTTGTTATATATACAAATAGTTAGAAAGTAAATTGTAACTTAAGATACAATATAAATTTTAATTTCTAAAAAGCAGATGAACTTGTTAAAGGAAAATTACATAGTAACCAATTTTAAGTTTTTTAAATTTAATTTTTATTTTAAGTTCAGGGGTACATGTGCAGGTTTGTTACATAGGTAAACTTGTGTCATGGGGGTTGGTTGTGCAGATTATTTCATCACCCAGGTATTAAGCCTAGTACCCATTAGTTATTTTTCCTAATCCTCTCTCTCCTCCCACCGTCCACTCTCCGAGACACCCCAGTGTGTTGTTCCTCTCTATGTATCCATGTGTTCTCATCATTTAGCTCCCACTTATAAGTGAGAACATGTGGTCTTTGATTTTCTGTTTCTGCATTACTTTTCTAAGGATAATAACTCCAGCTCCATCTATGTTCCTGAAAAGGACATGATCTTTTTCCTGTTTATGGCTGCATGGTGTTCCATGGTGTATCTGTACCACATTTTCTTTATCTAATCTATCATTGATGGGCATTTAGGTTGATTCCATGACTTTGCTATTGTGAATAGTGCTGCAGTGAACATACACATGCATGTTTCTTTATAATAGAAATATTTATATTCCTTTAGGTATATACCTAGGAATGGGATTGCTGGGTTGAATGGTATTTCTATTCGTAGATCTTTGAAGAATTGCCACACTATTTTCCACAATGGTTGAACTAACTTACACTCCCACCAACGATTTATAAGTGTTCCCTTTTCTCTGCAACCTTGCCAGTATCTGCTATATTTTTACTTTTTAGTAACAGCCATTCTGACTGGTGTGAGATAATATCTCATTGTGGTTTTAATTTGCATTTCTCTAATGATCAGTGATGATGAGCTTTTCTTCATATGTTTGAATTGGCTAGATGTATGTGTTCTTTTGAAAAGTGTCTATTCATGTTCTTTGCCCACTTGTTAATAGGATTGTTTTATTCTTGTAAATTTGTTTAAGTTTCTTAAAGATGCTCAATATTAGACCTTTGTCAGATGCATAGTTTGCAATATTTTCTCCTATTCTGTAGATTGTCTGTTTACCCTGTTGATAGTCTCTTTTACTGGGCAGAAGCTCTTAATTTTGAATTAGATTTCCCATTTGTCAGCTTTTCCTTTTGTTGCAATTGCTTTCAGCATCTTCATCATGAAATCTTTGCCCATTCCTATTTCCAGAATGGCATTTCCTAGGTTGTCTTCGAGGTTTTACATTTAAGTCTTTAATCCATCTTGAGTTAATTTTTGTATATGTTATAAGGAAGGGGTTCAGTTTCAATTTTCTGCATATGGCAAAACTAGTTATCAAAACATCATTTATTGAATAGGGAGTCCTTTTTCCATTGCTTGTTTTTGTCAGCTTTGCTGAAGATTAGATAGTTGTAGGTATGCGGCCTTATTTCTGGGCTCTGTTCTGTCCCATTGGCCTATGTGTCTATTTTTGTACAAGCACCATGCTGTTTTGGTTACTGTAGCTATGTAGTATAGTTTGAAGTCAGGTAGTGTGATTCTTCCACTTTGTTCTTTTTGCTTATGATTGCCTTGGTTATTCGGGTTCTTTTTTTGTTACACATGCATCTTAAAATAGTTTTTTCTAGTTCTGTTCCTCACAGGAAATTTTAATTCTGAGGAAACTGGCTTTATGTGGTCAGGAGGGAGAATCCCCTGCCTTTCTCAACATATGAGAACAGATTTACCAGAACATGGCCCTGCTTGGTATATATAAAAATAGAAAGTAAATTACGATTTAAGATCTGATATTAATTATAAATTCTAAGAAGCAGATTAACTTTTTAAAGGCAAATTGCATAGTTATCAATTTTTAAATGAAGCTTCCTTTGTGTTTGATATTGTGGTAGATGCTTTAATGTGTTCACATTTATTCCACAAAACTACCTGTTTTTGAGTTGAAACCCATTTTGAGATGGAAAAAATCCTAAAGATGAGATAGTTTAAGTAACTTAAGTATACCCAGCTAATAAGTGTCAGAAGCAGTATATAATTGCAGGTCTTGATATTCCATAGTTCATTCCCTACTGCTTCCTGGATCAAACGATCTCCTCCTCACTTACACAATCTTCAGTGATTGCAGCCTGTTCTGAACAGTAACAGAAGAGCACTTACTATGTGCCAGGCATTATTCTAAATCCCACAGAACTAGATTAAGGAATGTTGCTGTCATGGAAATTATACTTTAGTAAAAAGAACAGCCAAAAGACAAATAAACATATAAATAAAACTTCAATTGTGAAGTGCTAAAAAAAGATAAGGTAACATAAGGAGCAGAGACTGACAGGAGAGGAGGTAATATCTTAGATACAGTAATCTGGAAATACCTCAGTGAAGTTCTAAAAGAAAGGAGGGAGCAATCTTTGGAAATATGAGGAAGAAAAGTGAGTAGGCAAAAGGTTAGAAGTGCAAAATGTCTTGAGGTTAGTGTGTACTCAACTCTTTGGAAAAATGGCAATGAATGAAAAAGGGGGAAGGTGGTTGGAGAGGAGATCAGTGAACTAGTAGAGATCCTTTATTGATCCCTTTCCTGCTAGAGTGGCAGGACCTCTAAAGGCTAGCAGGATGCCTGAGGAGAAAGGTGCAACTCAAGGGATGAGAATCAGATTTCAAGGTCTAGCTGTTCCTAATCAAACAGAAGTACTTTCATTACCAAACCTAAAGATTTGGGTTTTATTTGTTTGTAAAGACAGCAAGTCCCTACATGTTTTCATATTTAAAAGAGGATGTTGGAGGAGAGACAAACTAAGATTCTTCATTCTAAGAATCAATAAACATCATCCTTACACATGTGGCTCCCAACTTCCTAGCGAAAATGGAGAACAGGATAGAAATTTCCTTCAATTATACTCAAAGGAGCCCAGAAAACTAAAAAAAAAACAAAAAAATGTAATTTCAAAAAATATCAGAGTGTCAGTGGAAGAAGCGAAGGCAGTAGGACAATAAAGAGATTCCTCTGTGGGCATTCTTTCTTGTAACTTCAGTGAATATTAACCAAGTAAACTGAATATATTGAAGGTTATGTAACCTCAATAAAGATGGCCTCCTTCATGGTCCTGTCTTATCATGGAGTCAAGTGTAAAGAGAAACAATTAAGAAGCATTAAAAAGTTATTCAATCTACCCTAGTAGCTTAAAGAAACTAAAAGAATAGCAAGAAGTTCCCACTAATAAGCTCTTTTCTCTCTTTTTCACTTTTTCTGCATATCCCCTCCGCCCCAGGATTACTTCTCAGTCTCCACAGAAAGTTGTCTTTGTACCCCCATGCCTTATGCTCTAAGATCCAGTCTAATCTCTTGCTAGCAGCCTTCCAAAAGGGAAGATTGCCAGTCTGTCCCAGCTCCTTGCAAACCTTCACCTCTGCCTACCTCGTATCTTTACCAGAAATGCAAAAGGCAGGTAGGCATATTCTTTGTAAAGCAAGAAAGAAATAAGACTGTAAATATTCAGGCATTCATAATTTTTCTCTGACATAATTGGCATGTTTATTGATTCCTCCTTTAGTGTCTGAGCTGATGCTTCTAAATCTTTAAATGAAATAGAATCAAGGAAATTTTCTGTAACATAGGTGAGATGCATTCTCATTCAGCATTGTTATGAAAATGGCCATCAAAATGGAAATGCACTGTAGAATGATTCTTGCTGTTAAAATATTTCTGTAAATTCCAGTTCTTCACTGATGCTTGTTGATTTTGTTCTTTTAACATTATTGGACCTTCCCCATTTGTTTGATAACTATATCAAACAAGTCACTATATAAAAATCTAAATTTGAAAGAGAATGTGCAGCATTACCTGATTAACCCAAATACTACAGTTGACAAAAACAAACTTTTAGTTGGTCTGTTTTTTTTTTTTTTTTCTTTTTTCTTTTTTTAATTGGAACAGAGTCTCACTCTGTCACCCAGGCTGGAGTGCAGTGGCATGATCTCAGCTCACTGCAACCTCCGCCCCCTGGGTTCAAGCGATTCTCCTGCCTCAGCCTCCCAAGTAGCTGGAATTACAGGCACCTGCCACTGTGCCTGGTTAAGTTTTGTATTTTTAGTAGAGATGGGGTTTCACCATGTTGGCCAGGCTGGTCTTCAACTCCAGACCTTGTGATCCACCTGCCTCGGTCTCCTAAAGTGCTGGGATTACAGGTGGGAGCCACTGTGCTCGACCTTGGCCTCCTTTTAAATGTGAAAT
This sequence comes from Trachypithecus francoisi, assembly GCF_009764315.1. Classification (NCBI taxonomy): domain Eukaryota; kingdom Metazoa; phylum Chordata; class Mammalia; order Primates; family Cercopithecidae; genus Trachypithecus; species Trachypithecus francoisi. The sequence goes on along the minus strand of NW_022681453.1, from coordinate 178,522,852 downwards.
ACACACACACACACACACACACACACACACATACACACACACACTCCTTTGGTGGGGGGGGTGGAGTGGTGTATTTGTATGTGCATCAGTATGTGTGAAAGACAATATTCAAAAATGGAATAGACCTGAATGTATATCTGATGTTATTTTAGTAGTATTAAAGAAAAAAAGTCAAGGTCTCTAACGGGCTGCAAAGATATTAATAAACAAAAAAAAATACTTTCTGATTTTACAAAAGATCTAGAAAATTATCTAGAAAATGATTCCAATTGCACTCAAGGAGCAAATTCTAGCGCTCACAATGTGAAATTGAACAATGTCCAAATATGCTAGCATTGTTTTCTTTTTCTCTCTATGTAGGTTTTAGTTTGTGCCCATATGCTTTTGAGCCTAACTTATTAATAACAAAAAAAACTATCTTAAAAGACATTTAAAAACAAAACAAAAAACCTGCTCAATCATCCCTGGATGGTTGCTTTCACATATTCATTTTTTAAAAACAATTTCTCTACCTGGAAATTTTCAAACACACAGATGCAGAAGGAATAGCATAATGAATCTCCATATTCTCACCATGTAGTTTCCATATGTATTCATCGTTTGTCCATATTGTTTGATACAGCATCCCTGCCCTTTTTGGCTGAAGCATTTTAAAACGATTCACAGATATGTGAAAATTTAAAAATAAAAGCCTTAGATTATTGTTTAACCACCTGGACTCTTTTGTTGGATTCCCCAAGTTTTATAGTTGCTCTAGAAACAATAGTTATCCCTGGACAAAATGTAAAGCATATCATAACTATATACATAAGCTTCAAGTGAAAGAAAAGACAAAATAGAGACCTCTGGATTAATGCTAAATGTGAATTATGAAGGAGTAAGGGAGCACAAGACAGCTAACTGGCATAGTTCATACAGCACAGGCATAGGAAGAAAAATGACTTATGGCAGATTGGAGGAAGATCCTGTAAATGCCTGACTGTCCAGGTGTGCTGGCTGACTGCTGTGTGAGACCTCACATAGACTGCCTTTGAAGAGAAGAACTTCTCTGAGCGCTCCTACCCTCTCTCTTTAAATGGCCAACAGAAACTGAGAAACAATACAACAATTAATTCCTTCATTCAGAGACATAGGGGGATATCTAGAAAAAAAGTGAACAAAGAGTTGGCTCTATTCTGTATGGAGAATGGGTGTTCCAGCACTACACAAAATACAAAGGGGAAAGCCCACATCCCCTTGTGTAGGTTCACAGTGTTTCATTTAGAACACAAAACTAGAGCAGCCCAGATTTATCCCTTATCCCCTTTACTAGATTTAACAGAATGACTAGTCTGGCTGCCTCATGAGAAAAATAATTTTAAGTGAGTTATTGATACCTCACTTTACTTGCATTATGTCACTGAGTCAAGACTTAATATAGAAAATTATAGATCTTGGCCTAGGGTAATTTTAATCTTTGCCCATAATAACAGACCTTTAGCTGCCAAAGGCAAGGGCTTTGTGTGCTGAAATTGGAACTCTGACTCTGGGTTACAAAGTCATAAGTAGCAAGCACAAAGAAAGATTCCAGCACTTGGGAGTTAATATCTCCTTGCAGAAGTTGCATATAAACAAATGTGCATCACATTAACTATCCACACAATGTACCTCTTGTACAACATTATGTCTTAGATCAGGAAAGAAGACAATATAAACTATTTTATTGGACATTATTGAAAACAAAAAAGGCACATTTAGTTCATCATTTTAAAAAGCTTCATTCATATGTCTCCCAAGCAGATTTTCCCAGGGCTGTGTCATGTAAATAACTTCCTTGAAATGACACATGTATTTACTCTTCATTACCTTGTTATCTTGTGTCATGCAATATGGCCCCTTGCATCTTTGACTTCTTCCTGGGTACTATATCAGATGGTCATGGATGTGCTAGAATGCAACAAACTACTTAATTAATTAAAAATTTCACTCTAATATTTTATTTCTTTAGGGGAAGAAAAAAATCACAACACAGTTCTTTTTAAAACAAGGAAGCTATACAAACCTATTATTAGTAAGAACTACTCTTTGTTCTTGGCTAATCAATTCATTTGGGCTTTGGATGAATTGTCAATGAAATTTTTTTGTTTTGTTTTTGACTCTGAAGTAAAATTTATCTTCCTGGATTTATAAGCTTATCTTTGTAAATTCTATCATGTGTTTTTTAGAGAGTATTTATGAGGTTCTAAACTAAGAAGCTTTAAACTTTCTTGCAGCAGAGCACCTAAAAGAAAATATATTGATTTATCGCATTACTGAATAGCATTCATAACAAGTAGTCATTCAAAAATAGGTACAATCTAAACTAAAATTATTGTACTATTTGAAAGGCCAAAATATTTGCATGTGACTGACAGTCAGTTAAATGTTTAAGAGGTATCTGGAAATAACAGATGCAAAGTATGTCTCTTGATATCCCATAAAGAGCCCATTCTTTCCCCAGTCTTCATCTCAGTACCATCCACCCAGTTGCTGAAGCCCTAAATCTAGTCTTCTTTCAGCTCTAAACTCTTACCTACCTTCTTCAAAATATATTAACTCTATCTTCAAAATATATCCCAAATCTCCCACTTCTGTCCGTATCCCCCCACCAAATCATTCATTCAAAATTAACACCATCTCTTTTCAGAATTCTGCAATGGTCCCTTTTATAAAGGAACCATTCTTTATAAAGATCATTCTTCCATACATAGTCAGAATGATCTTTCAAAGCAAAAATCAGATCACATCCCTCTCCTGTTTGAAAACCTTCTATAGTTCCACATCAAATATTGAAAAAAAAATCAAACTTTTTTTCATAGACAAAAAGGTCACTACTTATCTACACAGTCTCATTTCTAACAACTCTGACTATTGCTCACTTTTGCTTTAATTACATTTGAACTAGTTAAAGTGTTCTTGCTTTGGAGCCTTTGCACTTGGAATTCCCTCTGCCAGAAAGGAAATCTTTCCTCTCAAATATCTTTACATCATTTATATCTCAGCTGAAACATTGCTTCTTCAGAAAAGAGATTTCTGACTATCAAAATGTAAGTCTTAACCAGTCAGTCTTAATCAAATCCTCCTTTTAAAATATATTCATAGGAATTATTAGAACCAGAAATTATATAGCATATTTACATGTTCTTGATTTTTGCCTCATTTACTCTTCACTGCTCCAGAATTCAAATATTGTGAGAATTCAAAATACTCATGTATTTTGTCCATTGTTTATCCATAACCTCTAGAAAGCAGTAGACACCTAATAAATACCTACCAAATGAATGATTAATAATTATAATATATTTGTCACAAATAGGAAAATCAATATTTTATTAGTTTATACATGTTAATATAAATGAAGAAATCTCAACACTGTTATAACAAAAACACACATATGTAGGCATTTAATTGGGTTTAACCAATTGATCGATAAAATGAATTTAAATGCATGGTAGCAATGAAACTACCATATTTTCAGAGGGCTTACTAAATGGCAGCTCTTTATTTCATTTGGTCATTGTAACAATCTGATGAGGGGAGACCTATTTTTACAATGGAGATTCAGAGAGTTTTAAAAGTTTGCCTAAAGTCATAGAGTTAGTGGCAGATTCTTAACTATAAACTTGCACTCCCTCTAAAATAATCATAGCGATGGTGAAAAAGACATTTATTGAGGTATTTTATGAGCCAGGCATCTTGCTAAGCATTTTAGATGTTGTAGGAGGGACTGTGCTTACCAATATCCATGTTCCCAGTCTTTCCTTATAAACATAAGCCTCCATGGCCTATAAACTACCAAATGTGACAAGTGTTACTTCTGAACTAAGCCTTCAAGGCTGGTGTTCTCCTTTCATCTCTGATCTCCTGCCATCATGTCCTCAGAGGACTGCAATTTCTACAGAAGCTGTGGTCTCCTTTTCACAAGATTCTGAATAACTGTGTGTAGCAGAGATAACAACATCCTAACTTCGTAATATGAACAAAGAATAACACTTTTTAATTGTTAAGCAACTAAGATTTGAAGATTTACTTATTATCACAATATGATCTATCTTATTTAGACTAATGCAGATACAACACCTCATTTAATTCCTTAAATTCTTCAATAAAGGTACAGTATTACCTGCATTTCATGGATTATATAAATAAGTCTTAGTGATTTGAAATAACTTACTCAAATCATATAATTAGTAAATGGATGGAAATGCTGGATTGCTTGAATCAAAAGTCTGAACCTTCCACTGAAGACTGTGTTCAGTCCTATTAATGAGATTCATTTCTTTTGAGAAAACACATTTACATAATTCAGTGGCGATATTAATCATAATGCTTTATGTTGCATAACCTCCTGGAGAAAGTTTAGATTAGAGGAAAGCAAAAAGTCTTATTATCTTATCAGGAAATATGAGCAAATTACACATTAGGTAATGGCAACCTTTCCGTACTCTGTGTTCTCTAACAAACCTTGAATACAGTACTCTAATAGCTGATTTTGGGACTTTATTGACTAGCCTAGTCATAACTGCTTCATAATTTGTAACTCCCCACTGCTCTTCATTTTATCAGAATCATGCATTGTGCAGGTCCCCATGGGAACAGATTATAGGCAAAAACAAAACAAAACAAAACAAAAAGAGCTTTCTCAGCCCACCTCGTAAAAATGTTGAGTTATTTTACAATTAGAATAATATTTATATAACCAAGGAATTTGTGCCACAACTATTTGCACTCTTCCACTCTTCTTGATAGAGACAGAACTTCTATCAAAAGCAAAGAATGCAAAACTACATATTTTAATACGAACCAAAGAAAAAATGTAGAAAATGTTTCAGTCAACAGTTTTTCTTATCCCTCAGATGTATAATGATATTGTGAACAGACTAACTGAAAGCAACCAGCAACCTTTTTCCTTCCTTCCTTCCTTCCTTCCTTCCTCCTTCCTTCCTTCCTTCCTTCCTTCCTTCCTTCCTTTTTTTTTCTTTTTCTTTTTTTTTTTAAGTCTCACTCTGTCACCCAGGCTGGAGTGCAGTGGAGCAATCTTGTCTCATTGCAATCTCTGCCCCCTTCCCCGTTCAAGTGATTCTTGTGCCTCAGCCTCCCGAGCTCCCGAGTAGCTGGGATTACAGGTGCACATCACAACACCTGGCTAATTTTTGTATTTTTAGTAGAGATGGGGTTCTACTATGTTGCCCAGGCTGGACTTGAACCACTGGGCTCAAGCGATCTACCCCTCGTGGTCTCCCCAAGTGTTGGGATTACAGGTGTGAGCCACTGCTCCTAGCTGAAAGCAACTTTTAACATTTGGCTCTGTATTCCCCAGATAAACAATAGCAGATACAGTTCATTTTCCACTAAAGAAGGAAGAAAACCCTGGTTAATGTCCATGGCTTGATAAATTTTTTGTATGTCATAGCAAAGGATTTTGATTATAGATTATAAACTAAGATGGCTTGATAAATTTTTTGTATGTCATAGCAAAGGATTTTGACTATAGATTATAAACTAAGAAATATACCTCAGTGGCTACTGGAATAAACAAATGCAAGCTAAATATATACCTATGAATTTCATTTCAATAGTGTCAATGTTTTAAGATCACACCTATACTGGTGACCATAGAAATCACTGGAATCCGGCATTGCTTATCTATATGACCCGCTATCTCTAGATTTTAAACTCTATCTAATATTACTTTCCAGTAAAGAGATAGAGTTAAGTTCTGTAAGGATCAAGTTCAATGAAAAATTGTCTTCTAAAAATATGCAACATATTTTCATTTGACTGTATTTACATACCTGTGACAAAAACAGAAAAGACCTTGAGTTAATAGAAGTTCACAATATACATTATATAAAGAGTAAAATCCAATCCACTATGGCAAAGGGGTTGAACTTAAATGTATCATTCAATTTAAGTGCTAAGCACTATCATAGATGCTTGATTCTGTAGGCAATATCTAATGGCATGGAATACAGAAAGACATTGGAGAAAAAGAGGTATATTAGTTTCCTATGGCTGCTGCAACAAATTTCTACAAACTCAGTGGCTTAAAGCAATACAAATTTATTCTCTTACTTTTGTGGAGGTCAGAATTCTGAAATTAAAATATCAGTAGGGCCGTGTTCCTTCTGGAGGCTTTAGGTGAGCATATACTTCCTTGCCTTTTCAGGTTCTAGAAGCTGTTACATTCATTGGCTTGCAGCCCCTTCCTCCCATCACTATGATCTCTTTCTTCATCATAATATCTACTGATAACTCCAATCTTCTTGTTTCCCTCTTATAAGGACCCTAACAATTACACTTGGCTCATCTGAAAGAATAAGGGTAATCTTCCCATCTAAAGATTCTTAACTCAATCACATCTCCTAAGTAAGGCAAGATATTCACATATTCAGGAGATTAGGACATGGACATCTCTGGGCTGCAATTATCTAGCCTATCACTGGGGAAAAGGAAATGAAAGACAAGGCAAAAAGACAGAAGACTTGCATGTATGTTGTAGATAATAATAATAGTAATTACTGTTATTCATTCATTCAATAAATGCTTATTGAGCCATTAAATCATATCATATGAGGTCTTGTATGTGGTAGAAACACTCTAAAAAGATGAGTTCAGATTAGTTACATGGCCACGTATTCAAATGTTTATGGCTTGTCTATATCTGGATGCTCAGAGTTAGTACCGATAAATGAACTGTATTCTAAAGAAAACTTCAATGACAAGTTTTAAAAGTAGCTTTCTTTGCTTACTCAGTTTATCCAAAATGTAAGAAAAACATTTTTCAAAATCGATTTGGTCCCAGGATGCAATTAACTTTTACAATAATGTGAATGGTGCACTGAAAACAGCAACTTTAAAATAATATGCTCAAAAATGTTTTAACTTAGGAACATCATTTTACTGGACAAAGATGTAAAATATTGCAAAAATTAGTTGATGGTAAAAGTGTAACTCAAGTCTAAGAACAGCCATTCTAAGGGGAGAACATTTTCTCCTTGTGGAGATCTTCATTTTTTGCAATCATTAGCAAAATAAGAAAAGAAGACACTAAGTGGTTGGATGAAAAAGACAAGTAATTACTAAGGTCTTCTCTTTTACGCCTACAGGAAAATTAGACTTGGTTTTCAGATTGTGTCTCTTCTTCCTAACAAGAAAATGGAAACGCTTATGAAAGTAGAACAAATTTTGCCTCAGGACAATTTCAAGAATTATTATAATTTTTGAATTCATCTATTTTGATAGATTACTCCAATTATAGAAAACATCATTTCCTGATGAGCTTTTTGAAACCAGAGAATAGTCTCAAAAGATCTCTATATCTAAAAGCATTAATTCCAGTAAACAGAGGTGGAGATAGGAGTGTTTAATTAATGTCACTGCTAATTATTGTTATTCATTCATTCAGCTAATACCTATCGAGCTATTAAATTATATCGAATAAGGTGCAGTACATGGTAGACACACTCTACGAAAGTGAATGTAAACTAGCTACACTGGTCATGTATTCAAAAGCTTATGACCTGTCTATATCTGGATGTCCAGAGTTGATACTGGGACACAAATCATATTCTGAACAAACTTCAATGACAAGTTTTAAAATAGTTTTGTTTATTCAGTTCCTGTCATTTTACTGTTCCTTAAGTAATAAGAGGCATAGTCTATGAAATGTGTACATTACTAACATTCCAAGTCATTATATTGAGAATGGTCTATTGAAAATAGGAAATGTACTGATTAAGAAAAAATATTTGTGAGGCACACAACAAATCGAGGGCTAATTTGGTTAACATACAGAGTGTTAACAAGTCAATATGTAAAAATACACAACCCAAGAGAAAAATAATCAAAAAACTGGAACCACAGGTAAATGATGAAAGAGATATAATTGAACAATACATGCATGTAAAATGATCAAACTCATTAGTAAAGAGGAAAATCATAAAACAAAATCATGACACTGTCTAACTTTTAGATTGGCAGAGTCTATAAATTTATACTTTCCTAGTATTTTAAAGAGCTAGGAAACAAGAGTTTGTACTGTTTTGGTGAAATTAAACATTTACAGAATCTTTTCCTTAGGAGGTCAATACATCATACTTTAAAATATGCATAACTTTTAACCCTGCACTTCACTCTTAAGTGTCCATCATATACATAAATCCATGCATGGGAGCAAATATATTTTATAAGGACATTCACTGCAACATTGTAACAGAAAAAACCTTGAAGCAATACAAACATTCATTTGCAGAGCAGTTTATATAAATATGATACATTCATTAAAATGGAATACTATCTAGGTACAAAAATAAAATACATCTACCATATGCCAGCAGTTCTCAAAGTGTGGTCTGAGGACCTTCAGGTATCTCTGAGATCATTTCGAGTGGTTCACAAAGTCAAAATTGTTCCATAAAAATACTAAGATGTTATTGGTCTTCTTTTACTCTTTCAAAAATCCTCATTCTTCACAGGTAGAATGAAGTTCTTTTAGAGTCTACGTGATATGTGATACAGGAAATGCAGGAGATAAGAAAATTTAGCTGCATTTTATTATGCCAAACATTAAAGAAATCTTCAAAAATGTAAAATAAGCCCACCCTTCTCACAAATATTTTTATTTGTTTAGAAAATATGATTGTTTTTAATAAAATGTTGTTTTAATTGATTTTCAATGCTTTTGTTATCTTTTAAGTAAATTTTTCATGTAACTTTTGTCATTTTAAATTTCTAATATGGCAAATGTTGATATGTAAAACCAACATAAACAACAATTTTTTGGTGTTCTTGATAATTTTAAGAGTGTAAAGGAGACTAAGAACAAAAGTTTGAAATTCTGACCTCAACCAATATACTGTTGCCCCATAGAGATCTTCAGTCTAATCTTCTTTCCCTTACAGTTTCATATTAAAAGTGCAGATATACAGGAGAAAGAGAAATGGAGAAGGATAGAAATAAGGAAAAAACCCTCAGACAAATGGAAGCTATAGAGAAATAAGAAGTATTCCTGCATAATCTTCAATTCCTGCATATCGAATAGTCATAGGTAACTGGTATAAATGCTATAGACAAAATTATTATAATAAGATTATTGAAAATCTTTGAAGATATTTGTGGCAATTTTTTGCATTTCATGTTTACTATATGTCCATTATTTTAGCATTTCAAACAATTTTTTCTAAGTAATAATTATTTTGTAATATTTGCAAAGCACAGAACACACAAGAAGAAATCTGTATCTCTACTGCTGAGACCAATGACTATTACCATTTTGGTGTATTTGTTCTTAGTTTTTATAACTGAGTCATTTATAAAGTAAAAATGAGTTCATTTTTATGACTTTTTAGGTAACATTTTATAAACATTTCAATATTATTCTAATTATTATTTTATTATTATTTTCTCTTTTTTTTTCCTGAGGACTATTGATTATAATCAAATTCCAGTTCCATCTTTAAAAGCTTCCTCATTAATAATTTTAGGTGTCTACCTCTATGAAACTTCATAGGAGTTTAACATTATTTTAAGGAAAATAACTAAAAGCATAAAAAGAAGGGTGTCTCCTTTGTTAAGGGAAGTTGTAACACTTTAAGCAAAATATTGGCAGCAGATGTTTGTAGCTGTGGTTCTAAAACAACAGTTTTCCTGACTATGAGGGCCACAGCAGGGAAGTCATGAAACTGAGGGAATAAATGATTAGACCAAATGTCACTGCTGTCAGGAAATTCTTTGGGAAGTGACAGAAACTTCTCAGAAATTTAGAAGTGTTCCCTGCACCACACAGGAAGAAAACCATCTGTGCATTTCAGCATCAGAGGCCAGTTAAAATAATTATTGGCTGTCACCAAATTAATGGCTACAGATGAAGACTAGAGCTACCTTGAAAACTGTATTAATAATCCACTCATTATGGTTGACACTGTAGTTCTGGAATGAAAGATAATTATTCACTTTAGTAAGAACTTACCCCGAAATGAGGAGGGTTCACAAAAGATAATTCCAATAGAAGCTGTCCCCCTGGCAGCCTCTATAAGAATGTTCATTAACATAAACTAGTCAATTTCAAATACTCATCTTTGATAATATCTATATTGTGAGAGCCACCTGATGGTGACCCAATCTCATGGAATTTATCAACCTGTTTTCCAGATTGTCATACTAAACAAAAGTATTACAATTGACAAAAGAAATATAAACTTGACACTAATGGACACATACTATTTGCATTCAGGTTTTCCAGTAAATAAATGCTATTACTGCATAAAACAAAGATTAATAAATTACCAATTTGAAGTAACAAATAATTGACTAAATCAGATTTATCAAATATCCATCACTTAAAACCCTCCAGCGTTAAATGTGCGACAAATGTCTCAGATAAAAATATGATCTTATGGCATAAAATAAATCAAAACACTGTGAAAAAGTGGGACATTCACAATGTAATATGTTTCTTATTATTATCAATTAGACTGAAGATTTTCCATTTTAATACTTTTCTTTGAAATATCCTATTCAGGTGGGCCAAAATTAATATAAATTGAAGAACATATTGTTGCTTAAGGCACCAGTGTTCTCATCATAATCAAAGTGTTATGAATGAATAATGAATATATTTGTAGTAGAAAATATTGGTTTTATTTATTTATTTTATCTATTTTTGGACAGGGTCTCACTCTATCACACAGGCTAGAGTGCAATGGCACAATCATGTAATTATCCCAAGTAATTATCCCACCCGGGCCTTCTCAGTAGGTGGGATTTCAGGTGCACACCATCACAGCTGGCTTTTTTCTTTTGTAGAGATGAGGTCTCACTATGTTGCCCAGGCTGGTTGTGAACTCATAGGTTCAACAATCCTCGAGTGATCCTCCCATTTTGGCCTCCCAAAGTAGTGCGATTACAGGCATGACCTACCACACCTACCCAGTTTTATTTTTTTTTAAGTAGCCTATTTCAGTATTCAAGCATTCAGAAGGAATAATTAGACTTATGGCTACCAAAAACTTAATCTGTAACATAAGCTTAGAAAATGACAATTTGACACCTTGCACACATCATAAGGAAACATGTGGAAAGCAGTACCAGGGCTCTGTAGCATTTTTCTGTGTTTATAACTTAGAAGACCTCTGGGAGTATGAAGGAATGCACAAATACATCATTTAAAAGAACATGACTCAGCCAGCCAGAACACATGACCATTAAGACATAAAATCAACAAATCATACCACATTCCTCATCAGGGTTCACAACTAGGCTAATAAACATATATCTGATATATATATATATATATATATATATTAGAAATATATATGCTAATTTGATCTTTGTGTCTAAAGTTACTGTTACCATTAATTAATGGAATTAATTAAATGCATGAGCAGCTCATGCCAGACTTTGAAGGGGGTACAAGCTTTTATCCAACTCTAATTCTGATATTGATTCCTAGCTTATAGGTAAGGAGAAAACAGGGCTAAAGTTTGGGAAGTTTGACTACTTTTACCGAATAGTACAAAAATCCAGGTTAAATGTTCTAAATATATAACAATTATAACTAAAGTATGAAGAAAAGCAAAGAAATTAAATATCAATCCCAGGACACAAGGAAAACAATTCACAGTAAAACTAGACTAAGTATAAGGTTTTAACAAATAGAATAAACAACAATATTAGGAGTTTAAAAATATTATTCTATGCTCACTAAAGTATAGGTATCCATTTATTCAGCAGACTCATAATCATTATGGTTTTGGAGGAGAATCACCTGTGTTGGAACTATCATTTAAGTATCAAAACAAAAAATTACTCAAGTCGTTTACAACAATGATGATTGACCCCATGTTACAGTGTAATCAAAACTATCATTTGAGTGCAGCATCATTTAGACTGGGTTAGGCATTATGGCAAAGACTAGACTTGAAAGGTCATTTATCTTGCTTCTGCATCCACTGAATAGTAAGGTCACTATCTGGAGGTCATGAGAGGACAAAGATGGGCAAATTGTCCAGACCAAAATGTATAAGCTAGTTTTTGTCCTGTACATAAGTTAAACATTAGAGGTTTCCTCCCCACCCCAGCTTTACTGAGGTATAATTAACAAGTAAAAATCGTATATATTAAGGTGTAAAATGTGATGTTTTCAGATATAGTGAAATGATTACCACAGTCAAGCTAATTAACATATATCTCTCACATCGTTATCTTTTATTGTGTGTGTTGTAAGGATATAAAAGATCTACATTCTCAGCAAATTTCAAGTATCCAATATATTATTATCAACTATAGTCACCATATGTATATAAAGTCTCCAAAACTTATTCATCTTATACTTACAAGTTTGTTCCCTTTGATCAACATCTACCCATTTTCCCCATTTCTACACCCCTGGTAACGATCCTTCTGGCTCTGTTTCTATGAGTTCAACTTTTCTAGATTCCATGTGTAAGTGAGGTGCTGCAGTATATGTTTTTCTGTGTTTGGCTTCCACCCCAGTGATAAATACCACTTGATCACAGTGTATGATCCGTTTAATGTGCTGTTAAATTTGGTTCACTAGTATTTTGTTGAGGAGTTTTACATCTATGTTTATCAGAGATACTGACCTGAAATTTTCTATTCTTATGGTGTCCTTGTCGGGCTTTACTATCAGGGTAATGCCAGCCTAGTAAAATGAGTTTGGACATACATCATCCTCTTTAATTTTTTGCAAGAGTTTGAAAATAATAGCTATTAATTATTCTTGAAATGTTTGGTATAATTCTCCAGTGAAGCCATTAGGTCATGGGTTTTTCTTTGATGAGAAATTTTACATTAATGATTGAATCTCTGTAATTGTTATTGGTCTATTCAGATTTTCTGTTTCATCATGATTCACTCTTTGTCAGTTGTTTGTTTCTAGGATTTTTTCTATTCTAGGCAGTCTAATTTGTTGCCATATAATTGTTTATAGCAGCCTCTTATGATCCCTTTATTTCTGTGGTGTCAGTTCTAATTTCTCCTCTTTTATTTCTGATCATATTTATTTAAATCTTCAGCATTTGTTTTCTTAGTGTAGTGAAAGTTTGTCAATTTTGTTTTATCTTTTTTTAAAAAAAAGCAATTCTTAGTTTTGTTGATCTTTTCTATTGGTTTCTTGGTCTCAAATTTCATTTATTTCTTCTCTGATCTTTGTTATCTCCTTCCTTTTACTAAATTTGGGCTTAGTTTGTTATGTTTCTAGTTCATTTAAATGTAAAGTTAGGTTGTTTATTTGAGATGTCTTTTTGTTTTTCATGTAGGCATTTATCACTCTAAACTTTTCCCTTAGAAATGATTTTGCTGCATCCCATATGTTTTTGTATGTTGTGTTTCCATTTTCTTTTGGCTCAATATTTTTTTATTTATCTTTTAATTTTTTTGACCCATTGGTTTTTCAGAAATGTGTTAATTTTCACATATTTGTAAATTTTCCAGTATACTTCCCGTTATTGATCTTTAGTTTTATACTACTGTGGGTCAAAAATATGCCTAATATGATTACAATCTTTTAAACCTTGTTAACACTTGTTTTGTGGAACATATGATCTACTCAGTAGAATGCTTTGTGTATGTTTGAGAAGAACGTGTGTTCAGTTGCCTTTGGATGAAGTCTTTTGTATGTCTGCTAAGTTCATTTGTTCTAAAATATAGTTAAAGTCCAATGTTTTCTTATTGATTTTCTGTCTGGATGATCTATTCGTTATTGAGAGTTGGGTATTGAAGTTCCCTACTATTATTGCATTGCTCTCTATTTCTGTGTTTAGTTCTGTTAATATTTGCTTAATACATTTAGGTGCTTTAATAGAGGGTGCATATAAATTTACAATTGTTATGTCCTCTTGACGAACTGACTAGTTTATCATTATATAATGACCTTTATTGTTTCTTTTTTCCAGTTTTTACTTAAAAGTCTATTTTGTCTGATAGAAATATAGCTACTCTTGCTATTTTTGGTTTCAGCCTGCATGGAATATCTTTTTCCACCCCTGTACTTCCAGTCTACGAATGTCCTTAAAGCTGATGTGAGTTTCTTGATAGTAGTATTTAGTTGTATCTTGTTTTAATCCATTTGGCCACTCTATGCATATTTTGAGTGGAAATTTTAATTCAGTTACCTTTAAAGAAATTATTAATAAGTAAAGGCTTACTATTGCCCTTTCATCAATTGTTTTCTGGCTGTTTTGTAGATTCTCTGATTCTTTCTTCTTTCTTGCTATCTTCCTTTGTTAACTGATGCTTTTATATAGCGGTACTCTTTGATTAATTTCTCTGTATTTTTTGTGTATCTACTGTAAGAGTTTGCTTCATGATTACCTTTAGGCTTACATAGTAGGTCCTGTAGTTATAACAATCTATTTTACATGTATTACTTTGATTGCATACAAAAATTTTACACTGCTGCCCACCCAATTTTATGTTTTTATTGTTATAATTTACATCATTTTATATTGTTCATCTATTAACAGGTTATTATAGTTATGGTTATTTTAAATAGTTTTGTTTTTTAACCTTTATACTAGAGTCATAAGTAATTAACACACTACCATTACAATATTAGAGTATTATGGCTTTACTGGTGAGTTTTATACTTTTATTTGTTTTCATGTTACTAATTAACATACTTTCCTTTCAGCTTGCAGAACTCCCTTTACCATTTCTTGTAAGGCAAGTATAGTGATAGTGAACTTCCTCAACTTTTATTTATTTATTTATTTTTGTCTGGGAAAGTCTTTATCTCTCCATTTCTGAAGGACAGCTTTGCCAAGTAATCTAATTTTGTTTTGTAATTTTTTTCCAGCACTTTGACTATATCATTCTACTCTGTGCTGTCCTGCAAGGTTTTTGCTGACAAAAACCTATTTCTTGTCTAATAGTCTCATGCAGGCTCTCTTGTATGTGATAAGCATGTTTTTTTCTTGGTGCTTTCAAATTCTCTTTGTCTTTGATTTTTGACAATTTGATTTTAATGTGTCATAGTGAATCGTCTTTGGGGAAACCTGTATGGAGGCTTTTAATCTTCATATACCTGGGTGTTCACATCTCTCTCCAGATTTGCAAGTATTTCAGCCATTATTTCTTTAAACAAGAATTCTCTCCCTTTTCTGTCTCTTCTTCTGGAGCTCCCATACAGTGAATGTTTGCTTTCTTGACATTGTTCCATAAATGCTGCAGGCTTTGTTCATTTGTTTTCATTGTTTTTTTTCTTTTTTATCTCTAATGGAATATTTTCAAATGATATATCTTCAAGTTCACAGATCATTTCTGCTTCATCAAGACAGCTGATGACACTCTATTGCAATTTTCATTTTATTCATGCATTCTTCAGCTCCAGAATTTCTGTTGGTTTCTCTCATAATTTCTATATCTTTATTGAACTTTTTATTTTGCTTGTGTATTCTTTTTTCCGATATCATTTAGTTGTTTTTCTGTGTTTTCTTGTAGCACATTCAATTCACTTAATGAACTGTTTCCTTAAAACAATTGTTTTGAAGGCAATTTGTCAGGCAATTTATAGATTTTAATTTTTTTGGTGGGCTCATTACTGGAATATTATTGTGCTCCTTTGATGGTATCATATTTCTTGATTATTTAACGTTCTTTGAAGTCTTACATTGCTGTATTCTCATTTGAAGAAGCAATTATCTCCTCCAGTTTTAATCTTTCACCAATCAACCCAGCCAGAGATTCTGAGCTCTCTTAGATTCAGCTAGTACACTTAGACATTTTCCATGGATGCCTCTGCTCCACGTCACTTGTTCCCTCTTAGGGAGGAATTCTTAAGACTGTATGCTGTCTCTTGATCCCACAAAGCCAGGACAGGTTCTGATAATCTCCCACTTGTGTTCTCTGTGGCCATGCCCTGAAATGCTCAAGTTCATATCCCTTCTTTCAATCCTGCAGTCATGCTTGCTGTCTCAGTGAGACACTTGCTCTTGCTGTCCACAGTAGTATACCAAGGGAGTTGGCTTGGAGGGGGATTGAGGTGCATGGAGCACTTGTGGTGCTCATGAGCTAGTTGAGGAGGATCCACAGCCAAGGCATCCTAAGTAGTTCATGGGTGGACTTCCTGGCGGAGTCCGTAGAGTGATTAGTAGAGTCTATAGCCTCCGTTTCCTGTTCCCAGCCTCTTCCAACCACTCAGTCATGCTAATTACCTCAGTATCCTGGGTGGGGCTAGAAAGAAGTAGATATCTTGGGCAGCATCCCATATGGCTAGGGGAACTGGACACTTACTCACTACTTTCTTGTTTTTCCGTATGGGAAAAATTGCAGACTGAGGGAACCTCTCTCACCTCTGAGCTATGCCCGGTAAAGGGGTGACATGGGTAAAATGAAACCGTTCTTCTTATTCTCTTCAATACATCTATCCTTGGATATCTTTTGCTCCAACAGTGAACTGGGACATTTCTGCTAGATGCCCAGACTCCCACAAAGGTACTCTCATCCATTGGTAGTTCTCAAAATCAATGCTTTTGTGGGATATTATGGTAGTATGTTTCTGTTCCACCATCTTGCTCTAATTATTAGTGCTTTATAGATTTATTGCCTAGACATCAGTTTGGTACAAGAGAAAGAGTTTCCATCAGACAAAAAGGGACCACACGTCCTTTCTCTTTCCACCTCTTTGTGTGTGTCTTTCTTTCAGTATAAATGTACTGATTGCATTTTTAGATCATTTGTTTAGTCAAAGTATTAAATATATTATGTGCATTGCCTAATTTAATCTTTACAAACATCTTGTGATGTATATTTTGTTACTATTTCTACTTTACAGCTGGTTCAATAATTTTTTAAAACACAAAGGAATAGTATAGAGGGAAATAAAGGAAAAGAGGACAGTATTACAATGGAATAAGTCATTTTAGCCCTACTAAGGTTACGATGATCACACACCAAAGCTGATTTGAGATAACCTTATCTTATATAAAAATTGTATCTTATTACATCAATTCTCCCTTGTTAATTTTTTTAGTTAAGGTAAATGTCTACCCACAGAAATTTAGGGTGAATAAAAAATGTGTTAACACTATTAACAAATCCTATAGAACTTAAAATCTTAGAAAAACAAGAGGAAAAATCAATCTAACAGCTTTTGGTAAACCAGGACGTTATATACAATTATGAAGAAAACTCCTATAACAGATTTGCTAAACATTTCTGCTTTTCTTTGGTAAAAGTATTTGATGAATTTTGAAATATTTGTTTTAACTTCCATGTCAGCAAATACTGAGTGATTTGTAATAGTTAAATTACAGTAACTATATGATTGAGTTTTCATATAATTATTTTATTTTCCTTTCCTTGGGTTTTATATTTCCTTATATTAAAAATTCTTACTGTACATTTATCTTGAATTATGGATCATTCAGTATTATTTTTGAGACATAAATTCAGAATTTTTAGAGCTTAAAAATGCTTTGCAAATTATTTTTTCCTTCATTTTTATTTTGTAGCCAAGAACACTGAGAGGCAAAGAGGTTCCACCATGTGGGACAATGACCAAGGTAACTTGAAAAAGAAAAGCAGGGCTGGAACCCACACTCTTGACTTCTACTCAGTCCTCAAAAGGAGAATTTGATCAGCATATTATGAGCAAACAAATACACTAGTGTTTCCTTTACTCATTCATCTTTGGCACTATTCAACCTATAGTAAGAGTTAAAGTAAAAAGCATATAGTAGCCATACTTTAGTTCCTATGTATATGAAAGTTGTTTAAAATCCACTCTAAGTAAAGTTTTAGGCAGTCAAAAGTTCTCACAGAAGATCTGTTATTTTAAATATGATATTTATTTTTTCAGATCCCTGAAGAACTAGATACTTAAACATTGATTGGTACAAGGTCATTGCGTTACTGAAATGACTTTAACTTAGCATTAATCAACTTAGCACCTCTGTATATCCCTTCTGTAAGGAAGGACATCAAAATCTGGAATCTACGGTCACTTTAATTGTTACTTGTCCACACTTATTGAGGTAACAGTCTAGAACCCTCTGCTTCTATTTTCTGTTGGGTGTTTAAGATCAAATGGTGTTAAAAACATCGCTGGAAATGAATGCACAAGTGGCAAAGGTTCTGAACTGCAATTTGTGAGCTAAACAACTTGCTTTTGTATTTGATGCATTCACCAGAATAAAATAAAAGAGAATAAAACTTCTACTGTCTGAGTAGAAGTTAAATTTACAGAAATAAAAATGAAAGAGTCAAAAAAGCGCGGTTTTTAGTTAAGTACTAAAATTATCAATGGAAAATCTCTAGTGGGATTTCCAGGCCTGTATCTCTATATTACAAACACACTCATTCTATGTATTGTTCTCTGTCAAAGCTTTATTCATAACCACAATCAAAAGGACACATATATTGAGATTTCTTTCTTTTGTTTTACTGTGCTGGTAAGAGCCTGCCCTGCAACTTCACTACCATAAGTTTTAATCGATTGAGTTTATTTGTGAACAAAGGAAGAGTTGAAGACAGTATTCTGTTGGTTGTCTGCTTGATATCTGCTCCAAAATAAAGTTTTTCTATGCACAAACTAAAATGTTCTGTTCTGAATTAAACCTTGACTTTGTTTTTATGGTCACCAATGTGTTTAGTCAAATTGTTTTAAAATTAAATTTTTAATATAGTAAAACATTCCTTTTCAAATTGCCCCTAGCACAATTTTATCAAAAAATGTTTCAAGGGAGAAGTAACAAGTGGAGAAAGCAAAAATATTACCTCCCACGAAAAATATCTGCAATATGTAATTAGCTAATAAATATATAGAAATGTAGCCCAAAGAAAGAGAACAGCTTGCTAACAAAATAGTATTCTCTTTAACTGAAATAACAAGGCTTTCGCAAACAGCTCCAAAATAAGGCAAACTTTTTTTTTTTAATATTAATTCTCTTGAACAAAGTAGTGAGTAGGGATAGAGGGACAGGTAGCACCATAATAATTCTGCAAGTTTTAGCCAAATATGCTACAGATCTATGCATGAGAAATGGGACTGGAATGCAGTGTAAATAGATAATTTCTCTTAGCAGAGGCATTCTTCTCTTGATGGTCCTTTCTAGTCTGCTGTAAGACCACTGAAAAACATTGTCATACCTGCATTCTGACTTATTGCCTGACATTGAAATAGGGAAAGTGATAGGAATTTTTATAAAATCTTTGTCAGACTCAAAGTTTCATCAGCATCATCTCTAGGAAGAATATAAATATTTTAAAAAGTACATGCTCAATGGCTGGATAAAACAGTTTTTTAAAAAATTCCCCACTGTCTCCTCCCCCATTCTGCTTCAGCTATTTCACAATATTCCACTATATATTGAAGATAAAAGAAGACTGTTGTGTTGGGAGCTCTGGAGAAGTGAAATAGAAGATTTAAGTTAGGTGAGAGAAAGAGAAGAAATGCCACCAGAGAGATAGAAAATATATCTATTTTTATAATAGCAGT
The DNA here is from genome assembly GCF_009764315.1 of Trachypithecus francoisi. NCBI lineage: Eukaryota > Metazoa > Chordata > Mammalia > Primates > Cercopithecidae > Trachypithecus > Trachypithecus francoisi. The sequence goes on along the minus strand of NW_022681453.1, from coordinate 178,503,375 downwards.
ATGTTCAGTGAGTTGTACATCAAGACATGAGTAAAGAAATTCCAAGTGAACATTGTAGTCTAAGAAACTCACTTGTTGTCCTGTGCGGTAGCTCATGCCTGTAATCCCAGCAATTTGGGAGGCCAAGGTGGGTGGATTACCTGAGGTCAGGAGTTCGAGATCAGCCTGACCAATATGGTGAAACCCTGTCTATACTAAAATTACAAAAATTAGCTGGGCATTGTGGCATGCCGCTGTAGTCCACTACTCGGGAGGCTGAGGCAGGAGAATCGCTTGAACCTGGGAGGCAGAGGTTGCAGTGAGCCGAGATCGTGCCACCACACTCCAGCCTGGGTGACAGAGTGAAATTCTGTCTCAAAAAAAAGGAAACAAAATCACTTGCTAACAGCAGGCTGGATGCCAAATGCCAAAGACACACATCTCTTCACCCTTCTTTCTACTATATGGGTTAATACTGAACACACAGTTATCTTTATAATGGGAAGAAAAACAAATGCTTAAGTATGTAAATTGATTGCCAGAAATGCAAATATTTCCATTCTGCTTTGCTAAGGCCATTAAAAACACACGCAGTGGAAAAAAGAAATCGCTACTTTTTTACAAATTAATTTTCCATCTCTAGCTTGTACAGTTTCCAATCCAACATCTGTTACCTTTGTTAGTCTGTGATCTGCCAAAGATTGTTCTTTTTAATACCCATCTAGAGAAATGTGAAATTCATAATTTTAACTCTTTGAATGCAATAAAAATTTTAAAATATATATATCTTATTTAAGGAACTAGGTAATGTTGGGAACAATGTTGATAATCCACTTGAAGAAAAGATATGTATATATGTGTTCTGTCCTTTTACATCACACAGGATTTGGGAAAAAATAGAAGAAAATATGCTTGGTGCATTTTTTTTATGTTCAAAGTTACTTAATGCTAAACACTTTCAGAAGAGTAAATGTGCATATCAACTGAGCAGTACACATAAGTTATCTCAACGAATATTGTCAAGTGGCTTCTTTATGTTAAAACAAAATAAAGAATAATGTAATACTAACAAAAAGGTTCAAGTTGAAGGTATATATCTAAAAAAGGGGAAGGAAAGAGCCACCACAGGGGGAGAGGAGTCTAAGGTACAGTGGCAACTCAGGGCTTCTCGGGATATAGGGCCAGTGAAATTTTGTGTGGCTGAAAAGTGATTTCCAGGAGAGCACGGCTAATAGATTTAGGTTGGCAGCTAAACAATTCTGTGCTATGCTATTCCTCCCGTCTCTCTGTCTCTCTCTCCCAGACACACATACACACACAAACACACACACACACATGCGCACAAAGTCAAGTGTCTTACTGAAGCAAAAACATATGAACTGAGCTACTCTTGAGAAATCAAGGGTAAAAACAAGGGGGAACCAGAGAAATGACTCAAGTGTGTCTGGATGCTGTGAGGTTACCATCAAGTGAAGCATTTACTATGATCCACGAGATTTAACAGAGACACAATCTTATTTCTTATTATTTCATTTCTATATGACTTTTCCTATCATCTTTTTGGTCCGTTTTATGTAATCTACCATCTTGTTGACTCTCAGTTCTATGGATTACCTTGTAAATAGGCTAAGTTTGGATTCATTCATTCGTTGTTTTTCTTAGGTAACTTACTTGTTCCTGCTACATGCAAGAGGCAGTGTGATATTTAAATGATGTATCACCTGTATTTCTGGTTCTAAGGAGCTTACTCAGGCTACGCTAATAGACATAACACAACATGGAATTGAGGGACAGTCTCTGATTGTAAGTCAGAATTCAGAGTTTCAGCCCTGGTTCAGTTAGCAACAAAGGAGTCATGAGATGTAAATAACTGGTTAATCTGGGTGTATATTTATGAAACAAAGGGGGAAGATTAGATAAAATGAAAAAATCCTGGAGATCAAAAATTTTTATAATTCCAGGATATTTCTTCAAAGTAATATAGATATGAGAGAAAACAAGGCGATAACTGTCACAAGAAAGCCATTGACCATTGACACAGGGATCACCATCCTCACAGTCATATGGCCCTGAAAGAACCATTGCATTAAAAAATTTCATTAACCTATTTGCTGTCTTCGCTGCAAATTATTTCTGTTAAACTTGACCAATGGCAGCTCAAATTAGAATGCATCCATAAGTGTCTTCTAGGGGACGTACAGGGGACTTCTGAAATCTGTTCCTGTATGGAGGATTCTTCAGCAATTCAGAAAAGATAGCTAGGTTCTAGCCCCCATGACCACATAGCAGAGTTATCACCTCAGATCAGGCACTTAACCTCTCATAAATAAACACAATAGTTAATTTTCTGGAATGTAGGTGGCTATACTGGAGGTCTATTCTAATTCCAAATTCCGTGAGTTTTAAATCACGCTATTCCCCCTTTGCCCCCGCTTCAAGCCTTGTACAACCAAACAACTAGGTAAAGATGTGTGACCCATGTTGGTACTCTAGAAATATGTCATTTGATTATTTTATCATTTACAATTTTTCCCCACTAACTTCTAATTCTTGTGACTATTTCTATGGTATAGTAGAGAAAAACAAATTTTAGAAAAGTGAAAGGATTGCACACTCAAATAAGCATTAAAGTATAAGTAAGTCACCAAAATGGGCAACGTGAAGGTGATCCAAGGAGAAATATTGATCCAGGGCTATGATATAAGAAATGTAGGTGATTTCAAGAAACTGAAAAAGTTAAGTAATTAGATTATCTCCTGGAGCATCTAGAAAAGAATGCAGCCCTGGTGACAGTGCCATGAGAGCCACTGCAGGCTTTTAACCTAAGGGATTGTTGGATATTAAGATTATATTGCTTTAAGCCACCCAGTTTGTGATAGTTTGTTACACCAACAGAAGACTAATATAGTGGCTAACCAGAATATACAGTCAAAAGTTAAAAATGACACAAGAGTTGTATGTGAAATTAGGGACAGATCCTAACAGATGGAGATGAGAAGAGACGTCTTCATGGAAGAAGCATAATTAATGTGGTACTGAAGGATATGTTGAATTTTGTCTTATAGAAATACACAAAAAAGGATATTTCAGGTAAAAAATAGTGTGTGTAAAGACTGCATGTGAGGAAGCATGAGATTTTATAGTGAACAATGGTGGTAGGAGACTCATGGTTTATAATGGCGTAAGTTGCAAGCAGCATTTTAAGTAATGTTATTAATGCAAATTAAAATATCTATAGTAATAACTAAAACTAAAATGCATTTTCATAGCCATCTAATCATTGATATATATGCCATCAGTATATAACACTGACAAGCCACTTGGAGACTTAATGACTCTATTGACTCACACCAAAATGGAAAAAGAGCATTCATCTTTCAAAAGCTTTCAAAGGAATCATTTATAATCATGACAACTCTAAGAATAAGAAAATGCAAAGTAACATAAAAAGAAACACTGCATGTTTACTACATGTAGAAGACATAGTGCTTTCTAAGCACTTTCTTATTTATTCTCAGAATTCCTTGACATAGATTTGATTATTAATATCATCTATAAGTTAGTATTAGTGCCTAATCTTAGAATAGTTAAGTAAATGACCTAGGTCTTGCAAATGAGTGGCAGAGCTGGGATTTGAATTTTGGGAAGCAAGTTCTTAGCCAGTGTATTCATCTGTTCTCACACTGCTAATAAAGACATACCGACACTGGGTAATTTATAAAGGAAGGAGGTTTAATTGACTCACGGTTCTACATGGCTGGGGAAGCCTCACAATCGTGGCAGATGGCGAAGGAGAAGCAAAGGCATGTCTTACATGGGGATAGGCAAGACAGCATGTGCGGGAACTCCCCATTACAAAATCAGACCTCGCGAGACTTATTCACTGTCACAAGAATAGCATGGGAAAACCCACCCTCAGAATTCAACTACCTCTCACCAGGTTCCTCCCACAACACATGGGGATTACGGTAGCTACAATTCAAGATGAGAGTTGGGTGGAGACACAGCTGAACAATATCAACCAGTTAATATCTCTCATTACAACACACACAAAATGAATAACTGCTAGGTGCAGTGGCTCACACCTGTAATCCCAGCACCTTGGGAGGCTGAGGCAGGTGGATAACCTGAGGTCAGGAGTTCGAGTCTGGTCAACATGGTGAAACCTTGTTTCTACTAAAAATACAAAAAATTTGCCAGGCGTGGTGGTGGCTGCCTGCAATCCCAGCTACTTGGGAGGCCGAGGCAGGAGAATTGCTTGAAGCTGGGAGGTGGATGTTGCAGCGAGCTGAGATCACACCACTGTACTCCAGCCTGGGCAACAAGAATGAAACTCTGTTTCAAAAAAAAAAAAAAAATGATGATATAGTTTACCTTAATTTTAAGAACAGTTTGAAGACTTTGGGGCAATGAACAATGTCTTCATTTACTATCTTCCAACTGAATAAAAGATTAATAATTGAATTTCAGAAAAACCCAAGGGATAATAAAAAATGCTGTGTATAAACTTAATCATACATTATTTATGTAAATTTTTAGTTTCTTGGTTCACTAGCAATCAGTAGCTATATTTATAAAAACAAATACAGCATTACCTTTTTAAAATTAGTGTGCTTCTTTCCTGTATGGTTTCTGAGCTATATCTCATTGGGATTTGTTATATAGGGTTACAACTGGAAACTGATTTCCAAGTTTGTACACATATAACCCTCACCATCAGTAGATGTGTTGATATTAACTTCCATCAGGGATAAAATTTCTGATGCTGAAATTGCTGTGAAGTGGTTATAATAAAGAAAATAATTGGTGAGCATAACTCACCTTGATTAGGATCTGGATTTTATTGGAAAAACAATGGGAAGTTGAGAACAGACAAACAAAGGAGTTGTGATCTGATTTGAATTTTTTAAAAGATGTGACTCTTTTGTAAAGACTAGTGTCTTAGTTCATTTTGACTGCTATAACAACAAGCTGGGTGACTTATAAACAACAGAAATTTATTTCTTGTGGTTATTGAGGCTGGGAAGTCCAAGATGGAGGCACTAGCAGATTCAGTGTTTGGTGAGGCCCACTTTCTCACAGATGGCACCATCTCACAGGGTCATCATATGGGGGAAAGGCAAATAAGCTCCCTCAGAACTCTTTGGTAAGGACATTAATCCCATTCGTGCATGCTCCACCCTCATGTCCAATTCACCTTCCAAAGACCCTGCATCTTAATACCATTACCTTGAAGGTTAGGATTTCAATACATGAATTTGGCTGGTGGGGTTGTGGGGGGCACATAAACATTAAGACCATAGCAAATAGATAAAATGTAACCAAGAATGGATGTGGGGAGATTATGGAGGCACCTATAAAAGTTAAGCCATTAATGGCTAAATTTCCTTTTTAAATAGAAAATGTCAAGTATTATCAAGAATGTGGGGAAACTGGAACTCTCATGTGTTGCTGATGGGAATAAAAATAAGCACAACTAAACCCCTCCAGTAGAAAACTTTCTGGTAAAATCTATTAAAGGTATATTTGCATACCTTACGACCAAGCAATTTCATTCCTAGGTATAAAATAACTATTCCCAAATAAGCACATGTGTTCACCTAAAGACATGTTCTAGAACTGCACTGTCCAATCTAGTAGCCACTAACCAAATATGACGACTTAATAAATATTAGCTAAAATTAAAAGTTTATTTCCTCAGCCACACTAGCAACAGATTTCCAGAGGTCAAAAGCCACATGCAGCTAAAAGCCACCATATTTGGTGGTGCCTATTAAGAACATTTCTGTCATTGTAGGAAGTTCTATTGCACTATGTTATTTTAAAATGTTTTATAGTAGCATTGTTAGTAATGGACAAATGTTAGAAATGATCTAAATGTCTGTCAATGGATTGTAATCTATTCACTCAAAGTGATACTACACAGCTATGAGAATGAATCGTCTACATCTACCGGAATTAGTAGGGTGAATCTCACAAACATATTTTTGAGTGAAATAAGTTAGTCATAAAAGAGTACAGATTTTTCCAAATTATATAAAGTACCAAAGAGATAAAACCCATTTATTTTGTTTAAAGTCAAGATAGTGGCTATCCATGGTAGTTGGAGGGGTAACGACTGGGGAAGAAAATGAGGTGGTCATTGGGTGGGGTGTATAGGACTGTGTTCAGCTTGTGAAAATGTGTCTTACTGTATATTTACAGTATGCAGATTTTTCCCTATATACACAATGTTAAACTTTAATAAAAGTAATTTTTAAAGTTAAGCTGCAACACAAATTTTAAATGTGAATTTAAAAACGTTAACATTCATTATCTCCTCAATGCTAGAAAAAGTGAGAGATTTACTTTACTGAACTAAGCAAAAAATTACAATGAAATCCTCCAAGTATCATGCTTTACTAAGCACTCCTTTCGAACTTTTTATTTTTTATTTTTTTTATTTTATTATTTTATTTTTTTGAGACGGAGTCTCGCTCTGTCGCCCAGGCTGGAGTGCAGTGGCCGGATCTCAGCTCACTGCAAGCTCCGCCTCCCGGGTTTACGCCATTCTCCTGCCTCAGCCTCCCGAGTAGCTGGGACTACAGGCGCCGGCCACCTCGCCCGGCTAGTTTTTTGTATTTTTTTTAGTAGAGACGGGGTTTCACCATGTTAGCCAGGATGGTCTCGATCTCCTGACCTCGTGATCCACTCGTCTCGGCCTCCCAAAGTGCTGGGATTACAGGCTTGAGCCACCGCGCCCGGCCGAACTTTTTAAAATAGAATGTGCAATGTGCTTATGAAACACTGGAGGAATTTAGAATATTTCTTAGCACTAACCCTACCACCTTCCACCAGAAAAGATCTCTCATATGTAATATGGCAGCCATAACACCATCATAGGTAGACATGAACAGTGATATTAATGAAGGCCTCCTAAGGTTGCCCAATGTAACACAGCAAATCAGTAATGGGAAATCAAATCAAATCCATATCATCTCCATACACTCCCTCTAGTATATTGCTCTACCTTTCTACTCTGAAATTTTGGCCCTAAAGCCAATAATTTATGGCATAAATTGTCATTGGATACATTGAAATATGTAGACACATCAAATAGAGAGTGGAGTGTTGGAGAGAAACTCAATCTAAAGCCAAAATTAATTGAAGTGTCTCTGGATCTGACATTGCTAGAAGAAACATTACTGTGACTATCAATTTATTCCACCAATAAAGTGCAGTGTAATATGTTTTAATGCACTTTCTTTAGGTCTGCAATGCAAGTTTGATTTGTTTTTCCCAGAAGCAATTTACTTTTAAATTCCAAAGCCTTAGACGTCATTGAAGAATGTTTTGGACTACTTAATCATGGCAACAGGGATTAAACTGGGAAACTGGCAGAAATAGTCTGTTTAAAATTAGGCATTCACTGGTCTGAAGGAAGTGAGAAATAAAATTCTCAAATACTTGCAGTCACACACTCAGACTCAGGAAGTGGTGAATGACACAGAGTGTTCTGAAGGATAAAGTGTGTCAGAGCAAATGTGAAAAAAAGAGAAGCACCTGCCACTGTGATGAAAAGCACACAAGAAAGCTTTAGCTCAGTGTTTTAGGATTACCATCCTGGTGCAGTTTGCAAAATTAAAATCATATATTTGAGTTTGAGGTAATGACCCAATTAATGAACATATGATGAAAAAATAATGCTCCCTAGGAATTAGTGACTTAGTTGAATTTTGAGAAGAAGAGCCAGATGTATTTTATTTTTGGTCACTTCTTTTCAGATTTCTGTTTTCTAATGACAGAAAGAAAAACTGGATATACTTTCCATCAGAATGTGATGTGGCTAGAAGCAAGCAGAAAGAAACAATGGCAAGAACTTAATGATATTCTGAAAACATATTTTCTTCTGGTACTCTGATATCAAAAACCTAAAAGGAGACTTAGTTGTTAGCCTACCTTTCAGCTTCTTAAATATTAAAATGTTCCTATCATTCGGATCTCCTGAAATTCTTCTGTTGCACTTTCCAGAGAATAATTGTATAGGAAACCATTCCAATATTCTGACTTCATAATATAAAAAGTATTGCAGTCTCTCACAGGTAGTTTGCTTAGTTTGTGATTGCAAAAACATGAGTTAGTTGAAGGCAGAAATGGTGCCTAAATATACATGCTTTCTCTCTAAGTCTATGAAGGTCAACTTTGCTTTCCATAAGTCAGTGTTAAGTGACTACTGTCCCACTTTGTTTTGGGGGTCATGTAAAAAACCCTGATTCCTGTCCAGTAGCATTGTAGACTACTTCCAGGTGTAGAAATAAGCCTGAAATAAGACTGAAATAATCAGGAGGCCCAGGAGCTTACTCAAGATAGAGTCCATGATTATGAATTAAAGAGGTAAATACAAAATGCTGGGACAAAGGAAAGTAAGTAAAGTTGTAGAAAATAAATCAAGAAACTTCACAACCCAAGCAAAATTTTATATAAATAAAAGAAAAATCAAATTGTATCTGGATGCTTATATGAAAACTTACCCTAAAAATGTATCATATTGATAGATATGTATACTTGACTGTATGTATAATGAATTCCATTTGGGCAGAAAAACAATAAGGGGATATATGAACTTGGATTTCGCATTTGCAGTTCTATAGGAAGCCAGTGTATTCCACTCATAAAACAGGACGATTCTAGGCAATCAATATCTCTAGTGAGGGTTGAAGAATCTGATAATAATAGTTGTATCCCAAGAGGGAAACTGGAGCAAGGTTTGTTTGTTTACTGAGACAGGATCTTGCCATATTGCCCAGGTTGGTCACAATCTTCTGGGTTCAAGCAATCCTCCCGCCACCTCGGTCTCCAGTCTCCTGATAGCTGGGTTTTAGGCACCTGCTACCATGCCCAGAGAGAATTACTTTTTACTGTGGACTTTCTTGTATTCTTGGAATTTTCTAGCACCATGTGCATTAATCACTTTGCAAAGTAACACTTTGAACTGTCTATCCAATGGCAGTTTACCTGAGCAATGGGAAAAGGACTTTGAACGATATAATCTTGCAAAGCAAAACCTAGTTAGTGACAGAAAATATCTTAGTGCAAAAGGGGATACTTGTATTCTGAGTTTACAAATAGTTAAGTTTGAATAAAATGAACACTATCCTTTGAATTATCTGGTTTGAGCACAAGAGGAAAATATAAACAAAATTAAGACATATAAAATAGCATTTGATTGAACTACCAGAAAAATTAACATGGAATCTATCAAATAGATTTAATGCTCTAATAGAGGATTTGATATAATTAATAGATTAAATCTATCAATCCTCTAACAGAAAAGGCCTGTGTTTTATAATCACAAAGGATTAATTTATTTTTTGGCAACACTTCAGTTAAATAAATAGATCATAGTATTTAAATTTACCATTTCTGCCACCTATTTTTTTTTTTTTTTTTGAGAAGAAGTCTCGCTCTGTCACCCAGGCTGCAGAGCAGTGTCTTGATCTGAGCTTATTGCAATCTCCACCTCCCAGGTTCAAGTGATGTCTCAGCTTCCTGAGTAGCTGGGACTACAGGCACATACCACCACACCCAGCTAATTTTTGTATTTTTAGTAGAGACAGGAAATCTCCATGTTGGCCAGGCAGGCCTCAAACTCCTGGACTCAAGTGATCCACCTGCACTGTCCTCCCAAAGTGCTGGGTTTACAGAAATGGACCACTGCACCTGGCCTCACCTAATGTTTTATATAAGGAGTAGATACAAAAAGAGTGGTGTCAACACTTTAATTCTGTCTATATTCACCAAAAAAGTTAGCTGATCTCAGCTATCCATGATTTTCATATACTAGAAAATGTTTTTTGAGCTGCTAATTTAGACATAGAGAATCTGATAAGTACCCTGAATGTCAATACAGTACCACAGAGAATCTTCTGCATATATACACGGAAAGAGAAGTTGAAGGACAACCATTGCTGATAGCAGTGAAAAATGGGGGATGAAATAACTGCCCATAATTAAAATATTACATAAATAAATGATTTTACATAGCATATGAAATGAAGAGGCTAGATCCATCTGTAAATCTCAAAACCATGATATTCAATTAAAAATTTGCTAAAATATATTTTGATGCTATTTAAAAAATTTAAAAATACCCGTGCTCATACAACACATCAAGAATTGGTAAACTATGGCTTGTGGTCCAAATCTGGTCTGTCATCTGTTTATGTAAATAAAATTTTCTTGGACTACAGCCACCTCTATTTATTTACCCCTTGTTTATTGCTGCTTTTTATTGCCACCAGAGAAGAGCTGAGTAGCTGTCATAGAGAGGTTATGACCCACAAAACCTAAAACATTTACTAGTTGGCCCTTTAAGTAAAAGTTTGCAGACCTCTGTAATACATGGCTATGGGTATGTAATGAAATAACCTGCAAGGGGAGGATATACACTACTTCAGAAGAGTAGTTGGCTACCTCTGTAGAAGGATGAAAAGATTAAAATACTTGATGTTTCACTTAATGTCGTGAGTCTAGGAACATAATAAAAGTCCCTGACATATTTTTTATCTTGTTGGGTGGCAATGGAATGTATTCTTTTTCTTAATTTTACTAAAATTTCCTGGGTCTAGAAAACTACTTTTTAAGAAATATTTAATGCCATTTTAAAGTCCACTTCTTTGCATTTTAGTTATGTGGGTTTTCTACAGTAAAACTTAGCATTCATGCTTTTGAGAAAGGCAAAAGCAGTTACCATGGAGATAATAACTTTCATGGAATTACAGAATTCAACATAACTAATTTATGCTTATTCAACATTAGGCCAAATAAGGAGCTACATTATACATTTTCAGGGGACATGAAGTAAATAAAAGGCACACTGATTTTTATTTTCCTAATAAAATGGGATGCCTGAAGAAATTAACCAATACTTATGGTATGTTGGTTGATTAATAAATGGTGCGTAGTGAATAAGTGTTTTTCTTATGCCAGTTCAGTCTCTGTGGAGGAAATCAAGGTCACATTGGAAGTTTTATAGTATTCATAAATATATAAAACTTTTCACAACATTTATGTTTAAAGATTATCATCATCAACAATAAAACATTTTATAAGGACATTGCCGATAACAATGTGTAAGCCTGAATTATTGAGAAATTCTATCAGTAGGGTCAAGCAATATCCAAGGTCAACTAAAAAAATTATATAAATTATTAAGTGAGAACTAATAGAAAAAAGATACACATGGACAAAAATATTTAAAAAATAGTCTCACAGTTTTCAAAAAAATAACAGTAGAATTATATTTTACTTATTAAACAAGAAAAATTTTAAACTAGTAATTAAATGAAAGGACAAAAAATAATGCTGTACACTGTCAGTAGAAGAGAAAAGTTATACAGCTTCCTAGGTCATTTACTAGTTATTGATTGAAGTTAAGATTTTCAGTGAAAAATACAGAACTTGAATATTAAATAAGCTTCTCATATTTAGACAACACAAAGTCAAATGTAACATGGATTAATTACATATCTTTCTCATTATACCTATATTCATTTATATATCTTTGTATATGTAAATCTAAACTAGAAGATTGCGGAAACATAGTGTTTGTTAAGGACAACTTGTTATAAAAACATCTGACCTAACATAGAGTATAGCATACAGCAGGTGGCAATCAATCTTCAATAAGCCATGGAACAAATGAATGAATGCATGATTATATTGGTGGGTCAATAATAGATTAACTGTAGAAGGAATACTGAAGTAGACTGTTGAATCTACAATGGCTCTTTCTGCTTGTTTTTTTTTTTTTTTTTAATATTCTACTTCTTTTCAAAAATTATTTCAAATTGTTTATCATTTTTCCCTATCAGCCCACAAAGGCAAAGTTTCTGCTAGGAATACAATATTCCAAAATGGAAGGTGACATTGTATTAATAAACCTACTTTCTGTATTAAGCGTGCTGAGCAAAAGCATTTCCTTTTTCTGATATTTTCTTTCCCAAATGCATGTTGACTTCTACTTTCAGATTCAATCAGAAATAATCAAATTTTAAGAAAACACACAATTACTAAATTCAATTTATGGCTTTCAAAACGTGCCTTTAGAAAATTTGGAAATGCGGCCGTGTGCAGTGGCTCATGCCTGTAATCCCAGCACTTTGGGAGACAGAGGTGGGCGGATCACCTGAGGTCAGGAGTTCGAGACCAGACTGGCCAACATGGTAAAAACCTGTCTCTATTAAAAATACAAAAAATTAGCTAGGCGTGGTAGTGGACGCCTGTAATCCCAGTTACTCGGGATGCTGAGACAGGAGAATCGCTTGAACCCAGGTGGTGGTGGTTGCGGTGAGAGGAGTTTGCAGTGAGCCAAGATTGTGCCATTGCACTCCAGCCTGGGTGACAGAGTGAGACTTTGTCTCAAAAAAATAATAATAATAAAAATAAATAAATAAGAGAAAATTTTGAAATACAACCCATTTTAATTTTTTAAAAAGAAATAATAGATAACTAATTAGATGCATTTTATATATACTTCTTTCTTTCTTTCTTTTTTGAGATGGAATCTCCCTCAGTCACCTAGGCTGGAGTGTAATGGTTCGATCACGGCTCCCTGCAACCTCTGCCTCCCGGGTTCAAATGATTCTCCTGCCTCAGCTTCCCGTGTAGCTGGGATTACAGGTGTGTACCACCATGCCCGGCTAACTTTTTGTATCTTTAGTAGAGATGGGGTATCACCATGTTGGCCAGGCTGGTCTCAAACTCCTGACCTCGTGATCCACCTGCCTGGGCCTCCCAAAGTGCTGGAATTACAGTCGTGAGCCACCGCTCCTGGCCTATTTATTTTTAATCTACTTAGATGCCAATTGGGATCAAGCATGTCTTAAGTACTCTGTGCCAATTGTTTTGACTCAAAAAAGTTTTCTGTGTTTGAAAATGACTATTTTCTATGGGTCACTTTTTGTGCAAAAATGAAAAGAACTGCACATTATAAGCATTGATAATAATATTTTTAAATTAAAGGGTTTCTAAGCACCAGAAGAACCTTTGATTTCTGGACTTGGCTGCATTGAACTTCAACAGAGCAAATAACAATCAAAGGAAGAATGCTTAGAGGTTGTGCCAATTAACCAAAAAAAGTTGGTTTTATATCCAAATGATAATAATAGCACAGGCTGGCTGAAATGTTCACCAGCATCTGTGTTGTGTTTCTCTTGGGCATACAACCAGATTACATTTCCCAGCTCACCTGCATGTAGGGGAGTGGACCATATGATGGAGTTCTGTCCAGTGAAATGTGTGTGTGTGTGTGTGTGTGTGTGTGTGTGTGGAGTGTGTGCGTGTGTCTGTGTGTGCGTGCACAGGGTGATGCACATGACATTTTGGTTTTGCTAATCAGGCAGTCTTCTGTGTTTTGTCTCTTCCTTTGTCTGCAAACTGGAAAGAAGAGGGTCCAGTAAAAGACTCAGAGGCCCTTAAAGAGGTCGAACCATATGTCAGAAAGGTCTGAATTCCTAAATGTAGGTGTGAATTAGAATTCATACTCCCTACACATCCACCAAACTGGACTATGAAATTACTAAAAATTAATGTTTACTGAGAAATGGCAAGTAGCCAATAATTGCTGCAGTAACAGCTAATATACTACTCAATTCAACCCTCACAACCCTCTCTTCTTTTTTTTTTCCTTTTTTTTTATTTCAATAGTTTTTGGAGTACAGGTGGTTTTCTGTTACGTGGGTAAGTTCTTCAGTGGTGATTTCTGAGATTTGGGTGCACCCATCACCCAAGCAGTGCACACTGTACCCAGTGTGTAGTCTTTTATCCCTCACCCTCTCCCACCCTTCCCCCTCCTCGAGTCCTTGAAGTCTATTATATCATTTTTATGCCTCTGCATCCTCATAGCTTAGCTCCCACTTATACGTGAGAACAAATGATATTTGGTTTTCCATTCCTGAGTTACTTCACTTAGAATAATAGCCTCCAGCTGCATTCGAGTTGCTGCAAAAGACTGAGTATTATTCCATGGTGTATACATACCACATTTTCTTTACTCACTTGTTGACAACCCCCTGTTCTTAATTTTAATTTGAATCCTATTATAAGAAAGACAGAGTATTTTTTTATAATACTCAGTATGATTGAGTATTATTCCATGGTGAGTATTTTTTTTTATGGCTAAGTATTATTCTATGGTGTATATATACCACATTTTCTTTAATCACTTTCTGACAACCCTCTGTTCTTAGTTTTAATTTTAACCCTATTATAAAAAAGAATAAACTGAGGTATAGAGGGATTGCCTTCAACTTCTAACCAGATGTTACTCCAGAGCCCATACTCTTAAACATTATAGTATATTGTTTCCTAGGGTGAAATGTGAAAGCTAAGAGAAAGGAAAATGAGATATAACTATAGGTTTAAGTCTTTAAAGTTCTAAAAGAGATGACTATAAGCAATAATTGCTGCAGGGTAGCTGACATGGGTGATATCTAAGGTTTTGGGTGTGCATGGAAGCTAGAGTGCAGGTATGAAACTTAGAAATGTTGGAATTATCTAAAATGACCAGGGTTAATGCTAGTTCCCGCATCTAAAGTAAAGTGGCAACCAAATGTGCTCTTATCTTGTGCTGCAGTTGAAGATGAGACAGTTGAAGAAGGTCCCTTCAGAATGTTCTAGGGAGAGGGAAAATGAAGGTAAGCTAATGTTCAATCAATTGTGCCTGGATGGCCTTCTTTGTCATTACAAGGGTGTTGTTCCCCTCCTCCTCAGGATATCTTTTTCCGAACATCAGTTCTGCCAAGAGATACATCCCCTTAGATTTTTCAAGGAAACACTCATTTTGAAGCTGTATATCTTGCAAGGAAGAACAGGAAACAGAGAGCTGTGTGTTAAATATTTGTCTTCCTAAATTAGCGTTAGCTATTTTCCAAGCTCTTACTGTTCCCTAGAAAGTGGTCCATAAAAGATGGAAAATGAGATATCAATTTTGAAGTTCTGTACAGCACACCATAGTTTTCTGAGGGACCAGTACTTTCTAGAAAAACATCACAACTCATGCCTTTTTGGAGCTATTTTGCCAAGAATCTTACAGAAATGCTATTTTTATATGAATAAAGTGTTCCAGAATTGGTTGTAAAATATTTACCTCATTATGACTTAGGCATGTACGATGATCCATAAAATATTGAAAAAAAGAAAGACCTTAAGAATTTATCCTAAGCAATGAATTAAGGACCTATGAAAAGATATGTTTCTCACAGCCTTATTCATAATACTGAAAATTGGAAACATCATTTACGTTTAATAAAAGGGTATTAGTTAAATATCATGGCAAATGAAACATTAAAATGCATATATTTATGTAAAGAAGTTCATGATACACTACTGGATGAAAATAACAGGTACTACAGCAATATATAATATATAATATCATTTTATATATGCATATGTATGTACATGTACATCTGTGATACGTACATACAGATGCACATATGATTAGCAAGCTGAAAAATCAATACTCAAAGTATAATGACAATGCGATTTATTTATATGTTCTACCATCTCATTGAACTTTATTCATGGAGTGGAGACATCGTCTTACCATACACCGAGAAGGCATCGGCAAATGCATGCTCTAGACTTTCCTGGTTACTGTCAGGAAAAACTCTTTCTCACTTTTAGCAATACAATTATTTTCATTTTAATACTTCAAATGAAAATTACAAGTAATAGTCAAACTTTTGCATCTAACCGAGCTTTAAATATGCTTTCCAGTCCAAGTTTTAGGTGGGTAGACTGGATTCCAACACAGCATCAGTCTCCTGCTTTTGCAACCAAAACAGTTGGTCAGTCTTACCTAACCCTCTAGATTTTGGGAAATGGGGCAGAACAAGCGCTTTTAGCTTTTTTGAATCTAAGTCAAGTACAAATACCCAGAGTCTTCCAACAGGAGGACAAACATATCAATGCACTCAGTGAGGGTCTCTTTAAAACTCTCCTCACTAAGCCTTTCCTTAAAGGTAGGAATGGAGGTGGTGGGAGGGGAAAGATTCACAGCAGGGTAATCCCTCCCTCCCAAGATATCTTTTAATCAATCCCTCCCTTCTCTTTTCTCTACGACCTATTCTTACATTTCTAATTCATGTAAGGGGTTTGTATCCAAAAAATGTTATCACATTCTTGGAACCATTTTCACTGTAATTCCATGTGTTAGGGAGGGGAGGACATCTGACTCACACTCACTTTGTATCCTAACTGTCCTGTCAAATATCTCAGTGGAACTTGAAACCCCACTTTAAGAAATCCCACTTTGACATCTTATGTCTATTTCTATCATAAAATATGGACTTACAACAAAGTACCAAACATGACTTTTTCTATTTCACAGGGATTGACATGTAGAGCCCAAGTCTGGGGACAAAATGTATAGTGTCATATGCATTCATAAAAAGGCCAAGCTCTTCCACAACTTCCTAAGAGATGGCAGAACATACCCTCAGCAATCACCAGCAACCATGGTTAGCTCCTCAATCTAACTCCAAATCAATGCAGGAAGTCTGGGGAAGTGAGGAAAAAAAAAAAAAAAAGAACATTTTTGAGATCACTCATCTTTATCCTAATGGACAAAAGATTTACGGGTAACTTTGAGAAACAGACACTGAGATTTGAATCACTGGTTGGACATCTGCTTAGTGTGGGCATTTGATTATCTGAGCAATGTGTAATTTAGTAGGAGAGAAAAAATAACTGGATGGAATAACGGGAGAGAGGGAACAAGTTTTGAAGCAGCCTCATGCCTTCTCTTCAGCATGGTAAAAATACATGTGTTTCCTATGAGTCCTTAGAATGTAGACTCCATGAGAGCAAGGGTTTGTTTGTGGCTTTGCACTAATGAATCTCAAGAACCTAGAATAGAACCAAGCGCATAGAAGGTGCTCAAAATATTTGTAGAATAAATGTAGTTAGCATCACAGAAGAGAGCCAGTCTGGGCTGTCCTGTTGTACACCAATTAAGAAGGCTGCTTATTGGACAGCTGCCAGAGGCTGTTTGGTCTTCCAGGTGTGCCCCAGGATGTAGCTGGGCCAGTACAGGTGGATCTGGGGATAACTCTTGCAGGTCATGGAACTGTGAAGTGGAGCAGCTCCAAAAGACCACACTAGAGAGTCCCAAGGAGAGCCCCAATCTTTAGTGATTACCTGAAGATTACACCACCGCAGAGAGAGAAAAAAAATGCCCTCATATTCCTAGGGACTGAAAATATTTGCCTTTCTTCCATCTGTTTTTACCCCAACTCCAGTGCCACAGGATTTAGACTTAAATTTAGACTTAAAAGAGAGAAAGAATTATCCTGGGATCAGATGCCACCAACTATTCAATAATGCAATTTTATGGAGACAATTTTCATTATCAAAGAAATGAGTTCGGAAAAATATACATACCTCAAAAGTAAGTAATAGGCTTCTCTACTAGGAGAGACTTTGTTATTACTTTGCTGTATTTTCTATTGGTTTCTAAAAAATAAATCAATATTAGTATGTTCTAAAAACCAAATGTAACAAAAAGTAACTCAATATATCATGAGCTTGTTACTTGGAAAAAAGCTTTCAAGACTGTTAAGAGAAATAGAATTACTTTAATTATTACTATGGCCTTATCCTAGAATAAAAATGTGTGGAAACACACATACACACATATGCATATGTGTACGTGTGTTTATATGTGCATTTGAAATGTCATCTGGAAGGAGATTCTTCAAATGCCAAACAGGTCCAAGGTAGTTTGAAGATTTCAACCATCCATTAATTACAAATAAGCTGCACTGACATATAAGTATTGAATACTCCCTGCATAATACATAATTGGTTTAATTTTTAAGTTAGAAATAAAAAAATATATAACTGGAGATGTAGAGAATGTTGTTAGAGCTTAAAAGGTCACCTATCTCTAATTAGACATTACTCATCATGTCTCTTGTTCTTACCCACCTAAATTATTTTCTAAGATCACTGTTTCTTTAAAGGAAACATTGTGTCAAATTATAATAAAGATGAAAATAATTACTTCTATTAACCAAGCATATACCATAATGAAGGAACCATGCTATTTCTTTAGATTTCTAGCCATAATGACCTATTTAAATTGAAAATGATGCTTCCTTGATAAGAACACAAGCAAATTCCTTCAAACACCATATCAATATCATAGTAAAATGAAGTAAAACAAAATTTGAAAATATCTAATCAATGAAAAGAAAATTTAAGGACCATGATGGTGGGGAGGTAGTGACAGAATTTTTACTTGAAACAGGTGTTGCTTAAGCACTTTTTTTCCTTCCTCCAAAATTCCTAAACTGAAAGTTATTTTCTTCATACATGAGAAAGCGTGTCAGCCTAAACTGCTGTCTTCACAGGAAATGTCAGTCTATACTGTTAATCATTACAGTCATCAAACCTTAGAGAGAATTGCTCAGAAACAGGTACTTTCTCCTAATTCCTAAAAAACATATGTGAGAAGATAGGGACAGCCTTGCAAGAGCAAAAGATGTAAGCTCTGAAATAAACTGTTTGCCTCCTATTAAAGCAAAAGAACAAAAAACAAACATTTATCAATCAAATATATGATAAAATGTAAGTTTAGTAATGAAAATTGCATTGGCAGAAGTATTCATATAGTTGAAGACCCTGTTACTAATATATCAACGATTTATTGTCTCACCTAGAATAAAAAGGTATACACACGTGCATGCGCAAATGTTCAGCTGGTTTAACATACACACACATAGAGACTGCCCATGATAAAAGAAACAAAAGTAAACTTAGGTATTTAACAGGATCTTTTTTTTCCCTCTGATCATAGTGCTGTCGGTGAAAACATAACTCATACTTCAAATCATTTCTTTTTTTTTTTTTTTTTTTTTTTTTTTTGAGGCGGAGTCTCGCTCTGTCGCCCGGACTGGAGTGCAGTGGCCGGATCTCAGCTCACTGCAAGCTCCGCCTCCCGGGTTTATGCCATTCTCCTGCCTCAGCCTCCCGAGTAGCTGGGACTACAGGCGCCCGCCACCTCGCCCGGCTAGTTTTTTTTTGTATTTTTAGTAGAGACGGGGTTTCACCGTGTTAGCCAGGATGATCTCGATCTCCTGACCTCGTGATCCGCCCGTCTCGGCCTCCCAAAGTGCTGGGATTACAGGCTTGAGCCACCGCGCCCGGCCTCAAATCATTTCTATGTAGTTGTAGTCCTTATTATAATAAGGAAAGCAAAATAACAAGAATGAAATTCTCCAATGAACTTTTAAAAAAGGATTTTTAGATAAATTATTAATTTCTCATAACATGTCATTAAACTCTTAAAATCTGAGATCACACTAATTCTTTTGTGATTTAAGTTTTACTTTATTTTCTCCATTGACTGTTATGAAATAAAAGCAAATCACTGGGTGCGATGGCTTACGCCTGTAATCCCAGCACTTTGGGAGGTCAAAGTGGTTGGATCACAAGGTCACGAGATCGAGACCATCCTGGCTAACACGGTGAAACCCCGTCTCTACTAAAAATACAAAAAATTAGCCAGGCATGGTGGCAGATGCCTGTAGTCCCAGCTACTCGGGAGACTGAGGCAGGAGAATGGCGTGAACCTGGGAGGCAGAGCTTGCAGTGAGCCAAGATCACGCCAGTGCACTCCAGCCTGGGCAACAGAGCCAGACTCCATCTCAAAAAAAAAAAAAAAAAAAAAAAGAAAGAAATAAACGCAAATCAGTACTAACTAGATACTGGGATAATTTCATATTTAAGAAAAAATAAGGAGAATACACATATACACATTTAGATTTCTTTTCCATCACTATGACAAATCACATTTAGGATCAACGTTTCCTCACTAATCATTTTTCCTTAATGTCCTTAACTGAACATAATTCAGCAGGAGTTCCCACAATATCTTTTGAAATAAAGTTTAAACTTTATTAAAATATCAGGATTGCTATTATCATTATAATTCTTTTCAAGCCACGGTATCCAATGGACAGATCCTACCCACTTCTGGGCTTTTCTTATTCTTTTGTCTCTTTATAATTTATAATTCTTAAAACAATTGAGCAGGTCTAAGAGATAATCAAGGAGGTGACAGGGTGAAGCATACTGTAATGTTTTAAGAGTGAAGGTCAACCAGATGTTAAATTATTTAGCCCATTCTTAGAGTGATGCTGGATTAGGAGATCAATAGTATTCTTGGGTACTTTCCTAAATATCTGATCAGAAGATCTACTCCAGGTATTATGTAAAATTCTTCCCACCAGGGAGGAAATGAATGTGTTACACCATAACCTCAACAGTGCATCCTTATTTTACCACTCTGTTTCAAATTGCAAAATCCTTTGGCATTTTCCTTTTCATTTGTCACTTGGCTTTAGAAGGTGAGAGATTTCCTACAGCACATTCCATTGTGTGGTTCACAATATCAGTTCTACATTAGATACATTAATAGGCAAAAAGAAAACGAGAAGAAGCCAAATTGAGTATAAATAATTAAATCTGTAAAAGGTCAGTGAGCAAATAGCAGGAAGGAGAAAGGCTGTAGAAGTTATGCAGCTTTGATGCTCAGCTACAGAGGTATTAAAATATGAATATTATCTGCTGGCATAGCTAACAAAAAAAATGAACAACAAAAAGGGTCCCAAGTAGCATGTGATCCTGAAGCATGGTGATAACCGAATGGTGACCTGTTAACTGCTTTGAGTAAATAATGAGAGTTAAATGCCATAAACCATGGATTACTATACTCTACAGTAAACCTGGTGTTGGAGAAGTCATCCACCCAATCAAGGTGGTATGTGGGTTATGACAGCTTTGACTCAAGTGTTGTTAATATTAAATTAGGAAAACTGCACTTGGTTTTGCATATAAAGATAATTTCACTTATGAAGGGAAAAAAATTGAAATTTCAGGTTAAGCTGGAGGAAAAAAAAAAGAGGAAGAAAATAATTAGAATTTAGAATAAGAAATTACTGTTTTCCATTGTCCAAATATAGTTAGATATTGCACACACACACACACACACACACACTCCTTCATATAGTACTTTTTAATTTTTTAGTATTTTATTTTTACAATGGCATTGAGCTTCATCTCATGATCTACACTTGCTTATTTTACATAACAATATGCTGGAGAACATCTTTCCAAGTCATCATATCACCATCTCATTTCTTTTTAAATATCTGTGTAGTACTCCATTATATACTGAAAAATTTTAAAAATCATTTGCTCATTGAAAGACATCTGAGTTATAATACCAGTTTTTTATATTACTAACAATGCTGCAGTGAATATCTTTGTACAAGCATCTGTATGTACAGGTGCTGTGATTTCTTTGGGACAGAACTCTGCATATAAGATTGTTGGGTCAATAGGTTATGCATATTTTAAATTTTAATACACAGTGCAAAATCACCCTCCAATAAGATGTTCTGTCTTGGCAGTAATCATATGTCTTTTGTTTATTAATGTATGAGAATTCCTGCTTCATTCTGAAAAGGATTTGGGGAAGCTTAGAGGCTAGATTTATGCAGAGAAGAAAAAGACAGTTGCTTAGTTAGTGAGACAGTGACATTTTTGTCACATTGCAATGTGAAAAGCAATCTTGATACTGACAGTTTTATGTTCTTACGATATTGTACCGGTATTTGCACTTGTTTTCTCTTTCTTTTGAACCTGTTACAGCCCAGTCATGTTATTTGTTTCTCTATTTCTAAAAGATTTCTTGCTTAATTGTCTATTTGTAAATTGAAGCATATATTTTCACAGACAACCAACTTACAGATTAATAATGCATATAGTTAAAGTAGATGAGTTTTGACATTTGAAAGTAAATACAGATGTTCAGGACTCAGATGTTTATAATATTGGAAAAAATCTATTGCAACTACACGGCAAAAGAATCCCAATCCTTTTTGAAAAAGCAACTGCAAATAGTTAATTTGTGAAAAATAATAGACCTGAAAAGCATAGCTCCTGGATCAACATTCCTGACTCAACAAATAATATTCTGTAGGTGCTGTAAGAAATGGAATTCATGACATATCTGAATAAAGCGAGAGATAATTTACCACAGTCCAGAAACCTGACATTACCTTGTAATAATTATTAATGAGCCATGATATAATAGGCTGGATTCTATGAACAGACATAGTGAAGAGACTAAAGCAACCTTTATCTTCCTAGTTTTCTTTGCTACATAAAATTTGCATTTTACTTGTAGACTCTCTGCTCGTTTTTGAGTGTGAGGCTTACCCAAGCAGATTTAAAAATTGTGCTGGCTTTCTTCACTATCCATCAAAACTCCATCAGTTGATATGGTCAATAGGAAGTGCAAAATAATCCTAAATTTGCAGCACAATTTTGCACAAAATATGGTACATTTCAAAACACAGTTTTGTGCATAACTTTTTGATTATCTATCATATCAGACTACCTGTGTCTAGGTTCTTTTTCATTGGATTAGGTAATCAAGGGGAGAGCTCATAGCTGAAGCATTTTGTCATTTAGCTGATTTGAAATACTTGCACAGTGACATAGTGATATAAAAATGATAATAAATAAATGAGCGGTTAAAATGACTTCTGTTCTTTTAAACTATTTTTACTTTTTGTCTGGGTTCTTTTTCTAAGGTTCTACTTTTACCTACAGGTTTTGATTCTCTGAGAAGGGAAATATGGTTCATGCATCAAATAGGTTTTAAACAATCAATTATGCTCTGGAATGAAAAAGAACAAGCTACTTTTCATTCTTCTCATATATTCTGAACAAAAATTAGTGTGGAAAACACAAAATAGTACAGTAAAAATAGGTTATACAGTATTAAAAATGGCACACCTGTATAGGGTACTTACCAGGAATGCAGCTTGCATAACTGAAAGTTGTTCCAGGTTAGTCGGTGGGTGGGTGGTGAGTGAATGTGAAGGCTTAGAACACTGCTGTATACTACTGTATACTTAGGCTACATTTACTTTATAAAACATATTTTTCTTTATTTAACAATAAACTTAGCTTACTATAACTTTTTTAGCTTATAAACTTTAATCTTTTTAAATTTTGACTCTTTTGTAATCACACTTAGCTTAAAACACAAACGTATTGTACAGCTTTACAAAAAATAATTCTTTCTTAATATTCTTATTCCATAAGTGGTTTTCTATTTTTAAAATTATTATCTATACCGCTTAAACTTTTTTGTTAAAAACTAAGACACAAATATGCATATTACCCTAGGCCTACACAGGGTCAGGATCATCAACATCACTGTCTTTGCTTTCCACATCTTGTCCAATTGGAAGATCTTCAGGGCCAATAACATACATAGAGCTGTCATCTCCTATGATAACAATGCCTTCTTCTGAAATACTTCCCTAAAGACTTGCCTGAGGTTATTTAGAATCACCTTTCTTTTCTATAAGTACAACGAGTGCACTCTCAAATAACCATAAGAAGTATAGCATAGAAAACATATAAATCATTAATGCAGTCATTTATTACCATGATCAAGTATTCTGTACTATACGTAATTGTATTGCTATACTTTTATATGACTGGCAGTCCAGTAGATTTGTTCACACCAGCATCACCAATAACATGTAAGTAGAGAATTGTGCTAGGACTGTAGGATGGCTACAATGTTACTAGACAATAGAAATGTTTCAGCTCCATTATAATATGAGACCTTCATCACATACACAGTCCATCATTAACCAAGAGGTCGTTATGCAATACATGATTAAACTTAGAAATTTAACCATATTCCAACATAGAACAGATAATTTAACAAATACTAGTAGTAGCAGTAGTTTCAGAACAGGGAATTAAACTAATTCAGTACATATCACCGGGAATTTCAACAGAATTTTGACACACATACACACACACAAACACAGACACACAGATTCTTTGCCCAGAAATCATGGTAAACTGTGGTAAGCTATGCTATTGATTAAACCATTTAAAGCAACTGGTATCTTTATTTAGACATAAGAAAAAAATTGGTCGGGCGCAGTGGCTCAAGCCTGTAATCCCAGCACTTTGGGAGGCCGAGGCGGGCGGATCACGAGGTCAGGAGATCGAGACCATCCTGGCTAACACGGTGAAACCCCGTCTCTACAAAAAAATACAAAAAACTAGCCGGGCGAGGTGGCGGGCGCCTGTAGTCCCAGCTACTTGGGAGGCTGAGGCAGGAAAATGGCGTGAACCCGGGAGGCGGAGCTTGCAGTGAGCTGAGATCCGGCCACTGCACTCCAGTCTGGGCGACAGAGCGAGACTCCGTCTCAAAAAAGAAAAAAGAAAAAGAAAAAAAATCACAGATTCATTTTGTCATTTAAGGCATTATGCAAATTGAAGTTTCATTTATGCTCTGAATGTGAACAAACTGACTTTTTGACAAGGAATAAATCAGAAATAGAGTGAAATTTCCAAGAACAACTAGCCTATTTCTAGTTTCCAGAAATAAACAGGAAGATATGACAGCGTTTTTTTTTAAAAACATAGTGTTAGAATTATAAGCTTTGTGTCGTAAAATCAGATTTTATCATTTCTTAAGAGTATTAAAACAGTAGAGTTGAATCTCAATGATTGGCACATAGTGTATTTAATTTTTAGCCTCTGTTATCAATGTTAAAATACATACAGCATTCTTTTTAGCCATTTACCAAGCTCTAGATGCCTTTGAGTTACTTGGCATGTAGGATTAAAGCAAATAGAATCTAAGTTTAGATATTATAAAGCTAATTATAAATTATTTGGGCCTGTTTTGTGTTTCTGTTTTCCTCTGTTAATTTCCCTAATTAAGTATCATCTTCTAAACCAATGGCTTCTACACTGACATTTATGTATATATTTCACTTGTCAGCATTTTTTTCTTTTAGTTTTATATCAGACATGAATATGCACAGACCACTTTGAAGAGAAAGAACACAAAGAATTTCAGTCTTACATTTTTTTGAGAGCAGCGGTTAAAATACTAAGCTTTGTCAAGTCTGCTTGTATAAAGTGATTTACAAGCAACCTGGTGGTTCTGGGAAAATGACTTAACTTGGTATAAATTTTCTTATCTGTGATGCTGGATTTGAATTAGGTGTTCTCTAATGATTTTGTATGAATTTTATAAAATATCAGAAGCAGTTTAGAAAAAAATACAGATAGAAGAATAAAATAGCCTACATTGCACTCTGGATGCATAAAATATTGCCAAATTAAATGTGATTAAATTCTTTATAATTACTCATTTGATAATAATTACAATAATTGCAGTTTCTTGAGAATATACCATACCAGTAACTTGTTCTCAAGTTATTTAAAAATATGTTTCTTATTCTTCACTTGCAATTTTTCTGTAGCTTGAAATTGTTTAAATGTGTATGTACATGTGTGTCTATATATTTCATCAACACACATTATACATACATTTTACATATCTAATGTTGTATTACATATAACAGTACACATATAATATATAGTGTTAATTGAGAGGTGACAACATGCTAGCAGCCCTCACTCTCCACACCGCCTCAGCCTCAGCTTGCAGCGCTTGAGGAACCCTTCAGCCTGCCATGGCACTGTGGGAGCCCCTCTCCGGGCTGGCCGAGGCCGAAGCCGGCTCCCTCTGATCATAGGCAGGTGTGGAGGGAGGCGCAGGCAGGAACCGGGACTGCCCGCGCTCTCATGGGCCAGCGCAAGTTCTGGGTGGGTCTGTGCTCAGCGGGCTGCACTCAGAGTGGCCGGCCAGCCCCGCTGACCCTGGGCAGTGAGGGGCTTAGCACCTGGGCCAGCAGCTGCAGAGGGTGTGCCAGGTCCCCCAGCAGTGCTGGCCTGCCTGCGTTGTGCTTGAATTCTTGCAGGGCCTCAGCTACCTCCCCACCGGGCAGGGCTCAGGACCTGCAGCCTGCTATACCTGAAACCACCCCCGCCCGCCGCCAGCAGTGGGCTCCCGCGGACGGTGCGAGCCTCCCCAACGAGTGCAGTCCCCTGCTCCACTGCTCCAAGGCGCCCGGTCCCATCAATTGCCCAAGGGCTGGGGAGTGTGGGTGCACTGCACGGGACTGGCGGGCAGCTCTGCCTGCGGCCCTGGTGCGGGATCCACTAGGTGAAGTCAGCTAGGCTCCTGGGTCTAGTGCGGACTTGCAGAAGCTTTATGTCTAGCTAAGGGATTGTAAATACAGCAATCAGTACCCTGTGTCTAGCTCAAGGATGGTAAAAACACCAATCAGTACTCTGTATCTAGCTAACCTAGTGGGGACTTGGAGAACTTTTCTGTCTAGCATTCTGTGTCTGGCTAAAGGATTGTAAACACACCAATCAGCACTCTGTGTCTAGCTCAGGGTTTGTAGATACACCAATCAGTACTCTGTATCTAGCTAACCTAGCTGGGACTTTCAGAACTTTTCTGTCTAGCAGTCTGTGTCTAGCTCAGGGATTGTAAATGCACCAATCAGCTCTCTGAAAAATGGACCAATCAGCAGGATGTGGGTGGGGCCAGATAAGAGAATAAAAGCAAGCTTAACTGGGCCAGCCAGGGGCAACCTGCTCCGGTCTTGTTCCACGTTGTGGAAGCTTTGTGTGTGTGTTTTTTGTTGTTGTTGTTGTTTTCTTTTGAGACGGAGTCTGGCTCTGTCACCCAGGCTGGAGTGCAGTGGCACCATCTCGGCTCACTGCAAGCTCAGCCTCTTGGGTTCACGCCATTCTCCTGTCTCAGCCTCCTGAGTAGCTGGGACTACAGGCGCCCACCATCGCGTCTGGCTAATTTTTTGTATTTTCAGTAGAGACGGGGCTTCACCGTGGTCTTGATCTCCTGACCTTGTGATCCGTCCGCCTCAGCCTCCCAAAGTGCTGGGATTACTGGCGTGAGCCACCGCGCCCGGCGTGAAGCTTTGTCGTTTTAGCTCTTTACAGTAGATCTTGTTGCTGCTCACTCTTTGGGTCTGCACCACCTTTGAGCTGTAACGCTAACTGCAAAGGTCTGCAGCGTCACTCCTGAAGCCAATGAGACCAGGAACCCACCAGAAGGAAGAAAATGTGGACACATCTGAACATCTGAAGGAACAAACTCCAGACTACCATCTTTAAGAACTGTAACCCTCACCGAAAGGGTCCACGGCTTCATTGTTGAGGTCAGTGAGACCAAGAACCCACAAATTTCTGACATATTATATTACACATATATATTATATAAAATGTGTGTTCATAAAATAAATCTTTTGGCTTTATTCTTTTAAACACTGCAATCCGTTTGCAAACTGTGACTATATTAAGGTAGGTGATAGGTGCTCTGATGAATTTTAGCTTTTGTCTTTAACACCCCTTTGTCCACAAATCTCCTCTTAATAGAAACTGTTTATGTTATGCTGTGGTGGGGATGGGCAGAAGCAGGGTATTCTATTTTGCCATTTAGGTAATGTTTTGTATTTATTCAGTATTTTGAAATTTTCATGAAGCATTTTCAGAGTCACCATTTAATTTCAATCTAAAAAATAATCCAAGAAATATAAGCATAGCAGTGGGTTATTATCATACATTATACAGGTGAAAATACTGATTTTCTGAAGTCCCTAAGGAAAGTGGCAGAATAAAACTAAAACTTAAGTTTTCTGATTCCATATAACTAGTGAAAAGGGAAGGGGATTTTGCAGGATCTTGGCTATGTCATTATTCTCCCTGAGCCTCAGCTTCTTCATTTGCCCAAGAAGGACATTACTCTTTTGCCTTAACGGGCTGTGAGTATCAAATAGGATCGCATCAGAGAGCTATAGTACTAGGACCTTCTGATAAAGCCATTCGTCATAATTTCAGAAAGTCAGCCTCCTTTCTTGTCCTGTCACTTTCAACTCCCTTGGCTCGATCAAAAGTCTGTGTTTTCAGTATTCACCATTCAAGAGTGCTGCATCTTAAGGGCAGAAAGGGTCTTATAATAAGGATAAAATGTATGAACATGCACACTCCCATTTTATAAATGTTACAACTGCACTGGATGCTAGTTAATTTTTTCATTTATATCAGACTGCCCTAACTCTACTAGGCCACCAATCACTTGTTCCTCTTCTCTGTCAGAATTTTAGCCACAGCCAAACTTACTTCAAACTGGATATTGACATGCAAGGCTTTAGACTAAAAGTAAAATAAGTAGCATGTTACAAATAGGGCATAAACAAATTGGGCATATAAGCTAAAATAACTGTTGCTTTATTTCATTGACATGTGGGCACATGCTATTTGTCAGGGGCAAACAATGTTCTTTGGACAATGCATGTTAAAATGATCATGGGTTATATTTAAGTAAATATTGTGCTAGTCTAGAACTTTTAAAACGCTGCTTTCAAAACAATCAAATAATTGAGCATATTTTTTTTCCTGCTGTGAGAGCCGGGGTTATGTTACACAAACAATAGATATATTTATCCATACCCTTGGCCTAAAGGTCAGCTTTGCTGTTCATATGAGAAACAGTAGAAAGTCTTCTAAGAATCCATAGAAGAAAGACTGTGGTTGGTGGTATTGACTTTGTCACTGACTGATCAGATAGATAAACAGCAGTATGTGAGCAAATAGCCCATAAAGTAGATTCCTGGATTGATCCTTAATCTGATATTCCTCAGGGCTCCTGGTTTATACTCAGGCTTGCTGTCAGGTTTTAACAATAGAGCAAGAGTGTTACGGGGGTACAAAAACACCAGAAAAAAATAAGCAAACTTTCCAGGCCTAAACATCCATGATGCAAAATATCCACAATACATATTGTCTTTCCAATGATAGTTTGGGAGTTTCAAAAAAAGAAAAGGGGAGTATGTTGGAAGCTGTGGACAACTTAATCCTAAAAGTCAATAAATATTATAGCAGCTCCCATTTATTGAATATACATTTATGCTATAATTCGCACAACAACCCCAAAATGTAGGTATGAATGGCCTGATTTTATGGATCAGGAAATTAAGATAAAAGAGCTGGTAAAGAGAAGTGCTATAATTTGAACCCAGGCCAGTCTTTAAGGCCTAGAGTCTTCCCACGTATGCTTTGTAAGGCATGAGAAAAAGGGCAGAAATTTCTAGAAGGCCACCATATTTTACTGTGTGTCATAAAATAAACACAGTGAGGAGGAGTTTGCCTTCGAATTTTATTTTTTTATGGCACAGAAAAACTTAGCTTATAAATGAGGAAGAAAAAATAAATGAAACATTTGGATTTTCCTTCACAAGTCAGGAAGTTAAGATTAAGAGCAATGATTTTGGCCAGGCATGGTGGCTTGCGCCTGTAATCATAGCACTTTGGGAGGCCAATGCAGGCAGATCATTTGAGGTCAGGAGCTTGAGACCAGCCTGGCCAACATGGTGAAATGCCATCTGTACTAAAAATACAAAAATTAGCCAGGCATGGTGGTGGGCGCCTGTAACCCTAGCTACTCAGGAGGCTGAGGCAGGAGAATTGCTTGAGCCCTGGAGGCAGAGGTTGCATGGAGCAGAGATTGCACCACTGCATTCCAGCCTGGGCAACAGAGTGCGACTTTGTCTTAAAGAAAAAAAAAAGCAATGATTCTTCAAGTTTGGTACTAGTAACACAGTTAAACCACAGTGGAGTTTCCTAGTAACCTGGAATTGACCTCCATTCCTGTTTCAACATAAGAAACATTGCAGTTTTGGCTTTTGATATGGCTTTAAATAAATAATGTAAAACTTCCTCATACTAGCCTAGAGTAGCATATGAACTTATACTGCCTTTCAATAGTACAACTATTATGATCCACTTTATTCTGGTTGCAGGTGTGTGTGTTGAGCTCATGTGCTCATGTGCTCATGAGGGAAGGGAGCAGGTGGGGAAGCAAGCAGTGAGATACTAGGTATGTAGTTTCAGGTAATTTTTCTCCTGACAAAGGGGTCACATGAACTGGGAAAATTTGACAAATCATATAAAAGAGCAAAATATTGTGATATGGAAAAAATGTGTGTTCTCAGAGACTGGTTTCTATAAAGTAAGATGTCAACCAGTCATCATTAAAAAAAGGTTTTGTTTTGCTTTGTTTTTGCACTTTTCCAAAAAAAAAGTACACTATTGAATAAACAGAAATTGTTCTGGATCCTCAGAAAAAAAAATACTATGGAGTTCTAAAACTGCATTGCTATGATTAGTTATTAACATAAAATTGTGTGTAATAGTACAGTTCTTGTACATAACCTTTGAAATTTGATGATTTTTTGATGTATAGCCTTTTTTCTAATAAGTAGCAATAGTGACAATTGTCAAATATTGTGACAAAATCTTACATAGAAAATATCTCATAAATTATTTTATTTGATTCTATGTCATTCAAACTTTATGTGTAAGACATATGAATATGTTTTTTCCAATAACATACTTATAGAAAGCAAGTTTCTTTAAAGGGAATACTTAATACTGTGTCTTTAACTGCTAAACTCTTTTCTCTCATCACCTCTCCTCTTGTCTCCACTCCTTCCCTCCTTTCCCTTCCTGACTTAAGACATAACCATAAAAATGGAGGAGGGGGAAATGCTATAATGGTAAAAAAAAAAAAAAATTAAGGCCTTCTGAAAACCATTTAATCAGTTAACAGAGTTCAAAAGGGCAAGGAGTGAATAAAACTGAATATTTTTCCCTGCACTGCATCAGACCAGCACAAATTGATTAATTTTCAAGAAGTTAAAACTGATTAGTATTCTCTGTGTTGGCTTTCACTCCTAAATGCCATTCAGTATACGTGGTGCATCTATTATGTGATGTGAGCAGAGGGAGCTAAAATGGACAAACATTGACTATAAATCTTGTTGAAGTTGTCCATGAGGAACAAAGGCTGTGGGAAAACAGTATCAAAATATTATCAGCTAACTTTTCCCACCTATTTTCTGATATAACTAAAGCTCCCAATGGGCCAGAGGGTGTGGAGATGCCTTTATACCATCATTGTAGGAGCAAATAGAGACAGCTAGATATAAATCACAAGGAGTAACAAAATTTTAGGATTGGCTGTCTAACAGCTTTCAATTCTGTTTTCATCAATGTAAATTTTATATGTAAAAGAGTGTAGATTGTTTTAATGAAGTGTATATTTTAAATGTATTAAAATGAATTATTCAAGGACACAGCACGAAAGTAACAGATGTACCCATCTGAGGGGGGTCATGCTTAGTTTCATTTGATGAATATTTGTTTTGTTGCTTTGAAAAATTAATGCAGTGAAATATTTAAAATGAATAAGGAAGTTTTAAATTGACTTGGAGAAAAAGTCTTCCCTTCCAGGATTTCTTTTTTGTTGTTGTGCCATTGGCATTAAGGAGAATAGTATTACTATAGTGTGTTTTGATGTGTTAAAAAAAAAAAAAGTTGCAGGGAATATTCACTAGGTGTAGATATTTGATTACTCATCATGC
Organism: Trachypithecus francoisi; assembly: GCF_009764315.1. Lineage (NCBI taxonomy): Eukaryota > Metazoa > Chordata > Mammalia > Primates > Cercopithecidae > Trachypithecus > Trachypithecus francoisi. Next base: position 178,472,005 of record NW_022681453.1, on the reverse strand, counting down.
ATGGAGAAATTGCATTTAAAGACAAGTTTTGAAATGTGGGAAATCTCTAGCATATCCTGTCACTCACAACTCAGAAAAAAAGTGAAAGGCTTGACAGTTTGGAAACTTTGATGATTTGGTGGAGGAAGATAGAGGATTATGTAATACTTGAATTGCTTTGACCATGTGTGTTAGAAGTTTCTTCAATGGACCTCTTATCTTGTAGCTTAGTTTAGCATTAGGTCAACTCCATTTACGGATGATTGAGAGGCATTGACCATTATTTCCTAAGTGAGATTTGGCTGCTCTCACTGGTAAATCAATGCCATTGCTTAAGACTGCCTGTGAAATAGTTGCTAGCATTTAAAGAATTTGAAGAAAAAAAATAACTTTGTATCCTCAACATTAAGATTAGATTGTACAACTCCTTGTGATTACAAAAAAAAAAAAAAAAAAAAAAGCAGAGGGTACAAATCATGCCAATTGATGTTGCAGAAAGAACTTAGGTGTATAAAATGATTTCGAAGATCCAAATGATGCACTAATTAAATCCAGAGTCATCAAAAATTCTACTGTGGCAACAATATCTGACAATATGTATTTGATAGATGTGGTTATTATGCGTACAGACACCAAATTGCATCACTATGTCATTTGGTCAGCTTAGTTTCAAATAGGCTTAGGTGAGGGTTCCATAAAACTTAACCTTCTTAAAATTTTTGCTAAATTCTTTGGTGAAAAGCATAATATGCCAAAAACAACAGTGTTAGCACATTTCCAATTCTGGGAAAAACCTCATATTCCATTCTGTATATGCTATAGAGTTAGTTGTTGTGTTTGTTTGTTTGTTTGCCAGTAAAGTAAAAGAAGAGACAAAATTGATTTCAGGACAATTTTGACACAGCCCTCTTCCTATTCTTTCCTTCCTTTCTCCCTGCTACCTTTGTCACCCCTTTCTCCTTCTCTTTCTTTCTCCCTTTCTCTTTTCCTCCTCTTCTTTCCTTTCTTTCCCCCTCCCTCCTTCCTCTGTCCTTCCTCTGTCCTCCCTCCCACCCTCCCTTCCTTCCTTCTTCCTTCCTTCCTTCCTTCCTTCCTTCCTTCCTCTGTGTCACACGTTGGTAATTATCACAATATTTCAAGCTTTATTATTATTTTATCTGTGATGGTAATCTATGATCTACAATATTTGATGTTACTATTGTAATAGTTTTGTGGCACCATGAATAGCACCCATTTAAGACAGCAAAGTGAATTGATAAAAGTATGTTCTGACTCTTTTCCTGACCAGACATTCCCCCATCTCTTTCTTTCTCCTCAGGCCTCACCATTTCCTGAGATACAACAGCATTGAAATTAGGCCAATTAGGGGGGGCGGAGCAAGATGGCCGAATAGGAACAGCTCCAGTCTCCAACTCCCAGCGCGAGCGACACAGAAGACCGGTGATTTCTGCATTTTCAACTGAGGTACTGGGGTCATCTCTCTAGGGAGTGCCGGACAATCGGTGCTGGTCAGCTGCTGCAGCCTGACCAGCGTGAGCTGAAGCAGGGCGAGGCATCACCTCACCTGGAAGCGCAAGGGGGAAGGGAATCCCTTTTCCTAGCCAGGGGAACTGAGACACACAACACCTGGAAAATCGGGTAACTCTTACCCCAATACTGCGCTTTAAGGAAACAGGCACACCAGGAGAATATATCCCACACCTGGCCGGGAGGGTCCCACGCCCACGGAGCCTCCCTCACTGCTAACACAGCCGTCTGCGGCGATCGATCCGCAAGGCAGCAGCGAGGCTGGGGGAGGGGCGCCCGCCATTGCTGAGGCTTAAGTAGGTAAACAGAGCCGCTGGGAAGCTCGAACTGGGTGGAGCTCACAGCAGCTCAAGGAAGCCTGCCTGTCTCTGTAGACTCTACCTCTGCAGACAGCGCACAGCTGCAGTCCAATAGGGGAAAGAGCGGGGGCCGGTGCAGACGCGAACTACTCTGTCTGACAGCTTTGGGGAGAGCCGTGGATCTCCTAATGCGGAGGTTGACATCTGAGAACGGACATACTGCCTGCTCAGGTGGGTCCCTGACCCCTGAGTAGCCTAGCTGGGAGACATCCCCCACTAGGGGCAGTCTGACACCCCACACCTCACAGGGTGGAGTCACCCCTGAGAGGAAACTTCCAAAGAAAGAATCAGACAGGTACACTCGCTGTTCAGCAATATTCTATCTTCGGCAACCTCTGCTGCTGATACCCAGGCAAACAGGGTCTGGAGTGGACCTCAAGCAATCTCCAACAGACCAACAGACAGTCCTTCTGACTGTCAGACGGAAAACTATCAAACAGGAAGGACACCTATACCAAAACCCCATCAGTACGTCACCATCATCAAAGACCAGAGACAGATAAAACCAAAAAGATGGGGAAGAAGCAGGGCAGAAAAGCTGGAAATTCAAAAAATAAGAGCGCATCTCCCCCTGCAAAGGAGCGCAGCCCATCGCCAGCAACGGATCAAAGCTGGTCAGAGAATGACTTTGACGAGATGAGAGAAGAAGGCTTCAGTCCATCAAACCTCTCAGAGCTAAAAGAGGAATTACGTACCCAGCGCAAAGAAACTAAAAATCTTGAAGAAAAAGTGGAAGAATTGACAGCTAGACTAATTAATGCAGAGAAGATCATAAACGAAATGACAGAGATGAAAACCATGACACGAGAAATACGTGACAAATCCACAAGCTTCAGTAACCGACTCGATCAACTGGAAGAAAGAGTATCAGCGATTGAGGATCAAATGAATGAAATGAAGCGAGAAGAGAAACCAAAAGAAAAAAGAAGAAAAAGAAATGAACAAAGCCTGCAAGAAGTATGGGATTATGTAAAAAGACCAAATCGACGTCTGATTGGGGTGCCTGAAAGTGAGGGGGAAAATGGAACCAAGTTGGAAAACACTCTTCAGGATATCATCCAGGAGAACTTCCCCAACCTAGTAGGGCAGGCCAACATTCAAATTCAGGAAATACAGAGAACGCCACAAAGATATCCTCCAGAAGAGCAACCCCAAGACACATAATTGCCAGATTCACCAAAGTTGAAATGAAGGAAAAAATCTTAAGGGCAGCCAGAGAGAAAGGTCGGGTTACCCACAAAGGGAAGCCCATCAGAATAACAGCAGATCTCTCGGCAGAAACTCTACAAGCCAGAAGAGAGTGGGGGCCAATATTCAACGTTCTTAAAGAAAAGAATTTTCAACCCAGAATTTCATATTCAGCCAAACTAAGCTTCATCAGTGAAGGAGAAAGAAAATCCTTTACAGATAAGCAAATGCTTAGAGATTTTGTCACCACCAGGCCTGCCTTACAAGAGACCCTGAAGGAAGCCCTAAACATGGAAAGGAACAACCAGTACCAGCCATTGCAAAAACATGCCAAAATGTAAAGACCATCGAGGCTAGGAAGAAACTGCATCAACTAACGAGCAAAATAACCAGTTAATATCATAATGATAGGATCAAGTTCACACATAACAATATTAACCTTAAAAGTAAATGGACTAAATGCTCCAATTAAAAGACACAGACTGGCAAACTGGATAAAGAGTCAAGACCCATCAGTCTGCTGTATTCAGGAGACCCATCTCACATGCAGAGACATACATAGGCTCAAAATAAAGGGATGGAGGAAGATCTACCAAGCAAATGGAGAACAAAAAAAACCGGGGTTGCAATCCTAGTCTCTGATAAAACAGACTTTAAACCATCAAAGATCAAAAGAGACAAAGAAGGCCATTACATAATGATAAAGGGATCAATTCAACAGGAAGAGCTAACTCTCCTAAATATATATGCACCCAATACAGGAGCACCCAGATTCATAAAGCAAGTCCTTAGAGACCTACAAAGAGACTTAGACTCCCATACAATAATAATGGGAGACTTCAACACTCCACTGTCAACATTAGACAGATCAACGAGACAGAAAGTTAACAAGGATATCCAGGAATTGAACTCATCTCTGCACCAAGCGGACCTAATAGACATCTATAGAACTCTCCACCCCAAATCAACAGAATATACATTCTTCTCAGCACCACATCGCACTTATTCCAAAATTGACCACATAATTGGAAGGAAAGCACTCCTCAGCAAATGTACAAGAACAGAAATTATAACAAACTGTCTCTCAGACCACAGTGCAATCAAACTAGAACTCAGGACTAAGAAACTCAATCAAAACCGCTCAACTACATGGAAACTGAACAACCTGCTCCTGAATGACTACTGGGTACATAACGAAATGAAAGCAGAAATAAAGATGTTCTTTGAAACCAATGAGAACAAAGATACAACATACCAGAATCTCTGGGACACATTTAAAGCAGTGTGTAGGGGGAAATTTATAGCACTAAATGCCCACAAGAGAAAGCAGGAGAGATCTAAAATTGACACTCTAACATCACAATTAAAAGAACTAGAGAGGCAAGAGCAAACACATTCAAAAGCTAGCAGAAGGCAAGAAATAACTAAGATCAGAGCAGAACTGAAGGAGATAGAGACACAAAAAACCCTCCAAAAAATCAACGAATCCAGGAGTTGGTTTTTTGAAAAGATCAACAAAATTGACAGACCGCTAGCTAGACTAATAAAGAAGAAAAGAGAGAGGAATCAAATAGACGCAATAAAAAATGATAAAGGGGATATCACCACCGACCCCACAGAAATACAAACAACCATCAGAGAATACTATAAATGCCTCTACGCAAATCAACTAGAAAATCTAGAAGAAATGGATAATTTCCTGGACACTTACACTCTCCCAAGACTAAACCAGGAAGAAGTTGAATCCCTGAGTAGACCAATAGCAGGCTCTGAAATTGAGGCAACAATTAATAGCCTACCCACCAAAAAAAGTCCAAGACCAGATGGATTCACAGCTGAATTCTACCAGAGGTACAAGGAGGAGCTGGTACATTCCTTCTGAAACTATTTCAATCAATAGAAAAAGAGGTAATCCTCCCTAACTCTTTTTATGAGGCCAACATCATCCTGATACCAAAGCCTGGCAGAGACACAACAAAAAAAGAGAATTTTAGACCAATATCCCTGATGAACATCGATGCAAAAATCCTCAATAAAATACTGGCAAACCAGATTCAGCAGCACATCAAAAAGCTTATCCACCATGATCAAGTGGGCTTCATCCCTGGGATGCAAGGCTGGTTCAACATTCGCAAATCAATAAACGTAATCCAGCATATAAACAGAACCAAAGACAAGAACCACATGATTATCTCAATAGATGCAGAAAAGGCTTTTGACAAAATTCAACAGCCCTTTATGCTAAAAACGCTCAATAAATTCGGTATTGATGGAACGTACCTCAAAATAATAAGAGCTATTTATGACAAACCCACAGCTAATATCATACTGAATGGGCAAAAACTGGAAAAATTCCCTTTGAAAACTGGCACAAGACAGGGATGCCCTCTCTCACCACTCCTATTCAACATAGTGTTGGAAGTTCTGGCTAGGACAATCAGGCAAGAGAAACAAATCAAGGGTATCCAGTTAGGAAAAGAAGAAGTCAAATTGTCCCTGTTTGCAGATGACATGATTGTATATTTAGAAAACCCCATTGTCTCAGCCCAAAATCTCCTTAAGCTGATAAGCAACTTCAGCAAAGTCTCAGGATACAAAATGAATGTGCAAAAATCACAAGCATTCTTATACACCAGTAACAGACAAGCAGAGAGCCAAATCAGGAATGAACTTCCATTCACAATTGCTTCAAAGAGAATAAAATACCTAGGAATCCAGCTTACAAGGGATGTAAAGGACCTCTTCAAGGAGAACTACAAACCACTGCTCAGTGAAATCAAAGAGGACACAAACAAATGGAAGAACATACCATGCTCATGGATAGGAAGAATCAATATCGTGAAAATGGCCATACTGCCCAAGGTTATTTATAGATTCAATGCCATCCCCATCAAGCTACCAATGACTTTCTTCACAGAATTGGAAAAAACGGCTTTCAAGTTCATATGGAACCAAAAAAGACCCCGCATTGCCAAGACAATCCTAAGTCAAAAGAACAAAGCTGGAGGCGCCACGCTACCTGACTTCAAACTATACTACAAGGCTACAGTAACCAAAACAGCATGGTACTGGTACCAAAACAGAGATATAGACCAATGGAACAGAACAGAGTCCTCAGAAATAATACCACACATCTACAGCCATCTGATCTTTGACAAACCTGAGAGAAACAAGAAATGGGGAAAGGATTCCCTATTTAATAAATGGTGCTGGGAAAATTGGCTAGCCATACGTAGAAAGCTGAAACTGGATCCTTTCCTTACCCCTTATACAAAAATTAATTCAAGATGGATTAGAGACTTAAATGTTAGACCTAATACCATAAAAACCCTAGAAGAAAATCTAGATAGTACCATTCAGGACATAGGCATGGGCAAGGACTTCATGTCTAAAACACCAAAAGCAACGGCAGCAAAAGCCAAAATTGACAAATGGGATCTAATTAAACTAAAGAGCTTTTGCACAGCTAAAGAAACTACCATCAGAGTGAACAGGCAACCACAGAATGGGAGAAAATTTTTGCAACCTACTCATCTGACAAAGGGCTAATATCCAGAATCTACAAAGAACTCAAACAAATATACAAGAAAAAAACAAACAACCCCATCAAAAAGTGGGGAAAGGATATGAACAGACATTTCTCAAAAGAAGACATCCATACAGCCAACAGACACATGAAAAAATGCTCATCATCACTCGCCATCAGAGAAATGCAAATCAAAACCACAATGAGATACCATCTCACACCAGTTAGAATGGCAATCATTAAGAAGTCAGGAAACAACAGGTGTTGGAGAGGATGTGGAGAAATAGGAACACTTTTACACTGTTGGTGGGATTGTAAACTAGTTCAACCATTATGGAAAACAGTATGGCGATTCCTCAAGGATCTAGAACTAGATGTACCATATGACCCAGCCATCCCACTACTGGGTATATACCCAAAGGATTATAAATTACTCTACTACAAAGACACATGCACACGTATGTTTATTGCGGCACTATTCACAATAGCAAAGACTTGGAATCAACCCAAAATGTCCATATTTGTGAATATACATATTGTGAATATACATGTTTTTAGGCACAATGCTATTGCTCACTTAATAAGTTACAGTATAGTGCACATGTAACTTTTATATGTACTGGGAAACCAAAATATTATTGAGATTCACTTTATTGTGATATTTGCTTTATTGCAGTAGTCTGAAACTGACCCACAATATCTCTGAGTATGCTTATACATTGGTCATCCTTTACTCTTGAATCATACAGAGTTATATGATTTGTTCATATCCACTTCCTACCCCTCTGGAATCAAGCGGCATAGGAACTGTGTTTTATTCAAAATAGGCTGGTACACTATAGCTACTAAATCCATTTAATTCCCTTTCATAAAATTCTATTCCTAGTTTTCAATTAATCAGTGAATTGATGTGTCAGCCTAATATTCCTTCCTGCTAACAATGCATACATTTTGGAATTGGACCTTTACAAGTCATCTTGTTGTCCCCCTTCCCTCCTTCTTCCCAGTTTACAGAGGAGAAGGATGAGTCCAAGATATTTTAAGAAATATACTCAAGGTTGTATTTCTGTATTATGGACTCAAATCTAATTCTACTGCCATTTATTAGTTAATTAATTCAACAAACATTTGTTGAGCTTATGTGTGATATACAGTATTAGGCTAGAGATATAACAATGAACGAAACTACTTTCTGGATTTCATAAAGTTGATGCTCTGGTGTGGGGAAATGGAAATTAATTAGTAAACAAATCAATTAGTTATCCAGTTAAATAACGAGAAGAAAATAATGCTCTATTTTGTCTTGCTACTCATGTATGTAGTTAACCAGGAAAATGCAAAGATACATTTTAAATATGTACTCAGCCTCGAGGTTTTCAGAGGTGGAATATATCTGTGATGCACATCCAAGACTGAGCACAAATTTCCCAGGGTTACTGGCTTCCACTTTCTGTGAGAGCATATATACACATCTGTGATTTCTGTCCTCTCCCAGGAAATCCTGGGTTGCTAACAAGCACTTACAAAAGACAGAGAAAGGTACCAGTCATACAGTTTTGTTCAGCTTCCTTCTTGTGCCCTTTCCTAATCCCCATCAAACAACAGCTGAGATCATGGAAGAGGCAAGTAGAGAAGTACTTCCTATGATAACACACATGAAGCCTAGGGAATCTGATGGGGTCTGGTAATAGCAAAACTAAAAATGCCGATGTCAGCAAACAACCTACAGCTTCAAAAAATAGTACTGATGAGTTGAGAGTGGGAATCATAGAGTTATGCTACCATAACACACATGTGTTTTAAAGGGAGGCCTGCAAGAAAGAAATTGAATTTGTTAGATTATTTCTCCCAACCCTTTAGCAAATTGTTTTGTCCTGTGTCCTACTCTTTATCACCTGTGGATAGCTGTGTACCGGGCACATGACCATGTGTACATTCACAAAATGAATCTCCTACACTTGGCGATTCAAGACAGTCAAAGGTCTCTTCAGAGACCAGCAGAGCTTGATAGGTCCATGATTCACTTATGGTCTCAAATTGTTATAAAGTCATGTGCCTGAAAGTCCATTTACATTCATGATTCAAGGCCCATATCATGTGTGGTTGGTTGGTTTGTTTGTCTGTTTGTTTGTTTGTTTGAGATGGAATCTTGCTCTGTCGCCCAGACTGGAGTGCAGTGACGCGATCTCGGCTCACTGCAAGCTCAGCCTCCGGGTTCAGGCCCTTCTCCTGCCTCAGCCTCCTGAGTAGCTGGGACTACAGGCGCCCGCCATCACGCCCGGCTAATTTTTTGTATTTTTAGTAGAGATGGGGTTTCACTGGGTTAGCCAGGATGGTCTCAATCTCCTGACCTGGTGATCTGCCCGCCTCGGCCTCCCAAAGTGCTGGGATTACAGGTGTGAGCCACCGCGCCGGGCCATCATGTGGTTTTAAGACGCTTCCCTGTAGAGAGAGCTAAGGAGCAACTGAGAGGAATTGCGTCAGCAGGAACAGTCCATCAACAAAATCTCAGGGTCCAATGGTGTATTAGGTTGTTTATGCATTACTGTAAATAAATATCTGAGGCTGGGCAATTTATAAGAAAAGAGGTTTAATTGGCTCACGGTCTTGCAGGCTGCACCAGCATAGCTCTAGCAACTGCTTCTGGTGAGGGACTCAGGACACTTACAATCATGGCAGAAGACAAAGGGGAAGCAGGCATGTCCCATGGCAAGAATAGGAGCAAGAGAGTGAGGAGGCAGATGCCTTCTAACCAATCCGATTTTATGTGAACTTAGAGTGAGAACTCATTTGTTATTGTTAGGATAGCACCAAGCGATTCATGAGAGATCCACTTCCATGACCCAAACACCTCCCACCAAGCTCCACCTCCAGCATTGGGAATTACATTTCAACATGAGATGTGGAGGAGACAAACATCCAAACTATATCAAACGGGATTCCACATTCACTAGGAAGGACCGAAGAATGACCATACATCTCTGAACAAGCATGTAAGTCACATCAGTGAAACTAAGCTTCATAGAATGCAATGTGCGCATGATTCTCATCTGATTACCAGCTTAGTTAAAGATACAACTGGCTAAAAGAGAGTTGGAGTTGACCATGTTTATAATGAGTCAAAATTGTTTTTATTAAGCTCTTCAAAATGGAATACATTTCTTAAATAAGATCAGGCATCATTATCCATCTTAAATTAGAGAGGATATTGTTTGGAGAAATGAATGCTATATAAAATTACTTTTTTAGCAATAGAAAATGTGACATGCTTTTTTATTATTCACTGACTTCATAATTCACTTAATAAATATTAAATAAACCCAAATTATCATCTAAGAATCATTCAGGTTCTAAGTATACAGAAGTGAAAAAAAAAATTACACAGAGTCTTAACTTCCCCAAAAGCTAACATTCTAACATTCTAGGCAGAATTATGTAGCTTACTAGGTTTCTCCTTTTGCTTTTTTTTTTTGAGATGGAGTCTCACTCCGTCACCCAGACTGAAGTGCAGTGGTGCAATCTTGGTTCATTGCAACTTCCACTTCCCAGGTTCAAGCAATTCTCTTGCCTCAGCCTCCTAAGTAACTGGGATTACAGGTGTACACCACCACACCCAGCTAATTTTCTTGTATTTTTAGTAGAGACAGGGTTTCACCACATTGGCCAGACTGCTCTTGAACTCCTGACCTCAAGTGATCCACCCCCTTGGCCTCCCAAAGTGCTGGGATTACAGGCATGAGCCACCGCACCCAGCCAGCTTTTCCTTCCAGGAAGTTCAATTATAGTTCATTTCGAGTCTTAACTTAGATGTCATGCCCATGCTCTACCAAAAGTTTAATGTTCCTTTTACTACTTTTCTTTATTGCTTTGCTTTGGTTCCATTTATCCATATGTTTTGTTTTATTTGTGATTAAGTGAACTCAAATCTCTTTTTGTTAAAACTGGAAGTTGTTGAGGTATAAATGATTATTTAATTAAGGAGTAAATAATTAAGAGAAAAATAAACAGCATTTTTGCTCCCTCTTTTCCTGTTTCATTTGGCCAGGCTTTGATTCTCCTGTAAGATCTCAGCTGATATCAAATCCTGGCCTGGTCACTTATTAAGTGTTTGTGGCAAATACTTGAAATTCTGTAGAATTCTTTAAACTTTTAATCAGAAACGATAAAATTAAGTTGTAGGTTTGTGGGAACAAGATGTAATGTTCCACAAGCACTTAGAACAGTACTTGGCATCATTGGTGTTTTATCAATGTCTGTTCTGTTTAACTCCCTCTTTATCTTATTTTAGTGATCAATAGTTACTACAAAAGGGAGATAAAAAATATGCAGTGATGCTCACATGTAGCAAGCCAAAGTGGGCTTTCTATCATAAGAGCCTTTGAGTATGCTGATGATCGTGTAAGAAAATATTTTGAGTTTCACAATATTTTGAGTCTCTAAATTTAAAGTAGTAGGTTGCCTGTACTTTTTTACAATTATGAAGATCTCTATTTAATTGGTCTTAAACTGAGTATATATTGCATATATGTTGCATTTATGGACAATTTACAATAAGGTAGTGGCTATGGGTTCACATGCCCATAGCTCATTGGATTCTCAGGAGAAATCTCTGGGGTAGGTGTTATTATTCCCATGACGCAAAGAAAGTTCTTTGCCCAGCGTTCCACGGCTGTGTATCTGGTGGCACTATAGTCAAAATTCGAGGTTTAGTGCCAGTGACTACCATCTTAGCTACTAACTAGTGCCACTAATACTAGTATCAAACCGAGGCAAATATATTGAAACTGTGTTTGCGTAAGCTCCTGACAAACATGTTGCTTGTTTGGGTTAGGTTACATATTTAAAAATGCTCATCATCACTCACCATCAGAGAAATGCAAATCAAAACCACAATGAGATACCATCTCACACCAGTTAGAATGGCAATCATTAAAAAGTTAGGAAACAACAGGTGCTGGAGAGGATGTGGAGAAACAGGAACACTTTTACACTGTTGGTGGGATTGTCAACTAGTTCAACCATTATGGAAAACAGTATGGCAATTCCTCAAGGATCTAGAACTAGATGTACCATATGACCCAGCCATCCCACTACTGGGTATATACCCAAAGGATTATAAATCATGCTGCTATAAAGACACATGCACACGTATGTTTATTGCAGCACTATTCACAATAGCAAAGACTTGGAATCAACCCAAATGTCCATCTGTGACAGACTGGATTAAGAAAATGTGGCACATATACACCATGGAATACTATGCAGCCATAAAAAAGGATGAGTTTGCGTCCTTTGTAGGGACACGGATGCAGCTGGAAACCATCATTCTTAGCAAACTATCACAAGAACAGAAAACCAAACACCACATGTTCTCACTCATAGGTGGGAACTGAACAATGAGATCACCTGGACTCGGGAAGGGGAACATCACACACCGGGGCCTATCATGGGGAGGGGGGAGGGAGAAGGGATTGCATTGGGAGTTATACCTGATATAAATGATGAATTGATGGGTGCTGACGAGTTGATGGGTGCAGCACACCAAGATGGCACAAGTATACATATGTAACAAACCTGCACATTATGCACATGTACCCTAGAACTTAAAGTATAATAATAATAAAAAAAAAAAGAAATACAACCACAGCTTCTACTGGGAGTTCCAGCCATGTTTGAATTCATGCAGGTCTTCCCCACAATTACATCCAGACCTCCATTTAGAAGTGAGCCTAAACTGCTCATGGAAGTTACTCTACCCATTGTCAGGCAATCCTGGCTTAAGAGTCATGCCGGCATTACAGACAGACAGCACGGTGAGGAGGTTAAGTACAGTTCTTAGAAACATTTTGGTAAAATGAATCCTGTTTGAGATATATGTTTAATATGCACTAATTGATTAAATAATCATAACTTTGGTCTTGTCACCTTGAGGAGTGCTTGGGAGAGTAGTAGTATTTATTTATTTATTGTTGGTTTCTGAAAGCTTTTCTTCACATAGGACTTCATCACCATCCCTGGAGATGACAATCAGTTATTGAGAGTCCTTCTGTTTACCCTCATATCACCCTTCACCCAACCAAAATAAATCAAAATAAGTGACTTTTTAATCCTCTCAAATAGTCCCTCACCATTAATGTAGAAAATATATTCTCCAGATAATTCTTTTTTATTTTTCAAAAAAAAAATTCTTTTTTATTTTTTATTTTCTTAAGGGATTTAAAAAATCATTTGCCTTCCATGTGACAGTAGAAAGTTTTTTTTTTTCAGAGAAAACTTTGTAGATGGCCTGAAATTCCCCTGGGGCCCGCTCAGACAGATGGATGGTGAAATCAAGCCCCATCTGCACCTGGGGCTTAGCATAGTGCGTGGTGCAAACAAGAGGCTCCAAAAAGTAGCTGTTGGATGGGTAAGAATGTTGAATGTGCCTTGAAGGAGGAGAAGAGTTTGTCCTCAAACATCAGTGTGCAGACTAGTGCTTCTCTCGCTGCTTCTTTCCGATCTATGTTTATGGTAAATCAGCGGAGCCATGTGGCCAATACTGAAGTCTAGTCAATCTTATTAACTGTCTTCACAACAAATAAGACTCTTGCATCTCTTCCTAGGAAGGAAAGTGTCCTCAACACACCACAAAACAAATAAAAAACAAACAATAAGTAAGTGTCTCTGATGCTAATAAGCCCTTCTTTGTGTTTTATCAAAAATGTGAACCTGAAATCTAATCTTATTAAAAATATATTTAAAAAAAAATTTTATTTTCTATTTTTTTGAATTTTGATTTTAAGTTCAGGGGTACAAGTGCATAGGTAAACTTGTGTCATGGAGGTTTGTTGCATCATCCAGGTTTTAAACCTAGTACCCATTAGTTATTTTCCTGATCCTCTTCCTCCTCCCACCCTCTACCCCTCAAAAGGCCCCAGTATGTATTGTTCCCTTCTATGTGTCCATGTGTTCTCATCATTTGACTCCCACATATAAGTGAGAGCATGCACCATTTGGTTTTCTGTTCCTGTGTTAGTTTGCTAAGGATAATAGCCTCCAGGTTCACCATGGAATACTATGCAGCCATAAATGAGAATGAGATCACATCCTTTGCATGAATAAAAAATTAGTATTTACTGAACATTTGCCCTGTGCAAGTGTTTTACTGGATCTTTATATTGATTATTTTATTTAACCTTCAATTTCATCTCCAGAAAGCTTTTTTGATCACTTAATCTAAAGTAGACTGCATCGTATTCTTTTTCATCAAATCCTATTGTTTTCCTTTATAGAATTATCAAAATATATAACTATTTATTTACAGAACATTCCATTATCAATTGTCTTCCACCCTAACACTAAGCTTCACAATCCAGGGATCATAACAATTTTACTTGTTATTGTATTTCCAGGGCCTCAGATTTTGCCATATTCATGGTAGAGATTGAATAAATATTTGCTGAGCAAAGGAATAAATTACAGCATAGAGTGGTAGTTTCATACAAGTCATTTTCCTAAGTACTGTCTTTTTAAAAAAAAAAATTGCCTCATCTACTCTATAAAATAATTAGGGCTGCTAACAAAAATAGCTATACTCCACTCCAGAAGTCTTCATTGCAGAGTTTAGGATGTACTAAAGCAAGATCGAAGTAAATCAGTGATGTTGACTTCTATTTGTGATGATAATGATGGTGATAAATACTGCTATGGCAAATATTTACTGAATACTTAACATGTGGTTGCTCTATTTTAAAGGATTTACATATATGACCTTATTTAACTTAATAATCCAATAAGGTAGATGCCTTCATTGTTCTTATTATATAAATGAGAATGCTGAGTCAAAGAGAGGGTAAGTCACTTGCTCCAGGTCATACAGCTAGTATGTGGTACAGAGGGGATGCTGATCTAGACAGTCTAGCTCCGGAGTTCATGATGTCTTTTTTTAAGATCAGTCCAAGATGCAACAATATGTGCACATTTTGGTAGATGACAAGACTAGAAAATTCAGTGAGTTTCAGAGGATTAAGCCAAAGAATGAAGGACACTGCATTTCAAAGTAAGAACTTCATACAGAACATGGACAACAATGAGACATATTTGAACTCCTTTGCTAGGAGGTGAAATGCAGTTTGGATTAGTACCTATTTTTTGATAACTGGAATTGAGACGATAAAAAATGAATGATAATTATGGACTGACGCAGGGAACCAATGTTTGGATATTGGTTTTTATCCACTTTCTCTCCTTTTTAACCTTCTGTCCCTTTTAGATAGGAAAATATCAGAAACACAAAAAGACATCATAGTGTTATATAGTGAACAGTTGTGATTTTATAAAAATGAATTCTGGTCCCATGTACCTATGTTTTTATTTTAATAAATGATTTAAAAGTCAAGATCATAGATGTTTCTGGTTAACCTAAAAATATATGATAAACTACAATATAATTTAGAAAGCAAATTTGGAGATTAAGATTCATCATTGTATTTCATTAAAAAAAATGATCATTTTAGAAAAATAAGTAAGTTGGTAATAATGATTAAATGTAAGAATAACCATTATATGATAGTGGCAATTCAAGTTTTTTTTTTATTTTATGCTCATGAAGTTGCAATACAAATGCAAAATCTATTGGCAGATATTGTCACTGCTTTGTTGTTGGAAATCTGTACTGAGATATCCACAAACTAGCTTTTAGTGAACACTGCCAGGATGTTCTATGAGAGGAAGAGGTCCTGTCTTGGTTTTCATAGCTGAATACGACAAAGTTTAGGGACAGCGGAGAGTTTTAGTCACTTAATGATGGGTTCAACCACACTATGTGTAAGGTAACAAAATCCTCTACTCCTAATGATAAACAGTAAAATCTATTCCTTATACACTGGTTCGACTTCAAAGCTATCTTTCAAAAAGGAATTTTCTAGAAGGAAAGAAAAACAAATGAAAAAAACACTGAGAAGCTATTTGAATAACGAATACCAGCTAAAGCACACCACTGTTTGTTCTTTTTATCATTTGCTATTGTTGTTTTTTAATGACGTCCTGAAACTCCAAAGATGATAGATAAGAGGCTTTTAAGTGTCATTTCAACATATTTGGTCAGTTACTTTCATTGTGGAACATGGAATTTCTATTAAAACAGCAATACATAAAAAATAGGATTGACTGCAAGGCTTTAAGATGAGATCAATGCAGGAAATGGAAATGCATTTCTATGAGGCAGCATTTACATAATACCTACCTTCTAAAGAAATCAATGTTATTCACCTGTTCACCCCACTTATGCATGAGAGCCTCTTTAAAAAACAAAAACAAAAATAAACAGACTTCTAAAAGCAAGATGTGTTACAAGACTTCTTAAACCTCCTGGTATAGAGGAATAGGTGCACCTTCTAACAGGGTTGAGATATGAGGGTTACTCTGATTTCCTTGCCCATCTCCCACCAAATCTAACACTCAAGGCAGGGGAGAAGCCAAAGCTAAACAAATAGAATGGGTCTGCAGAGTGCAGTATCAGGGGACATTCACCAAAAAGAATTAAAAACTTTGAAATGCAAATGTAAATCAAATTTGTATTTTAAAAATCATGCTAACTGGGAAATTGTTTTCAATATCAAAGTATGAATACTTTTCTATTGAAACTTTAAAAATCTCAGTATTTTAAACTTCAAAATCCCTATAACTGACTCAAAAAGCAAGAAAATCAGGGCAGACACAAAAAAGGAGTCTTTTTGAAAATTAACACATTTTCCTGAATGTTTAGTCTCTTCCTGTAAAACACAATACCAGAGAAATGAAAGGTGGAGGGAGTATTGGCTGGGTCATTTTAGAGAATCTCTGACATCTGTGTAGGCTTAGTCCCAATAGCATACTTCTGAGAGCGTTGATATTCACAGAAAACCATCAAGACAGGATATTCTAATGACTATACAAGGTCTATGGTTACAGATTACTCATGAATGAATCACGCTCTTTGAAAATTCATAGTATCAAACCACACAAAATATATTAATACCATCTACACTAAGTGAAAATGAATTGTGTAACCAAATACTCATAATGGCCTGCTCTGCTTTACAAAAGATGCCTCACAAAATTGAGTGCTACCATGTGAGCGCTAAATATGAGATCTAATCTTTATAGCGCAATTATATCTTGTTTTAATATAACATTTTAAATTTCCCATACTACTTTTTAACCTATATTTTAGAATAGATTTTTAAAGTAGTGCTTGAAATACTGAGCAAAAATATTTTCTCTATGTCAGTGCAGAAGAGAGCTGTATTTACTTCTGTAAAATGTGTTTACCATCAAAGAAAAATGGAAAGGGATCTCCAGATGTTTGGATTGTCTTAGCTAAAATCACCTGTAAACATTCAAAAAGTTATCAGATAATGTAACACTTCTGTCTTTAAGATTTTGAGTTGTGAGAGATAGAACATTGATAGCAATGCCTGTGAAGTGGAAGTGATTTAAGCCACACTTCTGGGGTAGTAAGAAACCATTTTAGAACATCTGGCTATAATTTGAAATGGCTGCCAGATGATGTCATAGTTTTCCTTTGGTTACAAGCATTCAGAGTTGAAAGTGTCCTCCAGAAAATGATATTTTCCTCTCACTTCAAATTAGGGATGCACGAATCATAAAATGCCCATATATGCAGGGGGCAGGTAAAATATAACTAAAGTCATTATAAAATAGATAAGCAAAAAAGCCAGAAATATTATTTAAAAGAAGAGGAATGATGGGTGGTGGTGGGAATAACTCCCTCAAATATTCAAACATTATGTAAAATACTGATTGTCAAAGATAATAACATGTGATTTGACTCGTAGGTCAATTAAGACAATTGAAATTTCAGGGAAATAAAAAATATACATGGTGATTTCATAGAAGAAAATGTAACATTTGGATTCCATGCAAAGAATGTATTATTCAATAGTAGAACAACTGACTAACCATGAGGAAATTTAAAAAAATTAAATTAAAGCTGGTTTCTCCATCTTACAACTAATGCTAAAATAAATTCTAGATGGCTTAAAAATTAGAGAAAAAATCAGTTACATTTTAATATTCTCAGTATGGGCAATATATATATATATATATATATATATATATGATATTTAGATTTTTAAAAAGGATAAATATATCTATCACCATTCACTATGTTTGTCTTTTGCCATTCAAGTTTTTAAAGGACATTATTTTAAATAATCTAAATGGAAAAAAAAAATCACGAATGAAGTCAAAAGATAAATAACTTACAAACATCAACTTTCATGTGATAAAGTTCTTGGAAATTAGGTTTTAAAAGGCCTAATTCAGTTGAAAAAATGGGCAAAGAACATGAACAAGAACATGAACAAGAGAGTTCAAGAACAGGAAGTATTAAAGGTCTAAACACATGAAAAAATATTCAATCTTAGGTCACATTTCTCTTCTTCTTATTAAGACTACAATGTGGTAAACTTTTTCGCCTATTATATTAGCAAGGAAAAAGATTCATAACCATTATTTTGGCCAAGGTGTTGGGATACAGGACTTTTCATGCTGGCTAGTGTGGGTGTGACTTAGGATAACCTATGGGGAAAATAATTTGGCAAAAGTTATCAAAATTAAATAAGCATATACTATATTACCTAGCAAGTGCAATTTATATATTTTCTTGAAGATAAGCTTGTATCAATGAGAAAAAAAGATACAAACATTTGATTTTCATTTTTGTATTGTTCACAGTAAATAAAGATTGGAAACAACCTAGATCTCTGTGAGTAAGGAAATGTTTGAACATTTAAATAAAAAATATTGGCCGGGCGCGGTGGCTCAAGCCTGTAATCCCAGCACTTTGGGAGGCCGAGACGGGCGGATCACGAGGTCAGGAGATCGAGACCATCCTGGCTAATACGGTGAAACCCTGTCTCTACTAAAAATACAAAAAACTAGCCGGGCGACGAGGCGGGCGCCTGTAGTCCCAGCTACTCGGGAGGCTGAGACAGGAGAATGGCGTGAACCGGGAGGCGGAGCTTGCAGTGAGCTGAGAGCCGGCCCCTGCACTCCAGCCTGGGCGGCAGAGCAAGACTCCGTCTCAAAAAAAAAAAAAAAAAAAAAAAAATATTGTACCTATATTCAATGGAATACTATATGGCCATCAAAAGTAATATGACAGCTTTTCCTGTACCATTAAGAATGAACTTTAGGCCTGGCACAGTGGCTCATGCCTGTAATCCCTGCACTTTGGGAGGCTGAGGCAGGCAGATCACAAGGTCAGGAGATCGAGACCATCCTGGCTAACACAGTGAAACCCCGTTTCCACTAAAAATACAAAAAATTAGCTGGGCGTGGTGGTGGGCGCCTGTAGTACCAGCTACCTGAGACGGTGGGGCAGGAGAATCACTTGAACCAGGGAGGCGGAGGTAGCAGTGAGCCAAGCTCGTGCCACTGCACTCCTGCCTGGGATTTTAATTATCACTAAAATTACAAATTTTTAGTTAACATTTTTTTCAAAAAAAAAAAACCTCCAAAGTACATTGCTAAGTGAAACGAAAGACAAGGTTTAGAGAAGGGTGTGTACTTGCCACTATTGGAGTGAAAATATAAACATATGTTTGGGATTCAGGAACAGTCTCTGGACACAAGGAATGTTGACAATAGCTTTTCTACGGAGAAACTTGGGTGGCTGTATCACAGGAAAGAAAAAGTATTTTTCACTGTGAAGCTTTTGAATTTTTAAATAATGGTACCTATTACCAACTCAAAATAAAATAAATCAAATGTACATTAGACGAATCCATCATAATGAAGTTTAAAATTTCCCAGGAAAAATAAATGGCTAAATATTTTAATTTTTTTTATTTCAGTAGGTTTTGGGGGAACAGATGGTGTTTGGGTACATAAATAAGTTCTTTAATGATGATTTCTGAGATTTTGGTGCACTCATGACCCTAGCAGCATACGCTGTACTCAATATGTGGCCTTTTATTTCTTGCCACCACCAACCCTTTCCCCTGAGTCCCCAAAGTCCAATGTGTAATTCTTATGTGTTTGCATCCTCATAGCTTAGCTCCCACATATGAGGATATACAATGTTTGGTTTTCCATTCCTGAGTTACTTAGAATAATAGTCTCCAATTCCATCCAGGTTGCTGCAAATGCCATTATTTCATCCCTTTTTATGGCTGAGTAGTATTCCACGGTGTATATATACCACACTTTCTTTATCTACTAATTGATTGATGGGCATTTGGGCTGGTTCTGTATTTTTGCAATTGCAAATTTTGCTGCTATAAATATGCATGTGCAAGTATTTTTTTGTGTGTCATGACTTCTTTTCCGCTGGGTAAATATGTAGTAGGGGGATTGCTAGATCAAATGGTACATCTACTTTTAGTTCTTTAAGGAATCTCCACACTGTTTACCATACTGATTGCACTAGTTTACATTCCCACCAACGATGTAAAAGTGTTCCCTTTTTACCAAACCCACACCAACATCTATTTTTTTTAATGTTTTTGATTATGGCCATTCTTGTAGGAGTGAGGTGGTATCACATTGTGGTTTTAATTTGCATTTCCCTAATAATTAGTGATGCTGAGTATTTTTCCATTTGCTTGTTGGCCATTTGTGTATCTTCTTCTGAGACTTGTCTATTCATGTCCTTAGCCCACTTTTTGATGGGATTGTTTCTTTCTTGCTGATTTGAATTATTTTAGATTCTGGATATTAGTCCTTTTTCAGATGTATGAAGATTTTCTCTCACTCTGTGGGTTGTCTGTTAACTCTGCTCATTATTTCTTTTCCTGTGCAGAAGCTTTTTAGTTTAATTAAATCTCATCTATTTTTATTTTTGTTGCATTTGCTTTCGAGTTCTTGGTCATAAAGTGTTTACCTAAGCCAATGTCTAGAAGGGATTTTCTGATGTTATCTTCTAGAATCTTTATGGTTTCAGCTCCTATATCTAAGTCTTTAATCTATCTTGAGTTGATTTTTGTATAAGGTAAAAGATGAGGATTCAGTTTCATTCTTCTACATGTGACTTGCCAATTATCCCAGAACCATTTGTGAATAGGGTGTCCTTTCCCCACTGTATGTTTTCATTTGCTTTGTTGAAGATCAGTTGGCTGAAAATATTTGGCTTATTTCTGGGTTCTCTATTCTGTTCCATTGGTCTATATGTCTATTTTTATCACAGTACCATGCTGTTTTTGTGACTATGGCCTTGTAGTATAGTTTGAAGTCACGTAATGTGATGCCTCCAGATTTGTTCTTTTTGTTTAGTCTTACTTTGGCTAATGGGCTCGTTTTTGGTTCCATATGAATTTTAGGATTTTTTTTCTGGTTCTGTGAGGAATAATGATGGTATTAAGATGGGAATTCCATTGAATTTTTAGATTGCCTTTGGCAGTATGGTCATTTTCACAATATTGATTCTACCCATCCACAAGCACAGGATGTGTTTTCATTTGTTTGTGTTGTCTATGATTCCTTTCAGCAGTGTTTTGTAGCTTTCCTTGTAGATGTCTTTCATGTTCTTGGTTAGGTATGTTTTTAAGTGTTGTTTTTTTTTTTCTTTTCTTTTCTTTTTTTCTTTTCTTTTTTTTTTTTTTTTTTTTTTTTTTTTGCAGCTATTGTGAAAAGGGTTAAGTTCTTCATTTGATTTTCAGCTTCTCACTGTTGATGTATAGCAGAGATACAGATTTGTGTACATTAATTTTGTATCCTGAAACTTTGCTGAATAATTTTATCAGTTCTAGCAGCTCTGTGGGTGAGTCTTTAGGGTTTTCTAGGTATACGATTGTATCTTCAGCAAACAGTAACAGTTTGACTTCCTCTTTATCGATTCTGATGGCCTTATTTCTTTCTCCTGTTTGATTGCTCTGGTTAAGACCTCCAGTACTATCTATGTTCAACAGAAGTGGTAAAACTGGGAATCCTTCTCTTGTTCCAGTTCTCAGGGGGAATCCTTTCAAGTTTTCTCTGTTCAGTATAATGTTGGCTTTGGGTTTGTCATAGATGGCTTTTATTACATTAAGGTATGTCCTTCTGTGCCAGTTTTGCTGAGGGTTGAATCATAAAGAAATGCTGGATTTTTTCAAATGCTTTTTCTGCATCTATTGAGGTGATCATGTCATTTTTGTTTTTAATTCTGTTATGTGATACTGTTATATTCTACTGTGTTTATAGTATAGTTTGAAGTCACGTAATGTGATGCCTCCAGATTTGTTCTTTTTGCTTCGTCTTGCTTTGACTTAGTGGACTCTTGTTTGCTTCCATATGAATGTTATTTTTTTTTTTTTCTAGTTCTGTGAAGAATAATATGGTATTAAGATGGGAATTGCATTGAATTTTTAGATTAAAATGTTAAACCATCCTTACATCCCTGGTATGAAACCCACTTGATAATGGTGGATTATCTTTTTGATAAGCTGCTGGATTCAGTTTGCTAGTATTTTGTTGAGGAATTTTGCATTTATGTTCATCAGGAATATTGGTCTGTTGTTTTCTTTTTTTCTGCTATGTCCTTCCCTGGTTTTGGTATTATGGTGATACTGGCGTTATAGAATGATTTAGGGAAGATTTCCTGTCTCTCTATCTTTTGGAATAGTGTCAATAGGACTGGTACTAATTCTTCTTTGAATGTCTGATAAAATACAGCTGTGAATCCATGTGGTCCGGGACTTTTTTTTTTTTTGGTGGCAATTTTAAAATTACCATTTCAATCTCACTGCTTGTTCGGAGATTCTGTATCTTCCTGGTTTATTCTAGGAGGGTTGTCTATTTTCAGGAATTTATCCATCTCCTTTAGATTTTCCAGTTTATGCATGTAAAGGTGCTCCTAGTAGCCTTGAATAATCTTTTGTATTTCTTTTGTATCAGTTGTAATATCTCCCATTTTATTTCTTAATGAGGTTATTTGGATTTGCTTTCTTCTTTTCTTAGTTAATTTTGCTAATGGTTTATCAATTTTAGTTATTGTTTCAAAAAATGGGCTTTTTGTTTTATCTTTTTATATTTTTTGTTTCAAATTCATTTAGTTCGGCTCTGATCTTTGTTATTTATTTTCTTCCGCTGGGCATGGGTTTGGATTGTTATTGTTTCTCCAGTTCTGTAAGGTGTGACCTTAGATTGTCTATTTGTGGTCTTTCAGACTGTTTGATGTATGCATTTAATGCTATGAACTTTCCTCTTAGCACCACTTTTAGTGTATCCCAGAGGTTTTGATAGGTTGTGTTACTATTATCATTCAGTTCAAAGAATTTTTAAATTTTCTTCTTGATTTCATTGTTGACCCCATGATCATTCAGGAGCAGGTGATTTAATATTCATGTAATTGCATGGTTTTGAGGGTTCCTTTTGTAGTTGATTTCCAACTGTATTCCACTGTGGTCTGAAAGAATACTTGATATAATTTCAATTGCCTTAAATGTATTGAGACTTGTTTTGTGGCCTATCATATAGTCTATCTTGGAGAATGTTCCATGTGCTGATGAGTAGAATGTATATTCTGCAGTTGTTGGGTAGAATGTTCTGAAAATATCTGTTAAATCCATTTGTTGTAGGGTATAGATTAACTCCATTGTTTCTTTGTTGACTTTCTGTCTTGATGACCTGTCTAGTGCTGTCAGTGGAGTATTAAAGTCCCTACTATTATTGTGTTGCCTTCTATCTCATTTCTTAGATCTAGTAGTAACTGTTTTATAAATTTGGGAGCTTTAGTGTTAGGTACATATACATTTAAAATTGTGATATTTTCCTGTTGGACTAGTCCTTCTATCATTACATAATGTTCCTCTTTGTTTTTTTTAACTGCTGCTGCTTTTAAGTTTGTTTCATCTGATGTAAGCATAGCTACTCCTGCTCACTTTTGGTGTTCATTTGCATGGAATATAATTTTCCATCCCTTCACCTTAAGTTTCTGTGAGGCCTTATGTGTTAGATGAATCTCTTGAAGACAGCAGAAACTTGGTTGGTGAATCTGTATCCATTCTGCCAGTCTGTATCATTTAAGTGGAACATTTAGGCCACTTACATTCAATGTTAGCATTGGAATGTGAGGTACTATTCTATTCATCTTACTATTTGTTGACTAAATACCTTTTTTATTATGCTATTGTTATATAGGTCCTGTGAGATTTTTGCTTTATAGGGGTTCTATTTTTGTGTATTTTTTTTTCTTTTTTTTTTTGAGACAGAGTCTCGCTCTGTCGCCCAGGCTGGAGTGCAGTGGCATGATCTTGGCTCACTGCAAGCTTTGCCTCCCAGGTTCACATCATTCTCCTGCCTCAGCCTCCTTAGTAGCTGGGACTACAGGTGCCCACCACCACGCCCAGCTGATTTTTTATATTTTTAGTAGAGACGGGGTTTCACCATGTTAGCCAGGATCGTCTCGATCTCCTGACCTCGTGATTTGCCCTCCTCAGCCTCCCAAAGTGCTGGGATTACAGGCGTGAGCCACCGTGCCTGGCCTTTGGTGTATTTTTGAGGGATTATTTCAAGATTTAGAGCTCCTTTTAACAGTTTTTGTAGTGCTGGCTTGTAGTGACAGATTCTCTCAGTATTTGTTTGTCTGGAAAAGACTGTATCTTTCCTTCATTTATGCAGCTTAGTTCTGCTGGATACAAAATTCTTGGCTGATAATTGTTTTGTTGAAGGATGCTAAAAATAGGACCCCAATCTCTTCTAGCTGGTAGGGTTTCTGCTGAGAGATCTGCTGTTAATCTGATAGATTTTCCTTTATAGGTTACCTGATGCTTTTGCCTCACAGCTCTTAAGACTCTTTCCTTTGTCTTGACTTTAGATAATCTGATGACAGTGTGCCTAGGTGATGATCTTTTTGCGATGAATTTTCCAGGTGTTCTTTGAGCTTCTTGCATTTGGGGTGTCTAGATCTCTAGCAAGGCCAGAAAGTTTTCCTGGATTATTCCCTCAAATGTGTTTTCAAAATTTTTAGGTTTCTCTTCTTCCTTGGGAACACCAATTATTCTTAGGTTTGGGCATTTAACATAGTCTTTTACAACATAGTCCCAAACTTCTGGGAGGCTTTGTTCACTTTTTTAAATGATTTTTCCTTTGTCTTTGATGGATTGGGTTAATTCGAAAGCTTGGTCTTCAAGCTCTGAATTTCTTTCTTCTACTTGGTCTATTCTATTGCTGAGACTTTCCAGTGCATTTTGCATTTCTCTAAGTATGTCCTTGATTTCTAGAATTTGTTATTGCTTTTTATATTTGCTATCTATGTCACTGAAGAATTTTCTTTCATATCCTGTAACATGTTTTTGATTTCTTTAAGTTGGACTTTACCTTTCTCTGGTGCCTCCTTGATTAGCTTAATAATCAACCTTCTGAATTCTATTTTTGGCAATTCAGAGATGTGGTCTTGGTTTGGATTCATTGCTGGTGAGCTGATATGATCTTTTGGGGGTGTTAAAGAAACTTGTTTTGTCATATTACCAAAATTGTCTTTCTGGTTGCTTCTCATTTGGGTAGACTACGTAAGAGGTAAGATCTGAGATTCAATGACTGTTCTTCAGATTCTTTTGTCCCACTGGATGCTCTCTTGATGTGGTGCTCTCCTCCTACCCCTAGGAATGGGACTTCCTGACAGCCAAATGTAGTAATTGTTAGTGCTCTCTTGTATCTAGCCACCCAGCAGGAACTCCCAGGCTCTGAGCTAGTACTGAGGAGTGTCTGCAAAAAGTTTTGTGATGTGATCCATCTTCAGGTCTTGTAGCCCTGGATACTAGCACCTGCTCTGGTGGAGGTAGCAGGGGAGTGAAGTGGACTCTGTAAGGGTCCTTGCTTGTGTTTTTGTTTAGTGTACTGGTTTTGTGTTGGTTGGCCTCCAGCTAGGAGGTAGAGCTTTCAAGAGCCCATCAGCTATGGTCCTATAAGGAGGATACGAACTTGCCCTAGGGACAGCTGATTAAGTGTTCAGGCTTCTCAGGCAGTGTGCAGGACCATAGAGATCCCAAGAGATTATGACCTTTGTCTTCGGCTCCCAGGGTGGGTAGAGAAAGTCCACAAGGTGGGGGCAGGGATAGGCATGTCTGAACTCAGTCTTTCCTTGGGTGAGACTTGCTGCAGCTGCTGTGGGAGATGAGAATATGGTTCCCAATCCTATGGAGTTAAATTCCCAGGGGATTGTGGCTGCCTATGCTGAGCCATACAGGTCACCAGGGAAGTGGGGGAAAACTGGCAGTCACAGGCCTCAACCCTCTCCCATGCAGCCCACAGTCCTAAAGGCTGATCTCACTCCCACTGTCCCCTGACAACAGCACTGAGTCTATTTCCAGGCAGCCAGTGACCAGGGATGATAACTTGCCCTAGACCACTAGCCTCCCCACTTAGAAAGCAAGCAGATTCACAGTTTTTCAGTATCTTGGGGAGCCTGCAGCAGTGATCCAATTTCAACATTTCAAAATGTAGTTATATAAGAGGTAGTATTAGCAGGAATCAATGATCAGACAATGAGTTTCTCAGGTATTTCATAATATTCAGGATCCAATCCTGATTAATAACACCAAAAGTTTTATAAAACATTGATTTAGCACTAAAAGTGGACATTTTTATCATATTCAATTTCCAAAAACTAATAGCAATCAAAATATTCAACTGGAGAATAAAATGCGGAATAAAACCATTTAATGAAATACTATTGAGCAATAAAATGGAACAAACTAATGATACATACAACTGTGTGGATGAATTGTAAATACCTTATGCTAAGTGAAGGAAGGCAGACTTAGAAGGCTACACATTGTTTGATTTCATTTACATAAACATTTTGGAAAAGAGAAAACTATAAGGATGGAAAACAAAGAAATGGTTTCCAATGATTAAGGGTGGGAGGGAGGGCTTGACCACAATGGGGAAGCAAAAGGGAGATTTTAAGAACTGTTCTATATCTTAATACAGTATCCTAAGAATATATCATTTACATTTTGGAAAAAAATGTGACAAAATAATTTTGAAGTAGATCTGGATAATGAAAACAGCAAGAACAGCTAAACAATAAAAAATCAAACTGCAAGAAAAATTTAGAGCAGGGACTTGTTCTGTGAGATAAGATTTATTATAAGGATTTGTAAGTTCTTACACAAAGCAAGCATACATATTACAGGTAAGTAAGTGGTATAAGCATGTATGATAGGAAAAGGCGATATCAAAGAATGTGAAAAGAATAGGTTAATTTTTAAGTGCAGCTAGGAGACTGGTTTTTGGGGAAAATAATCAGTTTAGATAGTTATTTGATACCCAATATACTAAAGAGTTAAATGTAGAGAAAAAGCAAAAGATAAAGAAATGAATATTAATGCAATCTCTTACATTTGAAATGATTTTTTAAAAAGATACACTGGAAAAGTTTATTTCACATAAAAAGTAAACTATTATTTTTAAGAAATAGAAGTAAAAGTTAAAGAGCAATCAAGGTAAAACATAAATGATAAATGCAATAGACAGATGTTTAATATTCTCAATATAGAAAGCATGTAGTCAAACCATAAGATTCACTCAAATTTATTTTTTTTTGTAATCTGAGTGAATAAAACTTAAGTCAAGCAGTTTCAAATCAAAACTAGATAGACCAAACCAGCTCCATCTAGTTATAATCAATTCAGAGGGCTCAGGGGCATATCTGGTCCCCTCAACCTGTTCATTATCAGCAAAAACTAGTTCTCATCAATTTAAAGTCAAGCATATAGGATTAAACTTGTACTATATCAAGATGTCTCAAAAAGCATCAACCTATTTCTGCTTGGAAACATCTCTCATCTTTATCTTTGAATTTCAGTAAAAATGGATGCTTCTCCAGAATATTCCTTGATTCCTCTCCTCCATGCAGGATTTATCAATCCCTCCTTTTTACCCCCATTATTACTCCCTTTATTATAATTATTCCATTATGTGCTTAGCCCTTACACTGAAAATGTTTTTCTATGTCTACCAGATATTCAAAGATACTTGCTTATTGAATTAAAAACAAAGCTAACTCAAATGTCTACAAGTGTAAAGGACATCAAAGTATCATAAGAAAAGCTAGGCTCTAAAGTATACAATCTTTTTGTGCCTTTGATCAGTAACCTATTGTATCTTCCATGATATTAAGATTTGGGGTTGTTTTTGTATATATGTATATATATGTGTATATATGTGTGTGTGTATATATATGTACACACACATATACACATACATACACATATATATACACACATATATATACAAATATATTTCATCTTAATCTAGGATTGCTGAGATTGTTTTTATCCCAGTAGACGTGACTTTCTTATATGACTTTAAAATTTGCAGCTTCCTTGTAACCACAGAAGGAGCTTTGTTCAGGTCTTCTGAATTAGACACCTGTGGTAATTGTTTTTTTAAGTGGTACTTTTCAACCCTAGAAATAATACTGATAGCAAGACACTTTCTCTCCAGCATCTCAGAAATTCAAGGAATAAAAAGCATTATCAGATCTCACTCAGTGTCCATGGCTTCTTTGGCCCAAAGAAAGGATACTATACAGATGGAGAAAATATGGGTCTGACATTCCTCTAATTGGAGCTTTTTAATAGTATGCCTTTTCTTCGAGACTTAGCTCTTAAGCTTTATATACATACATGTATGTATATATGTAAACACATATGTATATACACACACACATACAAAAGAGCATCATTTTACAGCTAAGTTTCCAAAGAAACATTGTTTCTCTAAAGGGAGTTTCTATAAATAGGCTACCTTTCCTTTAAAACAAAAGAATCACTTACTAAACATCAGTGTTAAAACCAAGTTCATGGCTTGGGTTAAAGGGATGGCTCCATATTTGCATTCTGAAAATCAGAATGAGTGTTGAAGTGTGAAACTGAATCTCAAGGAGGAATCTTTGATCAGACTAAAGAAATAATGTATTTAACCCAATACAGAATATTAATATTCATCCTATGTATCATATAGGGAAGAAGGTTGGTCCTCCAAGTTTGGTAATGGAGGGAGGTGACACTCGGTTTCTTGCTGATCGTTTCTCCTATGGTATATCACCTCTCCATGAAAAGAAAGACCTATGACATAGCAGTACAATGTTAACACCTAAGTAGCACTTAATATTTACCAGAAACATTCCAGTTGCTCCATGTAGTTTAATGTATTTAATCCATAGCCAATCTTGCAACACTAGCACAGAAGAGAGTATGGTTATACCCATTTTACCAAAGGGGAAATTGAGAAACATAGAGGTTAAATAACTGCTCATGGTCACATATCTAATAAGGTGATAGAACTAAATCCTGGGGTCAATCAGCCCATTTACTACTGACTAGGATGTATGTATGCATCAAAGCAATTTATACACATAATGTAAAATGCAGCCTCCTCATCTGCAAGATGGAACAGTTTCTTTTTTCCTAAGGGTGTTTGAGAAATAAATTTAAAAATCTGTATAATATTAAATACAACATTTAGCAGATAGTAATTCCCCGATCCCCTTGCAAAAAAAAAAAAAAAAAAAAAAAGTTTCTTGATAAGATTGAGAACAGGGTATCAGAAATATTTCCTGGCCCTAACTATATCTCTTAGTAGATATGGGTGTGAAGAAGTGAAATTGAAATAATGATATACAAAGAGTAACAAGAGAACAAGAGAAACTGGCAGACAAAAGACAAAAAGACACATATGCAGAAAGTAGGAAATGCTTAAACCCTGAAATGAAAAAATGAAATTCAAAGAAATTTTCTTCTTTGCTGAAGCCAAGAGTACAGGGCGTAAAATAATTCTACTGAATCCAGCACTAATACATTTCTGTGCCAAACTTAACTGAGGTAGCGAGAGATTACAAATGTAAATGAAACAGCTTGACAGAAATTTTCTGAATGAACAGGAGGCAAAGGTCAAGGGGAGATATCAGGGCTATTGATAAAGGACTTCACTAAGCCATCAGAGAAAAAGGGTATAAGTATTTATTTGAACGACACTTCAAATCAATGTAAAGGTTAATGAATCCATTCTCCTGGTGGCACAGGGCACTACAACCCCAATGTACTACAAGGACAGGACCTGAAGGAAACTTTGGGAAAAGAGAAACCTCTGAGAAGACAAAAACTGTGATTTCAAATGATTTTAATTGGAAAAAAAAATCTATTTGTTGTTGTAGAACTAACCGTAACAACCAACAGGATGTTAGGTATTCCAACACATTTATTTTATATTCCTTTTGTGTTTAATGTCCATGGGTCATTACTCTTTAAAAAATTTACTCTGGAGAAAGTAGCAATGGAAAGCGGGAAGCAGAATGGAAAGATAATTTAATCTTTATGAAAATGAAAAGGGTTCTTGTGCTTTTAAACATTGTCTTTCATTTGAAAGAAGGCTTTGAGGTTTAAGTGTTTTAAAATGTACCCAAAAAGTATTATGCCATATATTTCTATGGGGAATCATCATAGTTGATGGTTTCTGCATTTACTTTATAAGCATTTACTAACAAAATGCATTATTAAGAGAGAATTAAGGCAATATTAGGAAATCACACTAGAATAATATGCTCAATTATTTTAAATTCAATTCAGTGTGTCTATATTAAACATCATATGTTTAAATGGTAGGTATTGGAGGAGATAAAAGAATAAAGAAGGCATTATTCTGCCATCCAGTGGGATAAGGTAAGCATACAACAGTTGTTAAATGAGGCTACATGTTACAAATAGACACCCAGTATAGGAGAAAAGCATTTAATGCTGTACAGTGAGAGTTAAGGAAAGGGGAGTTGGAAATCAGAAAAATCTGCATGAAAAGTGTTGTAGTTGAACAGACTTTCTTTGGGAAATAAGAGTGAAACAAGGGAATACGGGCCCTGGGAACTAGAGGTGCAATGATACGCTGGGAAAACGTTACAATAAGTTTGGAATCATACAAATTTGTGTATGACTACATTAACACATCTGCCATGGTCCTATAAAAAATGGGACCAGTGTTTATGAATCTGAGAATTATGAGAGCAAATTCAAGGTAAATATTTCTCTGTTGCTATACTCTTTTCAATTATCTCAGAAAACTGTCAATCTCTAACACGGACATGTATAATTTACCATTCTAGAATGAGCTATGACAACTGTACAAAAGGCTAAAAATGGAAGGGTAGTCCTTACCTAGTTGCAAAGGATGTGTACCTTATATACCCCATGTACGAGATAATGCTCATCAATGATGTCATTCAGAGACTTCAACTATTAAATTATACTTCTAGCCTAGAAGGTGGATGTTGATGAAATAATTCTCATGAGGTTAATAGATGCCACTAATACTATCTACCATTTGTTGCCAGAATTCTTTGTGGAGCTGTATAAAATCTCTCAATTAATTCTAGAAACACTTGTAAAGGAGATATTGTTAACATCAAATGGAACAATTAGCTTCTATGAGGAACTTGGCAAGATGCTAAATAACTTGTTCAAGTTAAAAAGTGAAGAGGAGACAGTATCATAAGTGAAACCAAAGTCCATCTGATTCCAAAGGCAAAGGTGGTATTCTCTGTAACATATGTTATTTCAGAAATTAAATTCATAAAAGGCAAAGGGGATCCTGGCCGTGAGGATCTCATAGAAAGCACATCATAAGCTGTTTTTTTGTTTGTTTGTTTGTTTTTGTTTTGTTTTGTTTTGAGATGGAGTCTCGCTGTGTCGCCCAGGCTGGAGTGCAGTGGCCCGATCTCAGCTCACTGCAAGCTCCGCCTCCTGGGTTTACACCATTCTCCTGCCTCAGCCTCCCGAGTAGCTGGGACTACAGGCGCCCGCCACCTCGCCCAGCTAGTTTTTTGTATTTTTAGTAGAGATGGGGTTTCACCGTGTTAGCCAGGATGGTCTTGATCTCCTGACCTCGTGATCCTCCCATCTTGGCCTCCCAAAGTGCTGAGATTACAGGCTTGAGCCACCGCGCCCGGCCTGGTGTTCTTTTCCTTAACATCATATAGGTATAGCAAAGATGTAAAATAATTGTCTTTGAGATGTGAGAAATGAAGGGGCTGTTAAACGATGTAAGCAAATATTGAGTTGTGTCCTTTAAAAATAAATTATATGAGAATTTTATCTTAAATTCTTTCATCGATTACATGGATTCATTCAGATAAAATTACAACTAGTTACAAAAAGTGACTAGAGAATTATTTTCCTTAGCAATCGTTCAAATTAGGTGAAGATGCAATAAGCTTAATGAAATCATGATTATGTGACTCTACAATAGGAGACTTTAATTTCTGAAAATTTTTAAAGATTTTATATGAACACTAATAATATACAGGGTTCAATTAGTTGCATGGTAGTATTTAAATATATTATTATTATTATTATTATTATCATCATCATCATCATCATCATGTACTACAACTAGCAAACCTGGAAGGTCGTACTTAAGATATATCCTACGTGGTGAATAACATTCACCATAGTGAAGTCCAGATGTAAGATGAACATTATCTGAAATTAGCAGCGACTAAAAGAAGCAACACAGAACAGTTCTTACCATGATAACATAGCTCCCATGTGGTATCTGTGGTTAGCTTTCTGGCTCTTAGGTATTAGTCTTAAACTCTCCCTAAATTTTGGCAGACTCATTCACATGCCACTCACAAATTCACATAATTCCATTCCCACAACTGCAGCATGCCACACATGCTGCTTAAATACGTTGTCTTAATAAAACATTCACATATTCTGTCAAACAATATGCTATTTGCCAATAAAAATGAGAATGGAAATGTTCAGAAGACTAACCATTGCCTCTGCATTTAAAAAATAAAACAAAATACTCCTCATAGATTAGGCACCTGAATGCTTGTTAAAAAAATAAATAAATAAAAAATAAAAACCGGTAGAACTCATTTAATTGAAATTTATTTATTTATTTATTTATTTAATTAATTATTTATTTATTTTGAGACGGAGTCTCGCTCTGTCCCCCAGGCTGGAGTGCAGTGGTGCCATCTCGGCTCACTGCAAGCGCCGCCTCCTGGGTTCATGCCATTCTCCTGCCTCAGTCTCCCAAGTAGCTGGGACTACAGATGCCCACCACCATGCCCAGCTAATTTTTTGTATTTTTAGTAGAGACAGGTTTTTACTGTGTTAGCCAGGATGGTCTCTATCTCCTGACCTGGTGATCCGCCCTTCTCGGCCTCCCAAAGTGCTGGGATTACAGGCGTGAGCCACCGTGCCTGGCCTGAAATTTAGTTTTCAATTGCTCCATTGAAACTAGCTTTCTAGAACATACATAGGTTCTCAAAATAAGACCAAAAAAAGTGAGAGCGTATTTTAAGCTTCGCCTTTATCCTGGTTATCTTTCTTCATCTTTTCTAAGATGAAGGGCTTGAATTTGTTCTATATGGGTAGTTTTCAATGTTTGTTTTTTATTTTTGTCTCAGGGCCTCTTTACACTCTGAAAAATTATTGAAGATTCCCCAAAACTTGTTTAGACAGGTTATATTTATTGACACTTACCATTTAAAAAAAATAAAATAAGTAGATGTTTATTTATTTTAAAATAATACTAGTTATGTTCCATATTGACATAAATCATATATTTTCATTTAAAAATACTATTTCCAGAAGCAAAATAAAAAAGAGAAGAATGGCTTTGTCATTTCTGGCTTAATAGAAGACAGCTGGATTCTAATATTTGCTTCCATATTCCATCTTTTGCCACATCTCAAATCAGGTAGCCCCTGGAAAACTCCACTTTACATTCATGAGAGAATCAGAGTGAAAAAGGCAAATAATGAATTAGTATTATGAGAAAAATATTTTTGACCTTGTAGACCACCAGGAAGGATCTTAGGGACCTCCAGCGGTCTCTGTAACACCCTTTGTATCCAGCTCACTATACCATCTTAAAACGATTATGTGTAAAAACATATTAGTTTCAATATTTTTCTTCAGTGCTTTTGTATACTTTGCTAAGATTTTTTTTAATTTCAAAACCCCATTATCTTATATATGGATATGATTTTGATTCATTTGAATGGACTTTTATTAAGAAATATTGTGATTAGCTCAATGATAATGGGCCGGTGATTGCTTACTCACAGGAGACCTGATCACATTTTTATCTGCCATTACACATGCTTTATCAACATTCAAATGGTGTATCCCTTTTACAAAGAAGCCAGTGACCTATCAACAAATGCTGCCTTACTTAGAGTGTCTCATACGTCTATTTCCAGCTAAGTGAGGGAATTTGAGGAATTTTATATTCACTTCTGAAACCTCCCTCAATCTATCCTGAGGGATTCAGTTAACTTGAGTACATTTTATAGATGAGACTGTAAAACTCA
Source organism: Trachypithecus francoisi (assembly GCF_009764315.1). Lineage (NCBI taxonomy): Eukaryota > Metazoa > Chordata > Mammalia > Primates > Cercopithecidae > Trachypithecus > Trachypithecus francoisi. The sequence continues at coordinate 178,438,140 of NW_022681453.1, read as the reverse complement.
AAACATTAATGTAAATAATCGATCATAGAATAACACACTTAGGGTCTATATGAATATAATACCTTAGTTTGGGTTCACCAGAAACAGACTTTGAAACAAGGTTGCTTGTGAACGTGAATTCTTAGGAAGTATTTTCAGGAAAAGCCAGTAAGGGAATAGGGAATTGGGACCAGGAAGTGAAGGAGTCAAGCAAGGATGTGGTGTTAAACAGTCCCACAAACTATAACTGTCTGAATCCTTCAGGAAAGCTACAGAGATAGTATACATCACACACAGAGTATTCTCATCAGAAGCAGAAGAACTGGGATATTGATACTCTAACAGCTGTCAGTCACTGTTTATGGACAGCCCCAAATGGGGATGTAAATTCCCAGGTGCTTCTGACTGTCACTGCTCACAGGCAAAAGAGGCTGTTGCGGCCTGAGGGCAGTCCACTTAATGAAAGAGATGCAGGTGCTGGCTGATGGCCACAGGCAAACACTCCGGGAGCACTAACATCTGCTCTAATAACAAACAGCTAGAGATCAACTTAAATTATTGAGTTATTTTTCTTTAGGGCATCTCAGCGGTTCAACTAGTGCAACTGTTTGATATAAACCCCTGGTCCAAAATGCGTCTCACATTCAGTTCAATAGAAAATGGTTATGTTTTCATATGTACAGGCTCCCAGTCTTGCTACAGGAATAATATGGAATGTATAATAACTTTGGCTAAGAAACACATTTTTGAAAATTCATTTAATTTTTTAAATTATTGAATCATAAGCATTATCTGTCTTTCTTAATATATAATAAGTATGCATATTCACTACCTCTGAATTGTTAATTTTTATCTCAAAACTAAACTTTCACATGAAAGACTCAGGACATTTAGAGCTTTAGGACACTCCCTGTTTCATGGGACAATGAGTAGGGGTGTGAGCATGAACTATGCTTTAGATATAATCATCTAAAACTTAAAGTTGATTTTAACCTCAAGGAGCTCCATTCTGTTTTTCTAGGCCCTAATAATTTTTCAAGAATAGGAATTATTGAAAGCAAGTATTAAGGTTGAGACCCAAGAGATATACATTGGCATGGATTTACATTAGCAATTAGGATTATTTTCCTGACATACTTATGGTATCAGATAGTTTAAGTTCATATTATATTTCCTTGAATAAAAAGCAGTGTGCTCTAATATATAAGGACTTCCCAAAGTCTCTTGTTTCAGACACCGAACAGTCTTCTATAGTAATACGTGCTTATGAGAAGGTATAAAGAAACTGTGAACTTAAAATAATTAAGTTTTTTTTTTTTTTTTCTGTTTAACACACAAGCAACTCTAATGATACTGAAAAGATTCTTTTTTAGGCCTTACTTTAGTCAGCTGACTGAACTTTCTTCTAGGTGATGTCTGATTACCCTGGATTGTCTTCAGCAAGAATCTTAGCCCTGATGCTTCCTCTTGGTAATTTTCCAACCACTGACCTCCTATGCTGCTCCTTGGCTGTAAATTTCCACTTGTCTATCCTGCATTCGGAGTTGAGCCCAATCTCTCATCTCCACTGTAAGAGACTCCATTGCAGTGGTGCCTGTAACTCTTGTGATGGTGCTGAAAAAAAGTGTTTCTTACTGTGCTTTAACAAGCATTACTGAATATTATTTTTCTTCAATAAAAACTCACAAAGAAGGTAAAAATTAGGATAAACTACGAGAGTTTTTCAGAGGCTATTTAATAATGTAATATAGGAATAGTCTGAATGATATTCAGTGAATGCAAGTTCTATACTAGTATATTTAGTTTGCTGTTGTTGCTATAACAAATTATCTAAGACTTAGAGGCATAAAACAACACAAACTTATTATCTCACAGTTCTATAGGTCAGAAGTCTAACACAGATCTCACTGGGCTAAAATCAAGGTGTCAGCAAAGCTAAGTTTATTTCTGGAGGCTCTAGGGGAGAAATCCAATTTTTTGCCTTTTTCAACTTCCAAAGGCTGCCTCCTGTCTTCAAGGCCAGCAATGTTGGGTTAATTCTTTTCACACTCTGACCTCCTCTTCTACCTTTCTCCTCCACTTTTGAGGATGCTTCTAATTACACTGGGCCCACCCAGATAAACCATGCTAATTGGTATAGATTGGATTTGTGCCTCCACCCAAATCTCATGTTGAATTGCAATCCTCAATGTTGGAAGACGGACCTGGTGGGAGGTGACTGGATCATGGGGGCAGATTTTCTCCCTGCTATTCTCATGATAGTGAGTTCTCACAAGATCTGGTTATTGAAAAATGTGTAGCACCTCCTCCTTCACTCTCTTTCTCCTGCGCCAGCCATGTAGGTCATGCCTGCTTCCCCTTCACATTCTGCCCTGATGTAAGTTTCCTGAGTTCTCCAACCATGCTTCCTGTACACCCTGTGGAACCAGGAGTCAATTAAACTTCTCTTTTTTATAAATTAGCCAGCCTCAGGTAGTTCTTTATATCAATGTGAGAACAAACTAAGACAATAATTTCCCTATTTTAAGGTCAGTTTATTAGCAACCTTAATTCCAGCTGCAACCTTAATTCCTGCTGTAACCTCGATTACTCTTTTTCATGTAACCTAACATATTTACAGGTTCTGGGGATTAGGACTTACAGATCTTAAGAGGACCGTTATTCTGTCTGCCACAACTAGGTATTTGCTTATTTATTTAACAAATGATACTCATACTGTTCTGTGCCAGGCTTTGGGTTAGATGTTTGGAAGAAAGAGTAAGGTACAGTTGTTTTCAAAGGGTTTGAATTGTTTAAGGAAGATGGGGGAGATGAACATCAAAGTTCTTTTTTAAAAAACCCACAATCTAATGGGACAAATGAATCTTCATAAGCATACCAATTTCCTATGAAAGATTTGTTTTTTGTACTGAAAAATAACTAAAATATTACTCAAATAATTGATTCATCATTCAGGGCTGAAAGACATAAGAAATCAGAGAAAGCAGAAATAAGATAAACACATAATGACTAGTTCAGAGCTTGCCGACTGTTTTCATTCACATTTCTCTTAAAATATTGTATTAAGTTTTGCAGACTTTTCATTTTAAAAAATTAGATCATAAATAATGAGGCGTGTGTATAGCAGGCTTTTTGATGGTTACAGGGAGAAAGTGGCAAGTATTTAATTCCGAATACTATCCATTCATACAAAAATTGGTTAGAATGTGTTCTTAAATCAATCCTATTAAATGAGATTCTAGATTCTGAAATGCACTAAGAACTTAATTATTCAATTTGGTTTCTCTGGCTTGTGTGTTAATTGGTCTTAAGCCACTCAACTCTCAGCTTGCTAATAGGACTCATCCAGACAGACACTAAATGGTTTAGCTACTCATTAGTAACACTGACAAAAGGCAAAGCCCAACATGGTGTTAGAAGCAAAATTAGTGTTTTATAATTTATTTGGTAAGTTTTTACGTGAAATTTTCAGTTCAGAAATTCGTGCAGACCCTAATGGAGTCAGTATTTTAGAAATAAGCTATGAAGGTGGTTCATGATTTTGGAGATGTATAGAAAACCTCCTCATCCCTTTTCTCTGTCCCATGAAATCACAACTATTTTAATCAATCAAATTCTGCAACCAAATGGAAACTGCAGACACATTATGCTGCTACTTATTGGTGCTTTATATGTAACCATGAAAAAATATGGTAAAGAAAGCATTAACCATATCTTACTGATTAAAAACTATAGAGTATGTTATATCATGTAGCATTATAAAAGAAATAATAAGTTAATATGGTAATTTCTCTAGGCAGAATTGAACAACATTATTATGCCAAAAGGGATATAATATAGACAGGAAATTCTCTTTTTTGTTTTTTCTCAAGACATTTATCTTTTTATGTGAAGAAGTGGCAGGGGAGCAAAAGTGCTGCATAATCATTGTGCTTAACTAGTTCCAGTGGCAAAAAGTTTAGAAACATTATTCCAGTATAATTAGGCAAGACCATTTGCCATGACAGAAAACAGAATTCATCATTGCACTGTTCAAGAATGAGTTATTTAAAGAAACTACAATTAGGTCTTCAGTGTACACCTTGAAAAGCAGTCTTAGAAAAATTAGACTTTCCAAAATGTAACTGGAATTTTTCTCAAATAAGTTTCTTATTCTTATAAACATTTCTCTCTCGCTTGCTCTTGCTTTCTTTCTCTCTCTCTCTCTCTCTCTCTATTTAGATATGGAGATTTTTTAAACTAAAATGTTAAAAAATATTTTAAGATTTTCCTCCATGTCTTTCCCCAAATTGGTTGCATGTTTGTTTACCCAGAGCTGTGCATCCTCCCCATACCTTCAAAAAGTTCATTAAAAGCAAATATATGTGTGATTGTCATTTAACTCATGAAACTATACAACTCCAAAGAGTATTTAGTGAGAATTTACAAAGCTAAGCATACAACCCTTGAGCTACAAAAATGAAAAAGACTCTGCTTTGGAAAATTCAAAATCAGGTAAATTAAAACAAACAGACAGAAAAACTCTTTGTCACTATTCACTTAACCTGCTGCTACCAAGATCAGAACTTCAAGAGGCAATCAAGGCAAGTATGACATTAAGTAATAAAATTTAAGATAATAGTGAAAGGCCTTCCAACCTTCTAATCATAAGCCTCCAGCTGCTTGACTGAAGATCTTCTTCACTTGATTTCAGCCAGCCGTAGGCATTCACACACTGGATGTCATATTCGATGTCCACCTCTACATTTAACCAAGACCGAAACCTCAAAAAATACCTTCTCTTTGATGATAATTGTCTATGCCTGCACCTCCCCTTCACTTTACTGGCTTTATGGCTTCCCTAAATCTTTTCCATTTTTATCAGTCATCTAACTCTTTATGTCCTCAGTTGTTCTCAAGTCGGCCATGCCACCATTCTTGGCTTTTTCTTGTCCTCCTTGTCTTTTTCCATACCTCTCTTGCTAAATTTCAACCCTGGCTTGCTACCTGACTACTACCTCTAATGTTCACCTTCATTAACCCTACTATGTGATTTATAATCTCTGCTTTTTAAAAATAAAAGTCATAAAAACAGTATATTTGGGCCATGAACTTCACTTTACTACTTCAGTGAAGCGAATACCTTCCTTTATAGCCAGAGGTTTTGAATCAAAAAGTAGTTCCCTAACATCATTTTTAGAACTCCCAACTTGAATTTGACTTTCCCTAAAATCAGAGCATGGGAGAAGGTAGTTTAATTGGGAGCTGATGTCAGGAAGCTGATATGATAGAAAAGGAAAAGATGGGGAAGGGGAAAAATGCTAATAAAGAAAACCTCATTGAGCTTGTGACCACTGTGGATAACCTCTCAAGGAACCCTGTAGAATGTGACTCAGAATTATCCTTCCAAAGGATGAGAGACCCAATGTTATCTTCTGTCTCCTATACCCTGATGATTGAAGGCTATCCCAGGGGGTGATAATTCCCCCAAAGTTTGTAGAAGACATTTGTCTGTGTCATTGAGCAAGCTTTTATAGATTTTGTCCTGAGGTGGAAAAGTGAAGAAACTAGGTGGATACATGAGGTAAGATGCTTCTAGATTGCATCTCCTATGCAGCTGAAATCACAGGTGAGTAGAGTAGATGCAGCCCTGTCAAAAAACTCATTTCAATTATTTCTATTCTTTTGAAAATGAAACTTTTTTCCTTCTCTGTTTAGCTTCTCATATAAAGATGTAGAAATTTAATCACCTCTTCTTCCTTTCTTATATATCTAATCAGTTACCAGCCCATAGCTTTTTTACCTTCACAATATCAGATGCAGCTCCATAGAAAGGTTGAAAACTGATTGACCTAATCAAATTCCATAGAATTCACATAGATGCTTAGACTCCATTAACCATGATATTGTCCAGCTGCTCTGTGAAGTTCATTAATAATATTCTAAAGATGTTTTCTTCATCATGAAGCAACAAAGTATGTTTGATACATAGGAATAATCTGAAGACATCACCAACATTAAGAATGAAAAAATTTTTCCTAGTGAAAAATCTAAAATGATACCCAATTGGGGATTACACTGTCCACAAAGTGTGTTATACAAGTGATGCTTTAGTTTCACAAAGATGAAACATTGAGAGAGAAGCAATGCTCCACCTGAGCAGAACAGTCAAGAAATATTTTTTGCCCAACTATACACCATAGCATTTTTTATTTGTTACCTCTTCTCAGCTATAATTGTATTTGTGGACTTAATAGACAGTTACTATTGAGCAAACACAGATTTTAAGTCTCTGCAACATTCCCCACTGATAAAAATTTGTAAATCTATTGCTTAAATATTCTGATTTTTGAATCACATAAGATAAATTGCATTTAAATATGTTGTCAATATTTTACTCTGGCAGGAATGTTAAGTTTATATGAACACTTGTGTTCATCATTTAAAAAATCATATTGTAAATATTTTTCCTTGCTTGCTCCCATAAAGTATTCATATACATACATAGTCATACACATTTTTATTTACATCAACACACGACGTTAAAATTACTATGTCAAAACATCAAAAAGCCCCATGCTTTATTTATTAGAAAAATATTATTACTCTGATACATAACTATTTGTGCAAAGTTCTGTCAGTCACAACAGTTGTTAAATTTTAAAAGATCCCATAATGTGCTAAGCTTTCTCTCAAATTTTCCCTACTTCAATTGAGATTAGAAACAATTATCTAAAGAATAAGGAAAGCATACCAGAAGTTAGTTATTCCATTTTATTCTGAAAAGACTGCTCCACTGATAGGAGCACGTGCTTACAGGAAAAAAAAAAAAAAATGTCTAGTTTGAGAGAAAAACATGATTTATTTTTTCACAAACCGGCCTGCATGTTCTGTTCATCAATACTTGTCCCTACATGTGAAAGCCTTTTCCGCATGGTGTATCATCCTGCTCTGGGGGCTCTTTGAAAGTGAGCCTTTCAAGTCCATGCCCTACAGATCCCTGAAGTGTCTGGGAACTAACCCTTTGCTTTTGCCAGAGGTTTGAAAATGGAACACTTTGGGGCTATACAACATTGCTGTGCAATTCATTATGGGACAAAGAAGTGTCTGGGGTTAGGCAGGCAAGCAACTAATGATCCTTCATTTTGTCCAGAAAAACATCAAGATCGATATGTAGGACATGCAACATTTATGGAATGCTGTATTTTCTTTTCCCTCTAGGGAAGGCAGAAAATGCTGAATGATCTCTTTCTGCTGATGGCTACAACAGTCAAATGACTGATACTATTTAACACATGCTTTTGGTCTCCTTCTCATCTGCTGTCAGCAATACATGTGACTGATATTTGTTAACTTCCTGTATACTAGTACTCAATAATTTGACTTTTGGCATGTATATTTAGCTTCATTGATCCAGGTAACCAAAATCTGGGGATAACATTATAATCTAAAATGAACAGAGGTAGTTCTGGGATGTGCTAAAAGACATCAATGATCCATGATGCATTCATTTAAAAAAAGATCTTTTATAAATAAATAGGAAGAGCCTAGAGAAATAAAGCGTGTTCCAAAAAGATATCTGTAAAGTTCTCTTCCAACTCACATATCTGTTAGGAATTAGAACCGAATACTAACATGAATCATATTTAATTAGCAAATTATTCCAACAATGGCTAAAATCGAAATGGGGCAGGAACATAAATGTGGTCAGGTTACATGTCCTTGCAAATTTCCTTACCTATAACATTTTTAGAGTTTGAAATTCAGAGCAATGTCAACATTTTAGATTGAAATAGATTTTTTTTCCTTGTTCTTTTATAGAAATAACACAGTTGGGGACTTGGAAACTTAGATGATCATCTCAGGAAAATAATTAGCTTTGCATCTCCTTTAAGAGTAATTGTCATTGTCAACAGTGACAGAAACTGAATGCCATTATATTTGCCCAATAACACATGCGCATTTTCTCCACACTGTCCCTAAACAGAGAGGTAGACGGTATGAAAATGGCACCAATTGCTCTGTACTTGCTTAGAGTAATATTAAATGTAGGCAATATAGTCTGGCTGTGTCCCCACCCAAATCTCATCTTGAATTCCCATTCAAGATGTTGTAGGAGGGACCCAGTGGGAGATAATTGAATCATGGGTGCAGGTCTTTCCTGTGCTATTCTTGTGATTGTGAATAAGTCTCATGAGATCTGATAGTTTTAAAATGGTGAGTTTGTCTGCATGAGCTCTCTTCTCTTGTCTGCCATCATGTGAGACATGCCTTTTACCTTCCACCATGATTGTGAGGCCTCCTCAGTCATGTGGAACTGTAAGTCCAATAAACCTCATTCTTTTGTAAATTGCCCAGTCTTGGATATGTCTTTATCAGCAGCATGAAAACAAACTAATACAATAGGGCTCTAGTATGAGAAGAAGATGATTGACATAATATTCAATCTTTCAACAGCTTTCTTAAGGCCTGAGGATCTCAGGTCATAATTATTGGATCACTGTGAGTCCCTCATTGACATGACCTTAAAGCAATGTATTTAAACAATCAATGTGCAGTTCTATAAAACCACAAACTTCTGAATTCAAATATGTGAAATCTTGATAAGGCAGAACACTGAGATTTTTCAGATTTTAAATATTGTATTTTAGTTTTCAGTGGGTCACACTATTATAGTTGAGGATATTCACAAGCAAAGACACACTCTCTAAAGTAATGAAAAATAATAGGAAATTGGCCACTTAAAAAAAAGTATGAATATCTGATGCCATAGCTCATAGTGACATCCTACTCCCTGTTGTAAATATGGAACTGAATATTGGCTAAGACATATATTTCTGAAAGTAAGATTTCAGCTATTTCCAGCTAGTAAGTTAATGAGGACCAATAAAGGCAGACAGCATATACCCAAATTGTAGTTATACCTGTCGTAACTTAGTAATTATTTATACTCAACAAGGGCAAATTACTACTTTACCTTTCAAAATACCCATATCTTGTATTATATCCTCTTTTCTTCCCCACCTAATTTAAGTATCAAAGATTAAATATCTTTACTTAGCATTTGAAGCCTTTATTCAACTCTAACTTTCAAAGTAATTTATAAATAAGCAGATTCAAGCACTGATGATGATCAATATTGTGTATTTAGCTCTATTATGATGAGTGGAAATCTCAGAAGCATACAGTTATCTCTCCTAAGAGTTTTATAACTGAACATAATTATTTTGTCTTTCTTGTTCCCAGGAGATAAAAATGAGTGAGAAAACTCATAACCAAGTTCCTGCTATTCACGATGTTTCCATTGGGTGTAGCTATGATATTAGATAGGTTAATATCACAGCCTGCATATTCTGGAAGGATGCCCAGACATTTGGGGATTTGTAGTGACTTTCTTTGTCTTCAGCATTAAATTGTATTAGTCAGCAATATGTTCTACGGGGAAAACCAAATGAAATACCTTCAAATCAATCAGGGCAAGAAGGCTTTCAATATGTCTTTGTGACATATCAATTTTTTTAACAAATCAAAAAATTGAGACGTGCTGAAACTTGAATCATCCATAATTTCTATACAGTGTGCTCATTTTTATTTTTATATAATTATATAATTTACACCTAGTTTGAACAACTTCTATATAGATAGGTTTCTGTTGGATAAAATAGGACAAATAAGAGGAAAGTCCACAAATAACGCAACTCCTTTACTCGATGACAGGTTTGAGTAAAGTGTCTTAAAATGTCTGTTTATAAAAAAAAAAAAAAAAAAGTATTTCTGCTAAAATGCAAGGGCAGCTAACATGCTGAGATGAAAACTGCTAACTCTTTTCTTAACAACACCATATGTCTCCAACTGGATCATAATGCAGTCAGTTCCCAAGGGAACGTTACACATGGAAGCTAACCAAATCAAGGCACAGTCTTCACTGTATGTTGACTCACTGATTAGCCAGCAATCAGCTACTTTAGATTTTCAGATTATGCAAGTTGTCTGTCTGAAGGGTCTTTCTGCATTCTTGACATCCCCCTTAAACAAAGCAAGTCATTACAAAACCCTCCACAAAAATATTTCTCTTTTTGTATATGCTTCCTCTTATCTATAAACTCAATATATTTTAAGAAACTAAAATGCTCAACCTCTGAACTCTCTGATGGGTTTTAAATAGTAGATGCATTATACAGCAAACACTATTGAAATCAAGCTTATAAAGATGAAAGTCACGTATTGTAAGATGAAAGAAGTTGCCTTAGTCTCCTTTGAGACTAACTATATAAAATACCAACAAATAAACCAACCTGCCTTATTCAGATGATTCTTTACTTATGTAATTTTTCTTAGTTTAATACTTCATTCAATTGTTAATTTTTTATATAGAAATTATATTTAAAACTTTACTTAATATTAAAACCTTCCACATATATTACCACCTCAAGTTCTGGCATTTGTAGCTCTGATACACATAATAAATCCAATTATTTCATGTTTAATGTAATTCTTAATAGTATAAAATTAGAACACTTGATGATGTGTATAAAACCTTAGGAATTTTGCCTTGGGAAGTGTGAAAGGCCCTGGGATAGTTCAGACTGGGGCTTTTCAAACTAGCTCTGATAAATAGACAGTATTTTCTAAAATTTCCAATTTGTCAGTAACCAATATTTTTGTAAAAGAAAATTATGCACTCAGATTTCATGACATTGTCAAATTGTTATACAAGTTTCTAAATGCTTTCTCTCAGTTTCTGTACTTTTCTTGTCATGGGCTGGTAAGAAATGTTTCAGGGCTGGCATCAATTTGTGGGATTCATTGTGAATATCATTGTTTAGGTATTTTGTAACTTAGAAATTGGATTTTTAATATTAATGCTGAGTCATAAACTTCCATCACTTCAGCACATCATTCTTTAACTATTATTTGCTATGGTTTTCTTCTAATCCACTTTAGAAAATTAGTAGCAGAGATTCAAAAAGCCAAAGAAGAATTACCAAAACGTTTTTGAGAAAGATGAGTTGCCACATAGTATTATTTAAAAATACACATTAATAAAAGCAAACTCCCCAAATCTGCAGTGATCAACAAAGGCACTACCATGTACTTATTTTAATAAGAGCAATTTAAGCCTCGGCATCATTTAGTGATTTATTAGTGACATTTCTTACCTGGGATGCCTGGTGGTGTTTTCAGATATTTTCCATTAAAATGTTGAATTACCACTTCACATTTTTCAGTAGACTCCATTCTGGGAAAAAAAGGTAAACCAGAGGTCATATATGGCTGTCAAGAAAAAGAAACTTAAGAAGTAAAGGAAAACCAGAAAGCCATAGAAATACTTGATTTGAGAAATGTACCCCAATTGCCAACTTTTGTCATGACCATGATGACCAGATTAATAAAAGAACATCACAAACTCATCAATGCTGAGAAAGTATTATTCACTCTTTGAAAGGTGTCTATGTGGAGGGCTCTGTTCTGAGCCTTCTCTCAGAGGTAACCCTGAGGCATTATTTTAATTCACTCAGCAATGTTTGGCAGTTGAAAGTGTTCAACAAATGTCTGTTGAATGATGAATTAGCAAACCTGATGGGTAGATCTTGTTATTGTCATTCATATCAATAAGGGCACTGAGGCTTAGACAGATAAACTACCTTTCCAATAAGAGGTAAAGTTAGGATTTGAACTAACACCTCTGCAACAGTAAAGCCTGTGCTATAGCTACTAAGCTATACTACTGATGGATTCCACAAAAGAAGTCGACAAGATGTGTTTTACTTCAACGGCTTGCAGCCTAAAGGACTGATTGGTATAGTAATGTAGTCATCAGCGTTATGACATTTTTATTGAAAATCCACTGTATGTAAGACACCCAAAGAGTTAGGTGGGGTCCTACATGTTGAAGGAAGTTATATATATACAAACCTTAGGTTCTGTACTTTCTCAATATTTAATTTTGGACAATATCTTATTTTTCATACTATCTTATCAATATTCTTAAACTGGTGTTCTTGTGCCAAATTTTGGCATCTCACATACAATCTGAAGCATGAACATTTTGAGCCAGACCAACATAATTTAAATTTTGGCAATGTTACCATATCTTAAGTACAGTAATATTTGTAGAATTTTCCAAATAATGAATAATATCTGGCCTTTATTATTTTATAAGCTTGGATGGGGAGGATAATAATTAAGGATTAATTCTGAATAAAGGAAATTAAGTCTTCCAAAGAGTATACTAGAGGCAAAAATAAATTTAAGAAACAGCACACATACACATGAAAGAATATGTATGAAATGTGTAAAATTTGTTCAAAAGGCAAAGTATAATTTTAGATTTTCTGCTGTTATTAATACGAGCTTTCTTGGAATGGTGCCCATCAACGCCAAGTTGTAAAACTTTCCTATGTTTAAATTTTATGTGTATTTCAGGATCATATTACATGGCCACATTACAGGACCATATTACATGTCAAAGGAAACAAGATATGAAAAAAATATATTAACAATTATGAAGTAAGTTATACATATTTATTACAGTTATAAGAATTCAAATGTGAGAGGAATCCTAGAAGTCAGAGATGATGCTGAGAAGACGCACTGAATCTAGGAAAGGCTTTTGGAGAAGTAATTAGGGCAGGGGGCTGAGCTGGCAGCTTGGAGGGCATGCGTCCTTATTACAATGTGGTAGAGGGAGCAAGCATATTGCTCAGTGGAAGGTTTGCCTGGGAAATTCTTAAAAATTAACTGAGAGAGGAAGTCAGGGCATCTGCATCACCTGTTTAACAAGTTTGAAGATGGTATCAGGAACAAGTTACATTTTGGAGCTATAATTATTTTCTGAAGAAGTTTTGTTTTCAGATGCACATTCCTATGAAGCATGGTATGAGTATGCATCTTTCTGTATTGATACACATGACAAATCTCTACCGCCAAGCAGGGCTGAATTTACAGGAGTGAGGCCTATGTCTTCACACAGAGCCCCACACTTAGAACAACCCTGCACTTGGTTTAAAGTTCCGCTGTCGCCGCCTTGAACTTCTTAACAGTGCTTTTAACAAAGGGATCTACAGTATCATCTTTCACCCTAATTTATGTAGTTGATCCTTCTATGATAATAGAGTGCAGGAAACTAACTTAACATAAACAATCAGTATGTATATCATCAGGTGACCCAATGGATGCACATAAGTATTATTTTGAAAAAAAAAAAAATCTTCAGAATGCAATGTTGATAGATAAAAAATAAAAACTCACACCGTATTTTGTTTACTACTCACTCACAAGTTCCCCTATATCAGAAGATGTTTGGATAAGAAAGGCAAGAGGAGTCTTTCCTCATTCTAAATATTTTGGAACAGCTAAGTACAATTTTCCTAACTCTTTCAAGATTCCTTTCCAGTGGAACCTTTTACTGTAAGTCTTTCATTTTTTTTTTATCTTTCTTTCTTTTTTTTCTTTTTTAAAGTATAAAACTTCCATTTCCATGAAGAAAATAATTCTAACTGTTCTTTCTCTCTTCCCACCGGATCCACTATTGTCTCTTAGGGAAAATAACCTTCTCTCCTAGCAGAGATATGAATGGGAGAGGAAATGCAAGCCCTTAATTACTACAGATGTTACTTTATGGAATTTTTATTCCAGGAGAGCGACAGAATGCAAAGTTTATGCCTCAGAGCCCCCTCTCTGTTCAGTCTCTCTCTGGGTACTCGCCTGGATAAAAGGCAGTTAAGAATCTAAAGCTTGCTTGCAAGAGTCCTACAAATCAAATCCCTTCTCTTTGTCTTAAAATGGCATGGAATTATAAATGAAGACTAATACTAGGGGGTGTGTGTGTGTTTATTCTACATAATACATTTTAGGGAATAGAGAGGAAGCTAAAAAAGAAAATCGAGTGGCTAACCCACTCCACCCACTTGAAATATTTTTGTTCTTGTTTGAAAGCCTCAAGTCCTCCCTTCTGTATTCTAAGTATGATCGTCTTTTCTTAACACTGTTTTACAGTCATATCAAGCTGGATGGAGGCTGTTTCTATGAACACAAAGACAGCAGCATAGATTGTTCACTTTGGGTTCATTCAGATTTAACTAAGTGAATGTCTGCTGTGAGCCTTTAGAGACTCCCGTCTCTGAAAGAATAAATGCAATAAAAGTCTGTTTTCTGTAGCTGCCGGCGCTTAGTGTCAAACCATGTTATGCTGCACCACCCAGCAGTGACAATCCCATTTTAATACACGAGGCACATTTTAACAAGGCAAAGCAGTCCCAGCAAAGATGGCAATATAGGAGCTGCCAAGGGGAAAAGTCCCAGTGTTCCTCATGCATTTTATGTGGAAGCAGAACAAAAGTGAGACTGAGACCCAGAAAGCTCTGGGGGGGAAAGAGACTATATTTGAATGGCCATCTTAGGAAGAATGTGCCCATTTTCTTCTCAAGTTTCACAATTAACCTCTCTGAAATGCCAGCTCAAGCTATCTGGAATCTGGCACACGCTTCAGTTGAAACTGACACTAGCATCATCAAGTGAGTCTGAAAAGACAGCACGCCAGACACAGCTGCCTTTATAGGTCCCTTTCAGATGGGCCACTGAATCACTACAACTGCATCTATTCTTCCTAGGTGGTACCTGAAACCCCTTGCGTCCCTCAGAACAGCTCGAGTGCCAGGCCAACCATTCACCTGACAATACATTAATTAGGTTCTTACAAGGCTCTAATCATTGTATAAAGCTTCAGGGTTTTCTATTAGGTCTGATGTTTAAATATAAATACACTTTAAAGGTCCTGTTTGACATTCTTTCTTGTCTCAGTACCTAGGAACCTGACTTCAGTCAGAATTGTGCTGCTGCTTTTTTTTTTTTTTTTTTTTAACAGCTACTAAGAGGAGCTAGTTTAACAGCCAATACAATTCCCACAGGCAAATTACATCGGATGAGAGGCTGATACAATATTAGTAGAATGTTCTGGGTCAGACTAAATATGCAGAGGTAGAAATATACTTTGCAAAACCATTTGCAGCCTACCTCTGTCACCTACATAAAGAATCACACAGTTTTTGGTCTTAAAGCAATAAGCATTATTAACCATTTGTTTAAAACAAATCCATCCTGTCATTTATTATGGTTAATTAGAGGTTTCCAGTATTGTGAAATGTTTGTGGTTTTGCAATCTCAGGCTCCGTACAAATTATTGGCAACTTAGAGTATCTGACTTTGTAAGTCAGTCATCCTCATTTCTGGTAAGATTTACGTATGCACAGGGTCAACATTAAAATATTTTTTAAAGTACTAAACTGTGCACTCCTTCTGACATTTCAAAAACAAATTATGTCATTTCCTTCTTAATCCATTGTAATGGAAGGAAGAAAACGGTGAGTCCTAGAAACAAAGATGAATGAATGTGATGAATTTTCTTCTCAGTTTTTGCAATTTGTTTTCTTCCTGCCAGGCACCTGACATTCTTAGGATACAAGTGGCTTCAGTACCAAACAGTGAAACTGAGAGGTCTCCCTTATATGCCCTTTTGTAGAAACCAGACATTTTGAGATATCTTGCTCAGCGTTACAACACATTCCTCTTAGGAAATGAAACTGTGGATGACAATATTTGACTAATGAAAACACATTCCAGAGCTTGAGAATCACATAATTTCAAGACTGGAAATGGCCTCAGATATCAACTTCTACATTGTACAGATGAAGAAAGTAACACTAGAAGACTGTGATTGGCTTCTCTAAAAACTAGTCAGTGGATGAACCTGGAATAGAACTTTTGTCTCAGGACTCTCAATTGAGACTATTTGGAAGAGATGCAGCTCCCTTGCTGACCTCATGTCATCCCTCCTGATTTTCTCTACTGACTGATGTACTTCAATCTGTTCAAGAGTAGGATGGGTCCTGCTAGCTCCACTCTACCCAGCCACTATTACTTCAAGAAATTGTTTTCAAAAATGGAATATAACCTGATATGAGATGTAAAGGGTGTTTCAGCTCTGTGGTATTCTCCCCCAAAACTCATATAAAATAAAGGTCCTATCATGAGGAAAATAGCTGGCAAACTCAGATCTAGAGACATTCAGGATACCTGGCCAGTACTATTCAAACAAAGTCTAAGAAATTATCACAGATCAGGGTAGGCTGATGGGACAGGACAACTAAATGCAATATGGTAACTGGATTGGATCCTGGAACAGAAAGAGAATGTTAAAGAAAAAGTTGGCAAAATCCAAATAGAGTCTGGAATTTAGTTAATAGTAATATGCCAATGTCAGTTTCTTAATTTTGACAAATGTACCATGGTCATTTAAGGTGTTAATGGGGAAAACTGGGTGTGCAGTATACAGAAAATCTATATTATCATTACACTTTCATATGAAGGTAAACTTATTCCAAAATAAGAAGCTTACTTTTAAAATCAGTGTACATTAAAATTATCAGAAAACTACTTTTAAAAATACCAATCTCCGGGGCCCAGCCCAGGAGATTCTGACTTAATTGTTTTGGCATGAGGCCCAGGTACAAAGATTTCAAAGCTACCCAGGTGATTTCAGTGTGCAGCCAGGGTTGAAAACTCCTGTTACACAGTTCTGTGTCAGGTATGTGAGAGTGGAAACCACGGGCCAAACCCAGTCTACAGATATGTTCCATTTGGACTCCAAAGAGATTTTGGAAATTTTGAAATGATTGTCAACATTTGAAACTTCGGAGATTTCACATGAAAATTGAAATTTATGATTCCTTTTAATAGATGGGACAGTTTAACCCATGCTTTCTGCATGGCAACTATGACATAATACAAAATATGTTTAGTCTTTTTCTCAGGTTGCTGACACACAGCTTCTAAAACCATTGGAATTTCCTGAGTGATAGGGGTATGCTGTGTTATTCAGAATAGACTATTTTTAACCCCATCTGAGTTTATGCTAATGAGCTCACTCAGATAGCTTCAGGATGGGGACTGGTCACCAGAAAGACTAAGACTTGATTAGTGGGTTGGAACTTTCAGCCCCACCCTCTCTGACTTCTGAGAAATGGAGAGGGGCTGGAGATTGAGCTCAAACACCAAGGGCCAATGATTTAATCAATCAAACCTAGAGGTTTCACCTAATGAAACCTATATAAACAACAAGGTTCAGGAAATTTTCAGGTTGGTGAAGATGTTGATATATGCCAGGAGGGTAGTGAGCTCAGAGAGACCACAGAAGCCACACACCCCTTCCCTGATACTTCGCCATATGCATTTCTTTCATTTGAGTTGTATCCTTTATAATAAACTGGTAAATATAAAATGCTTTGAGAGTCATTTTAGTGAGTTACTAAACCTGAACTGGGGAGTTGTGGGTACTCCCACATTTTGCAGTTGCTGGGAAGAAATGTGGGTAGCTTGGTGATACGGTTTTGCTGTGTCCCCATCCAAATCTCATCTTGAGTTGTAGCTCCTACAATTCTCATGTCCCGTGGGAGGGACCTGGTAGGAGGTAATTGAATCATGGGGGTGGTTTTTTTTCTGTGCTGTTCTCAGGATAGTAAGTCTCATGAGATCTGATGGTTTTATAAAGAACAGTTCCCCTGCACACACACTCTTGCCTGCCGCCATGTAAGACATGCCTTTGCTCCCCCTTCACCTTCCGCTATGATTGTGAGGCCTCAGCAGCCATGTGGAACTGCGTGTCCATGAAGCCTCTTTTTCTTTATAAATTACTCAGTCTCGGGTATTTCTTCATAGCAGTATGAGAATGGACTAATATACCTGGGCACTCCATTTGCAGCTGGTGTGGAACTGAGTCCTTACATCTGCAGAGTCTGATGATGATCAGGTAGTTTGTGTCAAAACTGAGTTACATTGTAGGACATCCAATTGATGTCAGAGAATTGGAGAATTGATGTGCAGAAATAAGGTATTTGATGTCAGAAAAACCCATACATTTGGTGTCAGAAAAAAAGACATCACAGCAACCATGGAATAGAGTAAAAGAGCAGTTTTGTTCTTTAAACGAAGCCACTTTGCTATTATTCCTACCAATCTGTATCAATTGCCCATCCTAAGGCAAAATAGTAGGTGCTGTTTGTCACTGAACTTGCATTGTTTATTTTTAATAGTTAAGAGAAAAGAAAAAGTATTTAACTTAATTTATACAGGGATAGTGGTGTATTTCTGTTCACCCTTTCCTAGATGTCCTCTCTGTCCTGCTCTGTGCCCCAAGAAAGTGACCCTTCTATCAACTGTGTAATCTTAGCTCTTTTGTTTACTGGTTTTCCATTGGGTTCTGCCTATGGAAGCTTGAAAGAACTTCAAAAGGCAAGAGTAGAGAGAAATCTGAGTGATTTTCCCTCTTTCTCTCCCTGTTTTGGCACTTCTGTCTAGTAGGTGTTGCATCTCTCGCTGTCTACAGTCCTTCCAAGCAAGCCCTCCTCTGAGGCTCTAGCTCTCACTGAACTTTGGAAACACCGCTCTGGTTACTCCTTTTTTTGGGGGGGGGGGGCGAAGTCTCACTTTGTCACCCAGACTGGAATACACTGGCCCGATCTTGACTCACTGCAACCTCCACCTCCCGGGTTCAAGCAATTCTCTGCCTCAGCCTCCCCAGTAGCTGGGATTATAGGCACCTGCCACCACGCCTGGCCAATTTTTGTACTTTTAGTAGAGACAGGGGTTTCACTCTCTTGGCCAGGCTGGTCTTGAACTCTTTACTTTGTGGTCCACCATCTCGGCCTCCCAAAGTGCTTGGGATTACAGGCGTGAGCCACTGTGCCCGGCCACATCTGGTTACTCCTTGAGCTCTCAGAGTGGTAAGGGTTTCCCTCTGTTGCTCCTCTCTGGGAACATCAACATCTCTTTGCCAGTTCCCTTAACACTGCTTCTGTAAATATTTTGTAAATACTCTTTAATTTTCTTCAGTAGAATCATATGGAGTGAAACTCTGCCTCCATTCAGCATCTTGATGCCTATACCATAAAGCTATCAACAGCATAGGAGTAAAAAATTATCCCAAAGACTGTGTGTTTCAAGAAGCATATAAGAAATAAAGCTTGCCTTATACTCCATCTAGAAACTACTTCTTTCACTTGGATTACCTGATTACCCCGGTAGGGACACTCATCTGTGTACTCATACAGATGCATAATTATCTAAATATATTTTTTTAGCCAGACTAATGTTTCTAGAAGGAATTTTCATAAAGAAACGGCAGAAAATTAGTGAAAATTAAGTATAGCTCTAGAAAAGTCATACCATAAATGACTCTGGAATACATTACCACTTTTAATCAATCTCCTAGCTACAGCCATATTTCATTCCTAGATATTATTGAGAAAAGAAAAATAGCTCAGAGCAGACTGAACAACGTGAGATATGCAACATTTATCAGACTCAGAGAGACATAAGTACAGGACTTCAGTCATGGCTCTCTTCCTTGAGTACCCATGCCTGGGGACAATTGTTTAAAGGCATTTTTGTTCCTGACCAGCTTTCTCACTCTTTGTCTTCATATTCCTAGAATTCGTGACACAAAGAACAAGGAATAGCCAATTAATAGCTTATGTGATTTTAATGTAAAGTCTTGATAAACAACTTCTCTTCTCTTTTGAAGACCCACTTGTAACTATTGCCAATTGGATTTTATATTCAGGGCAACATGAATCTAGGTTCCTGGGTGGCAATCTTCAAACTTTGAGCTCAAATAAGATCTGTACTTATGTTATGTAAGGTGGACATTTTGGTGACTCAGGTGGAACCTGAAGCAGACTTTCAGTGATCTCCCTCAATTTGCTGACAGCTGGAGCCCTGGTATGAGCCTAACTTTCATTCATCTAACCTCACTGGAGTCAACGGAGGTCAGTCAACAGGGTAAGCCCTCCTCAGATTTCAACGTTCCATTCTTGGTTGAAGATTCAGACCAATTCACTTATTGAAACCACACACATTCCTGCCTCAACGTGGTTGGAATTGAAGCTCCACTGTAAGGTAGGAGTTCCATTTGTTATTCTCTAGAGTTTCTGCTGATTGCAGATTTGTGACTTTCACTTTTTCTTTTTGAGCTAGTGTTATTTTGAATTAATTCTTAGAGTTTTTCCATCTTTTGGCTAGGCACGGTGGCTCTCACCTCTAATCCCAGCACTTTGGGAGGCTAATGCAAGAGGATCACTTGAAGTCATGAGTTCAGACCAGCCTGGTCAACATGGTGAAATCCTGTCTCTACTAAAAATACAAAAATTAGACAGGCATGGTGGTGGGCACCTATAATCTCAGCTACTCAGGAGGCTAAGCCAAGAGAATCCCTTGAACCTGGGAAGCAGAAGTTGCAGTCAGTCAAGATGATGCCACTGCACTCTAGCCTGGGTGACAGTGTGAGACTCTGTCTCAAAAAAAAAAGAAAAAAAAAAGAGTTTTTCAATCTTTTATCTCATTTAAAATTTTGGTCAGGGAAAAAATAGTTTCTCTCTGAAAAGAAAAAGTGTAATCTTATGGCTTAAGTGAAAAATTTGTAATCTTTAAAACTGGTGAGATTCCACAGTTCAGTTACATTGACAAATCTAAACATTCTTCTTGGGTGACCAAAGTTCCTCTAACTGGGTCTTTTTGATCATTCAAGAAGAAGTATAATTATGGGCAATCGTACTTCCATAACTGAGTCTAATAATAAAGATTTTCAAGAGGTGTTAGAAGTGGTAGCTGATCTCTTTAGCTTTTGGGGTTCCAGGGATTACTCTGCACTATTACAACTTGAATTTTGTGTGTGCAATGGCTGACAAGTCACTGGCAAAAACTGTGGTTTCTGAAGTAGCTGAAATCAGTTGCAGTGAATGATTATAAATGTACGGGGCTACTCATTTCTTCGGGTGTTTAGATAGAAAGACAGGTTTGAACACTTGAAGGTGGAGGAAACACTTTCCCTCAAGGCATAAAACTCCTCCTGTGGGAGGGTGGTCTGATCACAGAGTGTGCTGATGGGCACTGGGTCACCTATCAGTCTTGAGGGAATGTCTTTGCAGTGAGGTGCATTGTGGAAATATTGCATAGCCTGGTCTTGTGGCATTTCTCTCTTCTGAGAGAGAAGATTCTCATCTCAGAATTCAGTGTAAAAGTGGGACCGTTCAATTTTAAATATCTAGGTACACTGCCTTTCAGTTTTGCCTGCTTTTCACCTATGTAAATATTAGGCCCCCCAAACTGCAAATGCTTTCATTTTGCTATTCACTAAAGGGCTCAACCCTGAAGTTAGTAATCTAATCAATACATAAGCTAAGTTGAAAATACCACCTATCTAACTAGATTGATCTCCAAAATATGACTTTCTGGCATTTAGCTGGCCATTGTGAAACTCTTTGTAAAATACATTTACATATATAAAGGCAATCTCTGTTTGCAGAAGCATCTCCCTTACTGTACCTAAGCTACTAGAAGCTTTTATGATAGGAAAAACAGTGCCTTAAAGTTTATAAAACACACCTTACTTTGGCTTGAGATATTTTTACTGGTAATCTTATCTTGACCAGGCCTTTACTTAGGCCCTTCTTTGTCTCAGTAAATAATGATGTTTAGATCTAAGTTCTGTGCCTTTGGGATGTAAATTTTCACCAAAGAGTCATGTCTTTGGGATTGTAAATTTATGATAGCCTAGCTAATAATTGTTTAGGGCTTGACAGTCTAAAGGGGAAAGAAACTATTTGCAAACTGGCAAATGGAGAACCTTATAAAGCTATTAATACAAACTTTGCTTCTATGTGTCCTGTATGTCTATATGTTTGTATGTGGCATGTGTATGTGACATTTTACTACGAACATATATGAACAACCTCCAATTAATTGTCTTAAAGAAAATGTAAGTGGTTAAATCAGGTATTTTATCAGAAAAATAGAAACTACATACAGACAGGACGCAGGGAAATACTGGGTAGAAGAGGGTGGTTCCCTGGAGAGGGCTCCATCCTCAGGCCTGGACCCAAGGCCCTAAATGAGAACTTCACATCCCTGTTTTCCCACCCTGGCCTGCCCCACCCTCCACCCTGTACCCATAAAAACTCCAAGATCCACTGGCAGAGAAGGAGAAAAGAGGAACCAGCTGGATGTCAGAGAGAAGCAGCTTGACTTCAGAGGGATGGCTTGACAGCAGAATTTCATAGAATAGTTCTGCCACAGATGGCCCAACTCCAGGGGAAGATTATCTTCCCACTCTATTGCCCTTCCAGCTCCCCTTCCTGCTGAGAACTACTTCCACCATACAATAAAATCCTCCACATTCACCACCCTCCAAATTGTTTGTGTGACCTCACTCCTCCTGGATGCTGGACAAGAACCGAGGTGAGGGCGAAGAGGCTGTCATACTAATTAAGCTATTAAACACTTAAGCCACCCATGGATGACAAAGCTAAAGGACCACATAGTAACACACATCCTCTGGGGCTCTCGGGGTTGTAGGCAACCCCTAGGCGCTGCCATGGGCCTGTACAGTGTTTTTTCCTGCAGGCGTCCAAAGGCACTCGCCCTGGCTCCTGCACCAGCTCACCTGCTTGCTAACCCTCCCACCAGGGGTTTGAGTGCTGCGGGCTGCCTAACCGAGCCACCCCTTCACGAGTCCCACAAAGGTACCAAGGGAACTATCCTGTCTCAAAACTAGCTCAAGTGCCTTTTAGTTCACTTGATTTGAGTAAATCTTTGGTAAATAAGACTAGGTTGATATTGTTGGTTTAGTGAAAATAGCTGTCTTCTGATCAGGAAAATACCAAGGTATTTATCCATAGAATTTTTCCTTAGGTAGTGGCAGAACATTTTAAGCAAGTTGTAGAGGGTTTGCAGAAGATTAATCTTGGGAAAGAAATTTTGTGTGTGTTCAAGTTGTCTAAAATTAGAAAGAAATTATGTATATGCTTTTCTAAAAATTGAGCATTAATATCAAAAGCACCCTGGTGTAAGGCCACAGTCTGTGCCCATATGTTGCCAGTGGGTTTTCTCAGAATACTGATCATTTTTAATAGAAAATTACAAAAAGTTATAAAAGGTTTATGGAAATCTTATCATGTGAGTTCAAAACTGATTGAGATTGGATAGATTTGGTTATAGTGTTTTATTAAAATTAGCTTTAGTATTGACAATACACTAAAAGTAAAACTTGGTTTTCTCCTTAGAACAAGCATTTTGTGTAGTATTAATAAGAGGTAGTAAAAGATTTGTTTACTTTTTGAGTAAACTGTAAAATAATTAAGTTGCAGGGAGAGTTTCCCTCATGTTGTCTTTATCAGGTCCCTTGATTGGGTATTAAAACTCTTCTCTATCAAATAATAACACATTTTGCTTTCTGAAACCTTTGAATTATCATTTCCACAAAATAAATGACTATTATTATGCATTGACTTCTGATCCTATTTTGATCATGTGTTTTAAACATTTTTTAACTTCAATATCGAGTGTTTTAAACCTTTAATACTTTGAATATTTCCAAAAATTAAATTTCAAATTCTAAAATTATCGTTTGATCTGTACTAACTTGGACATAAAAGAGGAACTCCTGGAAGTCCAGGAGAGACAGACAACGCTTATTTGGTATGTTAAAATCATACAAGAAGCATTGTCAAATAAGAAATACTGTTTATATGGACACATAGAGGGGAACAGCACACACTGGGGCCCTTCAGAAGGTAGAAGGTGGGAGGAAGGAGAGGATCAGAAAAATAACTAATGGGTACTAGGCTTAATATATGGGTAATGAAGTAATCTGTGCAACAAACCTCCATGACACAAGTTTCCCTATATAACAAACCTGCACATGTGCCCCTGAAGTTAAAATAAAAGTTAGAAAAATAGGTTTGAGTTATATTAGTATACATGTATTGCAGAATGAAAAAAAGAAACCTGTTCCACTGGTGAATCCACTAAAAACATCCTCTTTTTGTCATCCACAAACAATTATTGTTTCACTTTAAGTCTTCTCAAAAAGTTATTTATAATCAGCTATAGTCCAAAATTTACTTCTTCTTCAAGGAAATTCGTGGAAAAGAACCCCCAACAAGAATTTTTGAATAAAGATTTCTGATAACTTTAGCGATCTTACCTTTGGACTAAGTAAAATCTTCCAGAACTCTAATTAAAACACTGATATATTAATGAAGATTGCTAACTCAACATCAATCAAAAGTTATTTCGATTTACTGAACTGTTAGAGGACTACAATGATTTTTATGACTTTTTTTTTTTTTTTTTTTTTTTTTTTGAGACGGAGTCTCGCTCTGTCGCCCAAGCTGGAGTGCAGTGGCCGGATCTCAGCTCACTGCAAGCTCCGCCTCCCGGGTTCACGCCATTCTCCTGCCTCAGCCTCCCGAGTAGCTGGGACTACAGGCGCCCGCCACCTCACCCGGCTAGTTTTTTTTTTTTTTGTACTTTTTTAGTAGAGACGGGGTTTCACCGTGTTAGCCAGGATGGTCTCGATCTCCTGACCTCGTGATCCACCCGCCTCGGCCTCCCAAAGTGCTGGGATTACAGGCTTGAGCCACCGCGCCCGGCTAGATTTCTGATAACTTTAGCGATCTTACCTTTGGACTAAGTAAAATCTTCCAGAACTCTAATTAAAACACTGATATATTAATGAAGATTGCTAACTCAACATCAATCAAAAGTTATTTCGATTTATTGAACTGTTAGAGGACTACAATGATTTTTATGACTTTTTTATTTGCAACATTACTGACTCTTTTATATTCTGTCTTATTTTCTTTACAGCTATTCATAGCTTATAGCAACTGGGTAAAGTATACATTTGCAAGCAAAATCGAAATGTTTACCTTTCTCTTTAGCTGATTTCTTCAAAATATGGAAACTAATAACGAGTATTCTCATTTTATGGCAATATAGTTATTTGCATAAGTTCAATAACAATATATTTGTTTTTTGGTAACAGGACACATTGAACACTGGTAATTTTACCAAAGCTTTTATTGGAATGGCATATTTTTAGATATGACCAGATTGCTTTGAGGAATTGTAGTTGACTTTATAAACCCAATAAAAAGCCCCTTGAAAAGATTGGCATTATACATTTTTACATGGTTCTCTTACAAGGTTCCTGACCTTATGATAAGTAAAGAATATCACTTTCTGACAGGCCCAGGAACCTCAAGATATTTTGGGACCTCAAGAAGAGAGGATTTTACCCAATTCATACAGATATTACAGGCACAACCAGACGACAAATCCTTGGCTTGTTTCCCTAGCCTTAGGAGGCTTTCAGAAATGTAATTTGAGATTCCTTATGAAAAAGTTCTAGCAAAGCCAACTTAAAGGAGCCTATATGGCCATTCATTATTTTTGTTATAATTTATACAAATAATCAGGCAAAGTATACTACTAAAACTTATTTTGTAAATAAATTGATTAGACTAAGAATTATCCTTGGTTTACATGGGGAACTGGAGAGAGAAAAATTATGTTTCAGAAGAAAACTATAGCACACCTGCTATTAGATTCCAGCACTGACTATTGTTTTTGAGTTTTTATAATTTTCCTATATTTTAGACTAAATCTAGAATTATTTCCTGGCTATGAGTCTCTAAAGGAAAGGGGTTCAATTTTCTTCAGGATGTTTTTAGTGGACTCATTAGCGGAACAGGTTTCTTTTTTCATTCTGGAATACATGTTCTCTTTTTGATTGTAATCCTTATGTGCAATATGTATCTCTCATTATTTTACTGCTTCTGAGAAAATTAAAGTCATAATATTCTAAAGACCAGGATGATTCAACAACTGAGAGCAACTATACCAATACGTTGACTGAGATTTGGCTAAAGTCTCATTTTTGCCACCCTGTGATACCATTCCAATTCAGCTTTAGGCACACTTAAAATTTCTTACCGAGATGTATTGTCTCCCCTGCCTCTTCCCCACAAACCCACTTGGGCGGGACAGGACCGTTTGGGAATGAGCCTTCCTAATGATGCAGGACTAAGGAGTCAAAATGCTTTTAGTTCATCTACTATGCTTTCTTCAAAACATCTTGATGAAATGGAGGGAAATGAGAAAATAAAAGTAGCTCAGATCAGGCTGAGCTCTGTGAGGTATGCAAAATTTATTCTACCCAGAAAGCCAAGAGTATGAGACTTTTGGTCATGCCCCTCCTCACAGCATCCCTGCCCAGGGTAATTTTTTAAAGGCATTTTTGTTCTTAATTAGCTGCCTCTACCATTATCTCCATGTTCTTGGAATCTGTGATACAAAGAACCATGTATAGCCAATCAATAGCTTATGTTACTTTAACGTATATTCTTATTAAAAACTGAAAAACTGCCTCTTCTTTTTTCCTTTCAAGATCCACTTGTAACTACTGCTAACTGGACTGTATATCCAGGGCAACTAGAATCTAAGCTCCTGAGTGGCCGTCTTCAAGCTCTGAGCTCAAATAAACTCTGTACTTAATCATATTTTCTGAATCTCATTAGTTAAGGCTGATTCTATTACCTATTACATCTCTTCCCCTTACTCAGTGTTTCACAATTTTGTTTTCTTTCTATTTCCCAAACGTGCCGAACTTGGCCCCACCTTAGATTTTCTACTTCCTTTTCTCTTTGCCAGGATTGTTCTCTTCCCTCCCTACTCCCACTAAGAAATTTTCTTGACTGGTTGTTTCTGATTTATATTTTAGTTTCAACGTTCCTTCTGAAAACAGAACATAACTCTCAACTCTTGCTTCCTATTGTCCCGTACTCTCTATTACATGCCTATGTTTGGTGTGTTTTTGTAATACTTTCATTATCTGATGTTTGATTATTTGTTTATTACATACTTATTGTCATCTCCCTGATAGAGGCAGGAGGCAGACAAATACCTAGACAGATAGGGAAGGTTCCCCAGTGAAACCTCACATTCAAGCCTGAAACAGCCTGAAGGCTGAAAGATGTGACTGCTGGTTCTGACTGAAAGCTGTGACTCAGAGGGAAAACTTCTGCCCCTGTTTGCCTGCTCTTTCCTGATTGATTCTTTCTGAATAATGCCTTTTAACCAATCAAATGTTGCCTTTTCCAATACTACCTAGGGCTATACTACCCCTCTCTTTGCTGAGAGTTTTCCTTTCGCTTAATAAATTCTGCCCTTCTCACCCTTCAATGTATCCACATGCCTAATTTTTCCTGGTCATGAGACAAGAACCCAGATTTAGTTGAACTAAGGAGAAAAATCCTGCATCATCCCCAATCCAGTAGAATGTTGGTCTGTAAAAGCAGATATTGTTTTTTTGTGTGTGTACATCTCAGAATTACTTCATCTGTAACAATTACTGGAATACTGACCAAGCCAGTATTGGATAATAGTGACCAAGCATATTTATTGGATAAACTAAAAGAAAGAATGAAATTATTACATATATATATATCTTTTTGAGCCAAATCTCAGTCAACTTATTGATAAAGTTGCTGTCACTTGTTGAATCATCCTGTTCTTTAGAATATTATGACTTTAATATAATTTATAATTATAATTATATTATGTTACAATATAACTGTATTGTATTGTATTGCAAGCTAAGTTATTTCAGACCCATGTAGAACCATGTTTATAACCATAGAGATACAGAGAATAAATGTATTAGCCCAATTCATAGAAAGGTGAGAGTGTAGAAAATATGCTAAATAAAAGAGACTCAAACTTGTGGTCCAAACGATATTGGGCTATATTTCCACATCTTACTTTTCTATTGGCCAGAAGCAGACTAGCTGTCTCCAACGCCCCCACTTTTCTGGATGCTCCAATAGTCCTTGTCATGCTTTGTGTTTACAGCAGGTACAGGTTAAAGACATCTTATGAGCCCTAAGCATACTGAATGGCCACCATTTCTAATCTGGAGGTGACAAAGCTCCCTCCATTGCATTTTATAGAGGTAAATGATTTTTCAGAACTCTCTTCCCATTTCACAGAGGGCATTATTTGGTATGTGGTCATTTTTATTTTATAATAATAAAGCAATAAAGTATATATTGTATCCCCTTCATCAGATTTTTATAAAGGCATATATACAACTAGACTGGAGCCTCAGAGATTTCAGAATAACAAATTATTTGATGCAGTGTATTTGTTTAGTTGGATCACTAGTTGGTTAGGGTTTTGAAACCCAGGGCTCTGCATGTATGAAAAAGAAAGTAGAACGTTTAACACTCTCCAGCTGTGATTCTGACTTTCTGATGGTAACAGAAAGAGGCAAGGAGAAGAAACAAACGAAGTTAAAAGATGAGACACACAAAAGAAGAAAAAAGATGAAGAAGCTGCAGGGGGTCCAGGAGTATACTCTCCAGCAGACCACATCTGATGGCAATTAGAAGAAGAATTAAAATTACCAAAAAGAATGAAACATACAACCTTTATTCTCTTCAATCTCAGAAAACACAATTGTAACCTGTTTCTGTACAAACACAGCTGTCGTTTGGAGATTACTAATCACTAAGTTTACACTTTAGAGATTTTCCTTAGTCGCTTTTGATTTCCTGGTTCCATGTGTTTAAAATAATAATGGCAAAAGGATTGCCAAAACAGCAAGCGAGAAATTGTTACTGCAGTGATGGATTCAAGACAGATACAGTCAAAACAATATTCCAAACAATCCCAAACAGTTTAAAAAATTTTTGATAGACTTGATGGGCATTTTAAAGAGTCATATATTTGCCTTCAAAGAAAGTATTTAACATATTCTTAAAAATTCCCATATTTTCATATGATTATTCTGTTTCTGTGGTCTCATTATATTTCAGCAGAAGGAAGAAGATAGACAACAAGAAGTATCAGGCAGTAGAAGGTAAATAAATAACATTTTAACAATATTCAAAGTTATTAGTAGAAAACGCAAAAAAACGCAAAAAAAAATTATACTGATTGATATTTAATAAGCAGGCTAGTATTTGTATGCCTATAACCAGCTTTTTTTAACTTAATGAAAAGAAAGAAAAACTTAAATGATTTATTTAGAAAACTTGCACATTCAGTAGGGAGAGGTAGAACACAGGGCTGCCCATATGTTAGAAGTCGTTCAAACAAAGCTCCATGAGAATCAAATTAAGAGTATTGAAGAAGGGCAAAAAATACTACAAAACACAAAGGTCTCTCTGTTCTGCAGTCTCTCACGCTCTTTAGCTCACCAGGGGACAGTAAACGCATTGCTTAAAGAGGTTCTATGTTCCCAGATGTTGAAGCTGGATTAATGGTGAATGCTCGCCCGCCTCCCCCTGCCCCCCCAACCATTGCTTCCCCACTTTGGGTCATTCTTTACTGGCCTCTCCTAACACCCTCTCAATGTGATTTTTGCTGGACAATCAGTCTCATGTTTCTGGGAGTGGGAAATGGATAACATGAACGCACGGTCATGGCCCTCCAGACTCTGGCTGATTTATGCTCTGATCCTTCCCCTCGCAGGCAAGGTACTCTGTTGGCATTCACTAGCTCTGCAGTAGTGGGGCCGACTGACAGCATTCCCACCGTAAACTTCTGTTTTTAGAGGTTTATAACTTGGCTATAAAATGCTGCCTGGAGGGGGGTGGATCTTACAAAATTGTTTCAAGTTACAAGAGAGTAAAAACACACACACACACACACACACACACACAAAATAAAAATAAAATGTCTGTAATTTCAGACACTATCTTGTGCTTCTGGAACTTTGAAAACTCTGTAATTGTGCTGTCTGTGCGCCCTGCTGGCATTCAAATCAATGCTTTGAAGTTCAGCGTTTTAAATATAAGATGAAGATACTCCTTTTACTTTGAAGAGATGGTTATCAAAGAAGATTAATGTATAGTTGCAAGTAAAATAATATTGGGGGGATTCTTTCCAGTCAAAGGAATTTTGGAATCCCTTGTACATAAATTAAGGACCACATCTGATGGTTAGAAGTCACCAATAGTAACATTCAAAATGAAGTCCACTGAAAGAATTATTCAGGTTTTCTGAATTGAGATAGTCATAAATTCAAGAGATATGTACAACAATTTACTAGACACAATTATTGACTGGGTATTCTCCCAATTAAATGAGCACTTTTTTTTTTTTTTTTTTTTGTCTGAGACAGAGTCTCCCACTATCTTGCGGGCTGGAGTGCAATGGTGCGATCTTGGCTCACTGCAACCTCCACCTCCCAGGTTCAAGCAATTCTCATGCCTCAGCCTCCCGAGTAGCTGGGATTACAGGCATGTGCCACCAGGCCTGGCTAATTTTTTGTATTTTTAGTAGAGATGAGGTCTCACTATGTTGGCCAGACTGGCCTCAAACTCCTGACCTCTTGATCTGCCCACCTTGTCCTCCCGAAGTGCTGGGATTACAGGTGTGAGCCACCGTGCCTAGTCAGCATGTTTTGTTTTGTTTTGTTTTTTGTTTGTTTGTTTTTGAGACGGAGTCCTGCTCTGTCACCCAAGGTAGACTGCAATGGCGCGATCTCGGCTAACTGCAAGATCGGCCTCCTGAGTTCACGCCATTCTCCTGCCTCAGCCTCTGAAGTAGCTGGGACTACAGGCGCCCGCCACCACGTCCGGCTAATTTTTTTGTATTTTTAGTAGAGATGGGGTTCGCCGTGTTAGCCAGGATGGTCTGGATCTCCTGACCTTGTGATCCACCCGCCTCGGCCTCCCAAAGTGCTGGGATTACAGGCGTGAGCCACCGCCCCGGGCCATAGTCAGCATATTCTTTTAATAATGCCTGTGGAACTGTAAACTCCTACAGGGAGAAACAATTTGTGAGCTAATACTAGTTGGGCTGGTGCTACCAAAGATTTTTCTAATATTCCAGTACTCTATCTTACAATTGGTTTATCATTATCATCAAATGTCTTTCTGCATATTGCTATGTTTTTTTAAAACCCCAAACCTTAAAGTGATTTCATTTATTTATCATAAGAAATTTGCTCAAGTTCAATTATGTGTCACTATTCTAAGTATTGGACAGATATAAAGAAGAAGGCATGAGGAACAGGAAGGGGGATAGTTCCTTATTAGTAATTTTGATAAAGTAAAACAATGTAAATCAGGCATCAACAGTAATCAACTCCACCTGGAAAAATCACAGATCACTTTAAAGCAGTAGTTCTCAAAGGGTGGTTCCCTTATCTGTAGTGTAAGTATCACCTGGAAACTTGTTAGAAATGCAAATAATTGAGTCTCACCCCAAACCAATTGAAGCAGAAACTTTAAGAGTGGGCCCAGCAATCAGAGTTTTCACAGATCATTCAGATGGTCCTAAGAACAAGTACTAATGCCCTAAGGCAAAGCTTCTCAAGCTTTAGAGTGCTTTTAGAGTCATCTAAGGTGCTTGTTAGTACACAGATTACACACTGCTGAACACCCTTACCATCAGATTGTTAATTCGGTAGGTTGGGGGCAGGAAATTCGCATTTCTAACAAGTTTTTAGGAAGCACTGCAGCTGCTGATTTGGGAACCACACTTTGAGAACCAGTGTCCCAAGACATCTTTATGTAATACAATACTTTCTCTCACTTGCTATGTACTATTCTTGGAAGAATCAAGAAATGGTGACTGAAATCATCTCTGTTTTGTGGTTCAGAGGGAAAATTTCAGATGAGAAAAGCTGAGTGGAAAAGGGACAGGATAATATTCTTAAAAGGAGAAACATTTGTGCAAGGATTAAGTTGTGAATGATCAAATTAGTTAAGGCAAAAGCCATGATTGCTTGAGAAAATGCACAGCAAATGTTATATAGCAAAGTAGGAATTTGGGCAGATCTATTTATGGTACAGCTAACAATATTTTCTCACCCCATTAAATTAGGTTAATCATGTGGGATTCTGATCCTCAAACGTTAAAGTCTAAGATACATGGAGAATGAAATACTTTTTCTGTGTCGGTTTCCTG
This sequence comes from Trachypithecus francoisi, assembly GCF_009764315.1. NCBI lineage: Eukaryota > Metazoa > Chordata > Mammalia > Primates > Cercopithecidae > Trachypithecus > Trachypithecus francoisi. Next base: position 178,406,367 of record NW_022681453.1, on the reverse strand, counting down.
GCTTCTTTCAAAAGAGAGTCAGACTCACACTTCATTTTTATTTCTTAGGCATAAGAAATCAGTGACTGGTCTTGAAACTATGTTTGCCTTTTTAGTGCACATACCACTTTCTGAAATTGGAAAAGACATTATTTAGAGTACAGAGACCTAAATTTCAGAATTGTAATGTGACTGCTAATTCATATTTGAAGCTCAAAGCTGTAAAAGACCAGTGAATTTAGCTATTCTGAAACTTCACAGAATGGTAATCACGAAATTCACTAGCCACATATCCAGTCATCCATCCAACAATGAAAAAGAAAACTTGACTTAAGGAAATGTACAATCCATTTGGTGAAGCCAGAGATTAAACAATGAATTCATTGTAATTGTGATATATTTTCTTTGAAAGAAAAATCAAAACTTTTATAGGAGCTGTAACAAGAGCTAACTTTGTCTAAAGCCAAAGATTGGAAGTCAGTGAAAAATTCTTTGAAGAAAAGGTGTTTAATCCAATGCCTGAGAGATGAGTAGGCAGAAGTCAGGAGAAGAGCCATGCAAAGTATAACCAGGCAAGAAGGGCAACTTTTCCCTGAACATGAGACAGAAAGAGTCAAAGTCAGGATGGTGTGCAGTATCAACAATGATGCTGGAGAGGTTGGCAAGTGAAACGTTGAAGGATTGTAAGCAGGACCCTGACATGATGAGATTTGAATATTGAAGCGCTCACTGTGGCTTCTATATACAAAATGCAATGGAGGAGAGAGAGGGACTGCATTCACAACAGAGATAAAATGTAAAATTCCCATCCTTCCTCAGTTCCTAAAGAAAAATAACTTTGTAAGTTTTATTCTTTCATGAGCTCATATACCAGCATTATAGTTTTGCCTTTTAGAATATATATTACTTGACTCTGTACTTAAGAAAAGTATGCTTCATTTTAAGCAAACTCTCATTGTATAGAAAAGATAAACGGGAGAGAAATGAATAGTTCAATCTTTGTGTTATGAACTGAATTGTGTCCCCTACAAAATTCATATGTTGAAGTCCTAACTCCCAATACTTCACAATGTGACTGTATTTGGAGACAGGGTCTTTAAAGGGGGAATTAAGTTAAAATGAGGCCATTAGGGTGGGCCCTAATGCAGTATGACTTGGTGCTTTTATAAGAAGAGATTAAGACACAGGAATGCACAGAAGGAAAGCCATGTGAGGACAGAGGGTGCACACAGCCATTTACAAGCCAAGAAGAAAGGTGTCACAAGAAGCCAGCTATAAAGACACCTTGATCTCTGACTTCTAGCCTCCAGAATTGTAAGAAAATAAATTTATGTTATATGAGCTACTGTTCTGTGACATTTTGTTATGTCAGACCTAGGAAACTAATATACTTTGTACCAACACATCCTTTGTTTAAAGAAAAAAAAAATCACTGTAGGTCTTTTTGGAAATATGTTCTCTTAATGAATTTGAAATGCATTTATTTCCCAGCAGGAGTTCAAATGAAGGAGAAACTAATTTATTGGAGAGTTATTGGAGGGCAGGGGATGGGGGAAGAACCAAAGGAATGTGCATGGTATGTAAAGAGAAATACAGCAGCTGGTTCAGTGAACTCCCATATTGCTCAGACCTCCAATAGCCAGTTGTACACTATATAAGAATGACTACATTGGCTAAATTCAGAGATCCAACTAGTGTCATAAGCTCTGCCTTGGCCATGAAAATCAACAGGTGTCAATGTCCTGAAAGCCTGAATACCTCATGCACATATTCAAGTTAGGGAGATTTTCTTCATTCTGTTTATTTCTATTCAAATCATC